>NC_135534.1:180247619-180575119 GCF_045843805.1 Urocitellus parryii | reverse complement strand
CTGGTTTTAATTTTCTATTTAATCATAAAGAAAATACAGATTAAGTCCAGATTTCTTTTAAGCATCTTTATATAGACATATTTCATTTCAGCATGCTTATTATATCCCTTAAAGCATTCTTCATCAGCATTGTGACAAAGGGAATTTAGCATCTCTATTTATTTTTCAGCTTACTCTCTTCAAGGAACACTGCGATACAATGGGCTGCATGTAAGAGATTCACCCAGTGGTGTTCCAATCTAAACATATCATAACTGTTACTTAGATTGATAGCAAACATGGAAGGGGTAGAGAAGAAAGAGGCATGGATAGATGATTACAAAAATTTATTGAGCCAGGTGCAGTGGCACACGTCTGTAAAATCCCAGCAACTCAGGAGGCTGAGATAGGAAGATCGCAAGTCCAACACCAGCCTTAACAATTTACCAAGACACTAAGCAGTCTCTAAGAGTTTCCTGTCTCTAAATAAAACACAAAAAATAGGGCTGGGGATGTGGCTCCTTGGTCAAGTGTCCCTCAGTTCAATCTCCAGTACAAAAAAAAAAAAAAACCTATTGAAGAGCTTAAGAAATAAGAAACTATTAATATTGAACTTTCAAAACTCCTCCAGTGCAATATATGACAATTTATAAATTTTATGTTGTCTTAGATTTTTATCATATTCACATATTCTTCCTGTCCCATGTAAAATCTTGAAACATACCCATTCTCAGAGTCTCTTTTCACTAATTTTTATATGATGCTCAGAAGTACTACCTACTTCTTTCTAAATATCTTTCTTCCATTCTTTCTCGTTTTTTCTCTCTTTCCACAAATTGATCACCTGCTACATTCCTGGACACTGCTACAAGACAGATGTCCAAATGGAAAAAGTTGTAGACCTTATCTTCGAAGAGTTCATAATTGGGAACAACTAGGCAGTGAAACATAGCACATTATATTATGTGCATATGTGAATATGTCACAGTGAACCTTACTATTATGTATAAATATAATGCCACAACGTTTTAATAAAACCATAATGAAAGTAAAAACAAGCTCATAGTCAATAAGAGAGTACAACTTGTAAAACAAGAATCAGAAGGTCCATAACAACAAATTCTGTTTTGGTTTGGGTTTGGGTTTGTCTTGTTTGGGAAGTTTTTGTTATTGTTTTGTTTTTGTTTTCTGTTTTGTCTTTGTGGGGTTCTTGTTTGTTTGTCTGTTTGTTTGTTTTGCTTTTCTTACATTTTGTGGTGCTGGGTTCACCAGGGCCTTGTGTGTGATAGGCAAGTGCTCTACCCACTGAACCATATACCCAGCCCCATAATAGCAGTTTCTACAGCATCCCCAGCAGAGGAGAGGTGAGAAATTGGTATATAAGACAGTTGATGAGAGGAGCCTGGGTGAAGGGAGATTAATTAAGAGGTTATTGCAATTTTCTTCCAAAGAGAAAATTAGATCATTGTTTATGTTTTGTCCAAAAGATGAGGTTAAGAGAAAATAACTGATGCAATAGGAAGCTGAGGGCAGGGACTAATAGGACTAGTCCCAAGTATGACATACTCTGTGGATGGAGAAGCATACAAATAACTTCAGGAATCACAGTACAATGTGACAAAGATTATAACTGAGTTAATCTTTAATTTAGAAAAATAATCATAAAAGTCAAAACCCAGAAGAAACAATTAATTTGTCTATTAATAGTGGGAAACATTATGGCAAGTTTTAGGCTAAGGTCTTACTTTACCTGTACTATCTAAGCTGATGTTCACTGCAACCCTAAGAATTAAGAGTGATTATAACCTGAAATTTAAGGATGAGGAAATGGATAAATGGGAAAGTTAAACAACAAAATAACACAGTGGTGAAATCAAGATTTCCCCAGGCTCCATGGTCTAGGGGGTCTACTTGTCTGATGTTAGGGTTCACCTGTAGACCTTAAAAAAATATTGTTTTCCAAGCCCCACCATAGACCAAATAAATCAGAATCTCTGTGTTTGTGACCCAGAATTTGCTATTTCTCTTTTAAAAGTCACCTACACACTCCTACGAGCACCCACATTGCTTCAGCTCTGCAGAATGAAGGGGATATAGAATTTACAGTTGAGGGATTAACAAGAGTTTATCAAATGGGAAAACAGGAAAGAGGACTCCAGTAGAAAAAGGAGCAATGAGCCGAGACATGGAATGTTAGAACAAAGTGTGCGCGGCATAACCAGACCAAAAACTTTGTGGAGAGGAAAAGGAAA
Organism: Urocitellus parryii; assembly: GCF_045843805.1. Classification (NCBI taxonomy): domain Eukaryota; kingdom Metazoa; phylum Chordata; class Mammalia; order Rodentia; family Sciuridae; genus Urocitellus; species Urocitellus parryii. Next base: position 180,572,888 of record NC_135534.1, on the reverse strand, counting down.
ACGAAAAAGGGAAAGATTGATTGTAACCAGATTTTGAAAGATCTTGAGTTCTATATTAAGAATCTGTTGTTTTATTCATCATGTAATAGAGATATTTTAAATTTTTTAAAGCATGGGAGTAAAAACTAATCTGATCTATACTTTAAGGGGAAAAAAAATAGCCCTGGAGGGGAACAGACAGAAAAAAGTTTAGTGAATGGCTTAGGGTTTCTTGAAATAAGATGAAGAATCCACACTGGGTAGGGGTTTCTGTTACATTTTACTGGAAAATAAACACATTGCACAACTTAAACTCAAAGTTAACCCTTTATGGTACTTTTACATCACAGTTGTTATCCCAAAGTTTGAGAGATTTAAAATAAATTTAACAATCATTTTGGTATGAACAGATCTAAAGTGAATCACTAGCCCTCATCTGGTATCAGGAGGTTTTATCCCACATGGAGTGAAGACAGAGAAGAAGTGGCAGCAGGAGTGAAAATTCACATTTTAAAATTAAACACAATTATGCTTCTTCAAACAAGAAAACTCTCATTGAACCATGGGAACAAATGACGTTTCTAAAACCACAGTCTCCCTTGTAAATCTTGCCTTCTTCACTGAATGGTCGTAAGTTTCCAATCCCCTTACCACATGGAGAAGGGACCCAAAAAAAGTTTGGTTTCTTGCTTCCTTTACAACTGGAGACAGATGAACAGTTCCCTGGGGTATGACATAGAGAACATAAGTGGTTAGACGCTCTTCTTGTGTGAGTTTCCATGAGAGAATTCAGCAATAATTCCAGCCAAAGGTACCCATTTGTACAGAATAGATTAACTTCTCATGCATTTAGAATGGTAAGAACCTATATGCCATCCTTGGGAAAATCACAAAATAGTCACTCAAATCATTTTATGCAAGGCCTTTGTTTTCTGGTAAAATCCAAGTGATAGATGGAAAAAAATCATAGTTTGTTCAAAGAAGATGGGGCAAAAATATCAAAGCTCCATTATCTCAAGGATAAACTATTTCAGATCCAAAAAATCAAGAAACTGGTATTTAAGTAAATGCACATATCAAGACTAGTTTCTTTTTTTAATTATTTGATGTTTTCTGAAAACAGCAAAGATGATAAAAACCTTGAAGTGTGTTAATTAATCACATGCTTATAATCAGAAACCAAATATGAATCTGTAGGGAGAGATCCTAAGAACAAGAAATTCAGGAGTCAGTCTAAATAACCTTATCTGACCTTACATAAATCTGTAAGTAGTCATTTGAATAACTCCATATTCTTTGAAAAGGGGTCTTTAATTTCTGAAGTTAAACAGTGTGACCTGAATATACAAATCTATTCTGCTGTCTTCTGAGATTCACCAATGTGGTATTAAAAAAAAAAAAAAGTTTAAAGGGGAATTATATTTTGTGGCTGTGTGGCATACCAGAATGACCTTTATAATTAAATGCTAGCATAATGGTTTCTAAAAAGTTAATGAACTGCATTTAAAGTCCACATATGACAAAACCATAACTAACATAATTCTCAGTGATAAAAGTGAAATACTTTTTCACTAAGATCTGGAAGAAGATACTTAGTCTTACCACTTCTATTTAACATAGTATGAGAGGTTGAATCAGAGAAAAAGACTAAAGAAAGTAAGAAATAAAAGTCATCCAAATTGGAAAAGAATATTATCGCCATTTTCAGATGAATGATCTTATATATACAAAACAAAGGCTGTACCAAAAAAACTGTTAGAACTAATAGAAACAAATTTAGTAAAGTTGCAGTGTACATAATCATCAATATTGAAGATATCCTTTGTCAATGAACTTGAAGAATCAATATTGTTGAAATGATCACATTACCTAGTACAATCTATAGCTTCAATACTACCTTTATGAAAAATTTCAATGTCATTCTTCACAGAAATAGGGAAAAAAATTCCTAAAATTCTTTTGGAAAAACAAAAGATCCCAATCATCCAAAGCACTCTTGAGCAAAACGAAAAATAAAAAGCTAAAAGCATAATGCATGACTTGAAAATATAATGCAAATATATAGCAATCAAAAAGGCATGGGATTTGGCATAAACACACATACATCAAGGAACAAAACAGGGAGCCCAGAAATAAATCCACACATTTACAAATCAATTCATTTTTTACAAAGATGCCAAGAACACACAAAGGACAATCTCCTCAAGAAAGGGTACTGGGAAAACTGACTTTCCACATGCAGAAGAATAAAGTTACTTAAACCATATGCAGAAAACAACTTCAAAATGGACTAAGTATTTAAATACAAGATCTGAAATTATTAAACTATTAGAAGAAAACAGGAGGAAAGCTCCATCACATTAGTCTCCTTAAAAGTTTCTTGGAAATGACCTCAAAGCACAGGCAAAAATAGATAAGTTAGGATGATAACAAATTAAAAAACCTCTGCCCAGCAAAGGAAACAATCAACATGGTGAAGAGACAGCCTATAGATTGGGTAAATATATTTGCAAACCCACAGTCTGATAAGGGGTCAATATCAAAATGTATAAGGAACTCAATTTAATAGCAAGAAAACAAATAAACTAAATAAATAAACTAATGAAATAAATAAACAAATAAACTAAACAAATAAACTAATGAAAAAGTAGATAAAGGAACCAAGTAGACATTTCCTAAAAAAAGAAATACAAATAACCAACAGGTAAATAAAAAAATGCTCAACAACAAAAACCATTGGAGATATGCAAAAAAAAAAACCACAAGGAGATGTCACCTCACACTGGTTAGAACAGCTTTTATCAAGAAGACAAAAGATTAAAAGTGTTGGCAAGGATGTGGAGAAAAGGGAACCCTCTCATGCTGTTGGTGGGAGTGTAAATTAGAACAGCCATATGGAAAACATTTGCTGTTCTTAAAAAATTAAAAATAGAATTTCCATATAATCCAGCAATCCCACTACTGGCCATATAATTCAAAGGAAATGAAATAGTATGTCACAGAAATATCTGCACTTCCACATTTATTGTGGTATAAGTCCCAATAGCTAACATACGGAATCAACCTAATAATGCTCATCCTCAGATGAATGGATAAAGAAAATGTGGTATAGACACAATGGAATAATGTTCAACCATTTAAAAAAGGAATCCTGTCACCTGCAACAATATAGATGATCCTGGGGTACAATATAGTAAATGAAATAAGCTAGGTGCAGAAAGACAAATACCATATGATCAAAGTTATATCCATATATTTAAAAATTCAAATTCATATAAGTAACTACTGGAATAGTAGGAGAGGGAGTTGAGGGAGTTAATAGTAGGAGAATGTTGGGCAAAAGACACAAAATTTCAGTTAGGAGGAATACATTCAAAAGATCTGTTGTATGACATGGAGGCTCTAGCCATTTTTTGTATTCTTAAAAATACCTATGAGGTTGATTTTAAGTGTTCTTACCACAAACACACACACACACACACACACACAGATACATATTAATAATGGATATATATTTCAAAACTGTATGCATACTATAAATACCTTTTAACAAAGAAAATCTATTTCAATTGTGTTAGTCTATTAAAGGAAAAGATTCCTTGACTTAAAATGTCAATTCATTGCACAATAGGTACAAAAGTAAGGACTCTATAGATGTCAAACAAAAAAGTAAAAGAACCTTTGTTTTAAAAAAAAAAAAAAAGAAAAGAAAAAGGGTGGCTTTTTCCTAAGTCTCTGTGGAGAAATTTATTTTCTCTTTTGATGACTACAGAGGGTATGGAGGAAACAGAAAGTGTCAAGAGTATACTTCAGATAAGCAAATCCCTGCCCACCTGCCACGCTACTCCTGCCCCTTGTCAGGCCCCAGAGAAAGCTGAGACTTCTGAGAGTTATATTGAAAGTATAAGGTGAATGTAAAGTAAGTCTGTCTTACAAAATGGTATCATTCAAAAATCAAATTGGTTTGACCTTGGTGCTGATTATAGGGAAAAAAAAAAACCATCCCTGAGAATTCATAACTGCACCTATCATTCATACTACTAGTGTAGTCTGAAAAAATTCAGATGATTTAATAGAAAGTAGTTGGCTGTGCTCTATGCAGCAGCAAACAAATTCTCTCTAAAGGAATGCAATATCAATCCAGGCTTCAAAGAATTCCCACAGATAAATTCAAAAAGAACATGATGATCTCACAATCAAAAATCCCCAAACACATTAAACACAAAGAACAATCAGTGAAAGGCATCAAAAGCAGTAGCCAGTAGAATCAGATCTGCAAGATATCAGATAAAGGTATTCTGAGATACAGACTATAAAATAACTGTGCTTTACATGTTTAAAAAAATAAAAGGAAGGCTTTAAAATGTGAGCAGAAAACCAAGAGATTTAGAAATAACTAGATTGGGGAAAACCAAATCATCCTTCCAGATATTCAAAACACCTTCTACCTTGGATGTAGGGAGTCAATAGAGAAAGTAGCTCCTACCTAAACAGTGAGAGGCAGCCAGTAACCTACAAAAATGTTTGAGCCTGTCCTACAACAGGGGTTACAAGGTAACCTAGTGAAACAAAATCCCAAAAGATGACAATGTCCTAGGGAGAAATGGACCCCACAACTGTTTAGTCTTTTGCAGAGAACAGGCAACAGGAGGTAACAGAACTGGACAAGAAGCAAACATTTGAGATTTTAATAAAATATTAAACACTGAGTTTGGGCTATCAGCTAGTTTAGAATGCCTGCAAGACCCAGACACAAGAGGAATCTGAACCCACCCACAAAATCTTTCCACTAATCTCCACTGGATATTTAAAATATCAGTGGCAGGAACAGAGAGCTGAAAAATTTTTCCTCTGTGGTAAAGACAAGCAGAGCCTGCCTAAGTTTGAGGTTGGAGAGCAGAACAATAGAAAAGTTCCTGCACCCCAGACCTTGTGTAAGAAAGAAGTAGAATCCACTGCTTCTGGCAGAGGGCAGGATAGCCTGTCTCCTCATCAGAGTAAAGTCCCTACCTCTCAGTCTGACTCAGGTCACTGCTCTCTTGGAAGTTATATGAAACCTCCTTTGCTCTAAAGTTGCTTTTTATCCCTTTGGCCATATCCTCAAATATAGGGAAAAAGTAAATGATACTACCTGACCCTCCAAAGACTGTTTCGTAGGTAAATATAAATACTTATTTGATGAAATATTAAAATAGTCCATTCATTCTTATAATTGAATTCAGGTGCCTGATTATCTAAAATTCATTGGGTAAAACCAAGATTCTTTTTCTAGGGTGAGCATCAGTACTCCACAGAGAAGCCAGGTGGAAATGGCCATTTCACCTAAAGGCAGCAGAGGAGGCTCTAAATTATGCCACAATCACAGTCCTCCCTGCTACCAGCACCAAAAAGTAAAATTAAAAACCTCCTCCAACCTTCAAGGACTTCTAGGCAACTAGAAGCAGCATATCTGGAGACCAAGATTAGGCACATAGACAGTCAGACTAGATAGATAGATAAATCTGGAAAGTAAGATGCCTGTATGAGAAATAATTATATGGAGATGATTTTATTCTTAGATGTGAGCAGAGCACAACTATATATGGAGGGAGATAAAGAAGTGGGTGTCTAAAGAGAGAAGGGGGATAATTTAATTTTATAACCTCAGAAATGTGTTTCATTTCAACAGTGAAAAGTACAGTTTTCGTATGGGTTTTCTGTTTCTGATTTGGAAAAAGACTAGTAAGCGATATAAGCCTTCAATAACACCCAGTTACTTGAGTTTCACTTAACAACTATTAATCTACTATGTGCAAGGTTTATTATGGTCGTTTAGGAACTCACATACCAGCAAAGGGAGATCAACAATAAAAAAGAAACATGATAAATTAATAAATTATTTGATATATTAGGAATAAGTGCTATGGCTGAAAGAAGGGGTAAAGAGGATGGGAGATTAGAAATGCAGAGGGTTGAGGTTATAAGCAGGATGGTCAAGATAAATGCCATTGAGAAGGCCAGATCATGAGCACACACAGGAAGTTAGGAGGAGCATTTGTGCAGAGGGGATTCCAGATGTATTTGAGAGATGGTATTCCAGATGTTTTCATGGAACAGGAAGCAGGACAAGCTAGCTGGAATGGAACAAGCAAGAAGAAAAGTAATGGGAGAGGAAGCCACCTCTTCCTCCTTATTCACTTTTAACCCCACTCCAAATTATTAAATGCCACTTAAGAAAATCCCATAAATGCAGTAATGGACTCCACTTTGAGATAAATAACCCAACCTGAACTGCTGCAACTCAGTCCTAGTGATGTTCTCCCTTCTCTAAATCATTTCCCACAGCATAATTTCCAACCCTATTCTTAGCAAGATGTCTAACTTGCCCCTATGCCCTACCTGTCCACAGAAGTCCTTGACTCCTACTTTGTTCGGTAAAGAGAAGGATATGGAAATGTGCTCACATCCATGCGATTCCACTCCTCCTTCCCATCTTACTCAAAGGGAGAACTCACACTCTGACACAAGGCCAGCCTCTGCACCTGGATGCATCCTTTACCCCTTCAATTGCCCTTCCCTTAGGGTCTCCTTGTTGAACTTGGGTGTCTCCCCTCAATCTACAGTGTCCTTAAGCAGTTGCATTCATCCCATGCCATAAATTTCCATCTACATTTTGACATGGTTTTCTAAGCTACATCTCTAGTTATGACTTGCCTCTGTGGTTTAAGCAGGGTTTCCATCCACGTACTAGATATATGTGTACTATAACAAATCACACATACATAGCATCAAATATCAAGCCTAAAGTCGGGTGCGGTGGTATACACCTAAAATCCCAGTGGCTTAGGAGTCTGAGACAGGAGGATCACAAGTTCAAAGCCAGCAGCCTCAGCACCTCAGCTAGACTCTAAGCAACTTGGCAAGTTGCCAACTGCGGGGAAGGGTCCTGTGGACATGCCTCAGAGGCTAAGCACCTCTGGGTTCAATCCCTGGTATCAAAAAAATAAAATAAAATCTAATGCCACCTCCTAAATATCTTCTTCCCCTGCTTCCTATCTCAACTGATGATATCATTATTCTCTCAATCACTGGGACCTTTTCATGCCATCTCTTCTTTATCTCTCACTTATAATCAGTCAACTTCTATAAGTTACGCTTCCTGAGTGTCTGTCATATCAACATCACCCTTTACAAAATACCTGCATTTATAATTCTCACTGGCCTCATTCATTCAGAGAAGAAAATTAAATCATGCTCACCTTCTCTGTTGAGATAGGGATGGTGAGATAAGTGCCATTTGCTGCATCTATCCTTTTTGGATTTGTTATTTGTTTTTGTTTTCTAGTTCCCAGTGAGGAAAGTGCTTAATTTCCTCAAACCATTCCTATGAGCATGGGAGAAATGATTGGTTTCAATGTAAATTAAATCAATCTTAAAACCACACCACAACACCACAACAGAGAAGTTCACAGGGGGAAGCTCTTGAGACTGGAGAAAAGTAAAAGCTTAAAAGACAAATAAGAGAGTTTGGAGAGAATTCAGAGATCGCAAGTGAGAGAGAGTACAGCATTGGAGAACATAAAATACACAGAAAAAGCCTATCATGTAGGGTGTCACCAAAAAGAAAGAGAAATGAAGCTAAAATGTAGGCAAGAATCAGGTTCTGTATCTGTGGGGGAGCCATTGAAGAGTTCTGAGCAGGGGAGTAAACTGAGAAATATAGATGTTAGGAAATACAGATGTTCTACTACTGTATGTTGGTGGAAAGACTTGGCTTAAGCCATTTTTTAAATCCTCCACAAAATCTAGTACAGTGCTTTCAAAGGATGTGTAGATGTCAGAAGTGAATTGTGTTAGATTTAAGTAAATGATAGATACTTTGTGGAGAGCAATGAATGGCTGTGTTGTGTGCAAAGCACAATCCTGAGCTGTCTAATTTGAAAGGGGACATATCGGGCTATTGTAAAGTTGAGACCAGCCTTGTGAGCCCCACTCTCCCCGTTTGAAGGCTGGTTGCTATGGTAACAGCTGCATGGGTAGGCTTATTTATAGCTATGCACTATCTTTAGTGAACTCCATAACAGATGAGAGAAAAATTCAACTGTGAAGCCATCTAAGTGCATTGCAAGCACTTAGGAAGAGCAATAGAATTAAATATACAGCAGAGAATCTCAAAAACACTACAGAGAGATCCATTTTAAACAACTGTTTTGTGAATAGTGTTCCGAGTAAATTCAAAAGATAAAGGGGTATAAACTGCCAAAACTCAGACTTTTGCATGCCCTCTGCCAGCTCTTCTTCTACAATTTACAAGAGTAAGTTCCAGGACAGATTCCAAAAACAAATTTCCTTTACCACTTATCATGGCAAGACACCTACAGACATTGGTCCTTTCCATTCTCACTATAACAACATGACATAGGCACTATTTTTATCTCCATTTTGCATATTAGGAAAGGGAAGTACAGCAATGTTAAGAGCTTCTCAAAGCCTAGACAGTCTGTTGTGATCTTAACTACGATGATATACTGACTTATTCAATATGTACAGCAGAAAGATCTGGGGACCAGAACCCATTGGGAGACCAAGAATCCATGCTTATTTCAACTTAAAGTGAATGCAAATCTAAAATAATTATTTTGTTAATGGAGAATACTGAGAATTAATGCTGCAAAACCAAATGTACTCAATTTCAAAGAAGACAAATTAGGTGCATCCTATTCCCATTTCTAATAAGTGACAGCAGGATTGCTTTTCAAAGGAAGTTCCCCTGTCTTCTGTCAAATGAAATAAAATTCACAGAAAAATTGATTACCTGTGTGAGCATGCATGTAAACTTTCGGAAATGCACTAAAACATAAACCTGTAGGATAAGTTTTAAAAGAATGGATATTGATGGCTATTGAGTCTTTTATTTCATTCAACCTTGACAAGTCAATGAAGTAAGAATTATTGAATTCCTAGTCAACAGATGAAAAAAAACTGAGGCTCACAATGGGTCAGACTTCCCGAAACACATATACCTAGTAGGCCGCAGCACTAGGCCTGAAATGTGTCTTTCTAATGCTAAAGCTTGGATGTTTTCCCAATATACTGTTATGTCATCATGACTTAAATGGCTTGTTTCTCACAGAGGGTCTCCTCAAAGTCAAGGAAGCTGCCTTTGAGCAACCAAACCGCTTATTGTAAGAGAATGACAGGTAGCTATTTGCCCAGAGAGGTCCTAGTTCAATGCATGAACCACTCACTTGTTAAACAAATGTGTGTCATGACACCATGACTTGGGCTAAAATACACTAACATGTTGTGGCTAATGTTCTTCACTGAGGGTAGCTTTGAGTAAAAGCAAAATGGTAAAGCTTTGGAATTCATATCTATCACTAGTAATCATATAATCTAAGATTCATATATATGTTCATACTCTTATTACATAAATATTTACCAAGAACCTACGATGTTCTTCTCAGTGTGGTATGTTCTAGGGATACAGTGTTGAATAAGACAAGTATGTATTATAATGTTGAATGGTTGTGAAAAGGCAATCTTGTACTCTGAGAACATTCAGAATAGCCATGCATTCAAGGAACTTGTTTTTGACTCTACTATGCACCAGGTAGCTTGAGAGATACTGAAGACCTATACTGAAGACATGCAGGTAAATAATTCACACTGCTAGAATAACTTAGACATCAACCTTTAACAATTTCTAAATTGAATACCAAAAGGCTAAGCTTTTATCCAAGGTCTTACAGCAAAATTGGACTTAAAACCAATGCTTAATGATATCTTTGTAATTCTCCTAAGGGATCAAAACAGTGAGAAGCCTCCTTTAATCTCTGGCATTTCATGGTATGGTAGAATTCCTATCCTTTCTTCTAAGTTGGGGGACATGCAAGAAGAAAGTAACATCACGTCTGCCACAAAGATATGGGAGCCACCATCCCAACAACAAAGGATTATCTGGACCCAAATGTAAATAGTTCTAAGTTTAAGAAATCTCTGCTCGGCATAGTGGTGCACACCTATAATCCCAGTGGCTTGGGAGGCTGAGGCAGAAGGACTGCAAGTTCAAAGGCAGCCTCAACAACTTAGCAAGGTCCCAAACCACTTAGCAAGACCTTATCTCAAATGAAAAAATTAAAAACTGGGCTGAGGATGTGGCTCAGTGGTTAAGTACCTCTGAGTTCAATCCCCAATACCCCCCAATTAAAAAAAAAAGGAAAAGGAAAGAAATTTCCCCCTTGTCCTTTTTTAAGTTAAAAAAATATAGTGTATGTGTGATAAAATAAAGATCATTCTTCCTCTCTGAAATAAAATAGGACTTCACATAAGGAACTCAGAAGTAGTCTTTCTGATAACACATACATGTATACACACACACAAGGTGAAACTTATCTTCAAATACTTAAAACTGGGGGAAGAATATTGGGAAGTTCATCACTAGGGATCCTGTTTGGATGAAAGGTTCATTTCCAACTGAACCATGATTATAGTCTTAGATAGGCCTTGATTGGTATACCCAAATTATTTCTGAATTTATATACTTACCAAGTAACTCTCAGACCTCTGCTTGCACTCATAAACATTATTTCAAGGAGAAAAGTCTCAATTCTGTCTTAAATCAAAAGTAAATAGAGGGCTGGGGCTATATTCCAATTGGTAGAGTGCTTGCCTTGCATGCACAAGGACCTGAATTCAATCCCCAGTACCCCCCCCCCAAAAAAAAGTAACTAGAACCAAAACTCTAGTCTCTAAGTTCACAGATCCATAGAATATCAAAGTTCAGAGACATAACTACAGCTCTCACCTGCTTCTGATTGTAGTAACTACCTACATCTTCTCACCTTACTGACCCTGTTTCCAATTCTAAATATCTAAGTTAAAATGCTGAGTCTGGATTTTAGACATTTGGAAAAATTTTAATAATAACATGAACTGCATTAATAACCTAGCAATCCTTGAAATTAGACATGAGAATAATAAATAACTCTCTTGTGCTGATAAAATACTCATTTTAAAAAAATTTAATTATGAAATTGACTCTCTACCTCAAGGAGTCTCCCAACCCAAAATAAAAAACACAAAAGAATTGAAGACAAATACATTGGCAAAGATCAAAATATTTCTGAAGATATTTTCAGAAAGGAAAGAGGGAAAGATTTAACATAAGACAAAATAAAATCCAAGCCCTGAAGGTAAGAACAATGGCATCTTTATATTAAGAAAAAGATTCAACCTTTATTGGACATCTATGCACTAAATAACAAAAAATGGAAAAAATAATAGTTAACATTTATTGAATGCTTACCATTTTAACTTTAATCTTCAAAGCAATCTAATGAGTTAAATATTGTCAGAGTTAGATCATAACTCAATTATTAAAATAAAAAGCAAAACTCTGATTTTATTGTTTACCTAAATAAGGAAAAACTATGCTAATCAGATGCAACCTTTTAAATCTGCTGATACAAGGAGAAAATTATATACCTAGGATAAAAGTTTTTATGCGCAAATAATGTTGCCTTAAAATATATTTAAAGGAAAAGATTTGTTAGAAATGTATTGACAAAGAGGCAACAAGGAATGATTTCTACTGATCAAACTAATAAAAATTAAGCCAATTAGTAGGCTCTCTATTCACCTCACTGATTGCTTCTTTTGCTGAGAAGAAGCTTTTTAGTTTGAATCCATCGCATTTATTGATTCTCAATATTAATTCTTGCACTATAGGGGTCTTTGTAAGGAAGTTGGGACCTAATCCAACATGATGGAGATTTGAGCCTCCTTTTTCTTCTAATAGACAAAGTGCCTCTGGTCCTGGATCCTAGGTCCTGGATCCACTTTGAGTTCAGTTTTGTGCATGGTGAGAGATAGGGATTTAATTTCATTTTGTTGCATATGGATTTCCAGTTTTCCCAGCACCATTTGTTGAAGAGGTGTCTTTTCTCCAATGTAGTTTTGGTGCCTTTGTCAAATATAAGATAACTGTAATTATGTGGGTTAGTCTCTGTGTTCTCTATTCTGTACCACTGGTCTACCAGTCTATTTTAGTGCCAGTACCATGCTGGTTTTGTTACTATTGTTCTGTAGTATAGTTTAAGGTCTGGTTTAGTGATGCCACCTGCTTCACTCTTCTTGCTAAGGATTGCTTTAGCTATTCTGGGTCTCTTATTTTCCCAGATGAATTTCATGACTGCTTTTTTTATTTCTATGAGGAATATCTTTGGGATTTTGACTGGAATAGCATTAAATCTGTATAGTGCTTTTGGTAGTATGGTCATTTGACAACATAAATTCTGCTTATCCAACAACAAGGTAGATCTTTCCATCTTCTAAGATCTTCTTTAATTTCTTTCTTTAGCATTCTGTAGTTTTCATTGTAGAGGTCTTTCACCTCTTTTGTTGATTCCCAAGTATTTTTTTTTTGAGGCTATTGTAAATTGGGTAGTTTTCCTAGTTTCCTTTTCAGAGGATTTGTGACTGATATACAGAAATGTATTTGATTAATGGGTGCTGATTTTGTATCCTGCTACTTTGCTAAATTCATTCACTAGTTCTAGAAGTTTTCTGGTAGAATTTTTTGGGTCTTCTAGGTATAGAATCATATCATAGGCAAATAGTGCTAACTTGACTTCTTTATCTATCTGTATCCCTTTAATTTCTTTCACCTGTCTAATTGCTCTGGCCAGTTTCAAAAACTATGTTAAATAGAAGTGGTGAAAGAGGGCATCCCTGTCTTGTTCCAGTTTTTAGAGAGAATGCTTTTAATTTTTCTCCATTTAGAATGATATTGGCCTGGGGCTCAGCATAGATAGCTTTTACGATGTTGAGATAAGTACTTGTTATCCCTGTTTTTTCTGGTGTTTTGAACACGAAGGGGTGCTATATTTTGTCAAATGCTTTTTCTGCATCTATTGAGATGATCATATGGTTCTCATCTTTAAGTCTATTAATGTGATGAATTACATTTATTGATTTCCATATGTTGAACCAATCTTGCATCCCTGACATGTCAGATAGAGCACCAATCTCTAGAATACATAAAGAACTAAAAAATCTTAACACCAAAAAAAAAATAATAAAATAACTCAATCAATAAATGGGCCAAAGAACTGAACATACACTTCTAAGAAGAAGATATACAATCAATCAACAAATATACGAAAAAATATTCAACATCTCTAGTGATTAGAGAAATGCAATCAAAACTACTCTAAGATTTTATCTCACTCCAGTCAGAATGGCAGCTATTATGCCTACAAACAACAATAAGTGTTGGCGAGGATGTAGCGGGAAAGGCACACTAATACATTGTTGGTGGGACTGCAAATTGGTACAACCAATATGAAAAATAGTATAGAGATTCATTGGAAAACTTGAAATGGAACAAACATTTGACCCAGATATCCCACTCCTCAGTTAATAACAGTATGCTAAAGGGACACAGCCACATCAATGTTTATAGCAGCACAATTCACAATAGCTAAACTGTGGAACCAACCTAGATGCTCTTCAGTAGATGAATGGATAAAGAAAGGTGGTATAGATACACAATGGAATATTATTCAGCCTTAAAAGAGAATAAAATCATGGCATTTGCAGGTAAATGGATGAATCTGGAGAATATAATGCTAAGTGAAATTAGCCAAACTCAAAAAACAAATGCTGAATGATTTCTTTAACTTAGGATGTTAATCCATAATATGCTGTGGTGAGGGGTGGAGGGAGATAGGAAGATTAAATGAACTCTAGATAGGGCAAAGGGGAAAAAGGGAGGGAAGGGGCATAGGCGAAGGAAAGACAGTGGAATGCAATGGTCATCATTATCCTAAGTACATGTATGAAGACACAAAGAATGTGAATCTACTTTGTGTACAACCAGAGATATGAAAAATTGTGCTCTATATGTGTAATATGAATTGTAATGCATTCTGTTGTCATATATAACAAATTAAATTTTAAAAAATTTAAGTTAAGCCAAGATATAGAGAAAATATTATTCTTAACAAGATAGAGTTAGATAAAGTTAAATGTCCTGAATCATTTTTTTCTAAATCTTACATCACTTATAGTACATAGTCGTTTTTCTTCTTTAGCTGGTGCAGCAATTCGCCAGTGGATTTAAGCTGAATTCAAGTCCTAACTATCTTGGGGCAATAAGGGTTGGAGAGATTATGTCCTTATGGAAACATGTATTGACCTATAATGTGGAGGCCTCCACTGTGTCTTTAAGCAAGCACTTGATAGGTAAGAATGGGTCAATTCTGCAGGCCCAAAGGGTTCAGTGGTATCTGAGATTTCAAATTTATTGAGCCCAGACATCCCTATTACAAATCTAAGAGTCCCACAACTTTCCGATCAATTCCCTGAATTTGACATAGAAGATGTGTTGGAATAAGGAATTCAAATTTCTCTAGAGGTCTGCTACTATTTTTTTTTATTTTTGAAATTGGTGCATAATAGTTACACATTGAAGTGGAATTCACTATGATTTATTCATACATGCACATGACATGACATAATTTGTTCAATTTCAGTCTGTAGTTCCTCTTATTTCCCATACCTCCTCCCCATCATCTTCTTCCTCCACTCCACTGTTTTCTATTTCCATGAGATCCCCTTTCTTTTCTTTTTAGTTCCTATTTTTCTCTAGCCTCCACATGAGAGAGCATTTGACCCTTGACTTTCTGAGTCTGACTTGTTTCACTCAGCATGATGTTCTCCAGTTCCATCCATTTACCAGTAACGGACATAATTTCATTCTTGACTGAGTAAAACTCTATTGTGGATATATACCACATTTTCTTTACTCAATTGTCTATTGAGGGACTCCTAGTTTGGTTCCTTAACTTGGCTATTATGAATTCCACTGCTATAAACATTGGTATGGATGTTTCACTATAGTATATTGATTTTAGTTCTTCTGAATAAATACCAAGAAGTGGGATATCTGAGACAACATACTGGCACAGCTTCCTTAATAAGACTCCTAAAGCTTAAGAATCGATGAGTGGAATGACTTCAAATTAAAACACTTTTGCACAGAAAAGGAAACAATTAAGAATGTAAGAGAAAGCCAGAAGAATGGGAGAAAAATCTTTGCCAGCTACTCTTCTGACAGGAGATTAGTATCCAGAATATAGAGAAAGCTCGAGATATAACACAAAAAAAGATATAACACAAAAATAATAATAATAACCCAATCAATAAATGGGCAAATGAACTAAACACACATTTCCCAAAAGAAGAAATGCAAAGGTCAACAAATATATGAAAAAGCACTGATATTTCCCCTCACTCCAGTTAGAATTATAGCTATGAAGAATACAAATAACATGCCTGTAATCCCAGTGACTCAGAGACTGAGGCAGGAGGACAATCAGTTCAAGACCAGCCTCACCAACTTACCAAGATCCTATCTCAAAATAAAAAAGGGATTAGGGTATAGTTCAGTGGTTAAGCACCCCTTAGTTCAATACCCAGTACCAAAAAAATACAAGTAACAATAAATGCTAATGAGGATGTGGAGGGAAGGTACATTCATATACTATTGGGTGATTGAAATTAATACAACCAATTTGGAAGGCAGTATGGAGATCTGTTACTATTAAGTTTTAGATCTGGCTCTTGGACTTTTCTGCTCCTTTAGCTACAAAAGACAAGTCTCTTTATAGACTGCCAAGTAAGATCTTTAATTTTCTTTCTTGTTGTTTTCTCCAATGTGTCAATATTACCCAGAAAGAGACATCCACTCAATAACTCATAATTTCTACATCCCCCATAACTCTCATGTGTCTGGAATATTATACTAGCCAATGCATTTCCTTCCAATATTATCCCATTCCAGTTTACCACTAGTGAAAATTTAGCAACTGCACACATACAGCATGCCAGGAGACATCAGTACTCTTCCTAACAATGACAATGAGGTCATTCAGCTCCCAAATTGCACTATAGAGTTGTCTCCATAAAGCCATTTCTGGGACCAAGTCTCACAGGCTTGATTTCCTGAAAACATTCTGGAATAGAGATTTGTTTTGAGGTTTCTTGGAAAGTGATTTCATGACAGACACCTGTAAGAACTGGGTAGGGAGATGATGAACTGTGATGCATGATGCAGTTGCCACAGAGAATTTGGTTGATCCCACGGGGAACTCAAGAGATAGTGGTCCTTAAGAGTTGTCAGAAATTAAGGGAATTTTCATTCCTCATAATTCCACATTGGCCTCTTACTGGATGTGAGCTACCCCTGTGAAGGCAAAACCCTGGGAGAGACAGCTTCCTCTGAGGCAGTTCTGGTGAGGAACAGCTGTGAGCCATTAGCACATAATATTCCGAGAAACTGGAAGAATATCGTTGCTCTACAAACAGGAAATAGACCTTTATCTTTGTAATATTATCTTTTCTGTGTATTTTGCCTTTCTAACAGAAAATAGTCCTTACTGTGCATAGTCATATAAGTTTATTTTCATCATATTTTTAAAATGTTCTGACTCCCTACACTGTACTGCCAGATCCATATTTTCAAATTGATATAGAATTACTTTAAATTACCCTTTTAACATTGCCACCCTCAATCATTTACTCTATAAAGAGCTACTTGTTTCCCAAGGATTATTTTTAAACCTATTATTGCAGATGCAATTGGAGATCCAAGTTATTTAGAATTTTTCTCACAATATTAGGTAGTCTTGATTGACTTTTGACAACTATTTGTGGTTTATAAATAAAAACAATTAATAATATACTGGAAATACCAATCATAATCTCAGTGGCTCTAAAAAAGTTAGTTTGGATATAACTAGCTGGTAATATGGTCTAGGGTTCTGATTTCCTAGGATCTACCTTATTTACTTAGTAATAAAAAGAGAATAAGATTTGAAACATATTGTTCAAAAGAGCAAAAACAAAATAATTTGTTAATCCATTTATGTCTTTAGTATAATTTATGTGTTACTTACTAATTTTTTCTAGAAATGAGGTTTACTTGTTCAGCAAAATATCTTAGAAATTAAGTCAATGTGCATTCATTCTCTTTCAGTCACTCTTTGCAGTACTATTCATATTTAATGCAGAACCTCAGAGTTCCTAGAAGACTAAGAACTAAATGATGTGATATTCAAAAATACGACAAGTTCAATAAAAGATCTGGTTCTCTTTTCCACTTTGTTTTGTTTTTTTTTTTGGGGGGGGGGGGTTGTTTTGTTTTTTCAGTACGAAGATGAAGGAAGTGATATACTCACTATCTGTGGTCAATAGCATAAGAATGATGGGTGAATTTTTTTAAAAAATCCAAACTTCTAAGTTCCATTTGCCTTCTTTTTCTAATTAGCAGGAATAAAATTAAAATGAGTGAAGAATTCCCAAGAAAATATCAGCTACATTGTATTCCTAAGCCTTCCAACCTAGATATACCATATTCATAGATACTGAATTGGATATGTCAGCAATCTTTGAGTCACAGAAGGATGTGGGAGGTACAATATAATACCACTATTCAACAAAGATCACCACAATATAAAATTGATCATTGTGGTCATCTATGATGATACGTAGATCACTATGAGCCAACATCAGTCCACTGGGGGAAAAAGTCATTCTGAATGGTTAGCAGATTGGGTAGACTAGAAACATGTAAGGTATGGTCTTTCTGAAGTTAAGCTCTGCATTTGATGTTTTATCTCTCATAATATCATTGAGAATGCAATAGAGAAATATCAATTGGTTTCCAGCACAATCAAAGGTATTAGGTGCTTACTGAATTATCAAACTGTCAAAAAACACCTATGAACCCTTTTGAGAAGTGAGGGCAGGGAGGTCTGCACCACATAAGAATGCAATTCAGATGGATAAAACAGCTGAGATGCTGTTCCAGTTCTAATACTCTCCTGGATGGCTCTCTGAGCAAGTTTATCCCTGCTCTGATGACTGTGGCACTGCTCCAGTGAGATTACTGTCACATTTGTTCTGCAAAAACTAATCCTTGGCATTGGCTCTCAACAAAGCTTGATAACTAAAGTGTTCTTTTAGATTCTGCCCATATCTTAGTCTGGCAAGAACTAAAAAACTTTATAAAACTTTGTGAGGTGAACTTTCCCACTCCCACTATACCTTCACTTCTTATTGGCTCTGGATTCCTCTTCTCTGAACTCTAAGCTTCTACTATCCCTAGATTTTCACCTTGAGCTCTGCTTTTGATCAGCCTTGGAATAGCCTTAATCTGAAAATAGTTAATATTCAAAGGCTATTTAAAAAATCACAAAGGCTGGTGTCTCCCAACAAGGATAGTTCTAGTGGCATGTCACAGCACATTTAAAGAGTGAAAAGACTAAAGGGGAGAGAGAGAGAGAGAGAGAGAGAGAGAGAGAGAGAGAGAGAGAGAGAGAGAGAGAGAGAGAGAGAGAGAAATGTTAGTGACTGGGTCAGTCCCTGAGA
Organism: Urocitellus parryii; assembly: GCF_045843805.1. NCBI lineage: Eukaryota > Metazoa > Chordata > Mammalia > Rodentia > Sciuridae > Urocitellus > Urocitellus parryii. The sequence goes on along the minus strand of NC_135534.1, from coordinate 180,554,495 downwards.
AGAGTATTTGCAAAGAAGCAGAGATAGATCAAGATGACATTCCAGAACATTCCTCATGTGAAGAAGTCAGAGGCCTTTCTGGGCTTTGAGATTTTTCTATATACACATGTGATGACAGCCTAGAGTCAAGGTGGAAAAGATGCCATCATAGGTCATTAGGACTGCCTGAATAATAGTCATGCAGTACGCTTGTGGAAATAATGCCAGAGAAAAACAGTATGATCCCACCCTCTGAAAAGCACTCCAGCCTTATGAGCTCACTTACTACTAGGAACACCAAAATTCACACTCCAGAAGCTTCTTTAAAAATTAGAACTTTATAGTTATACATAGTAGCTGGGTTCATCCCAAGAAAATCATGCACACATGGAATTTGACTTTAGTTCATGATCCCTTTCTTCTTCTTCCTTTCCCTCCTGTCATTCCCCCCCCCCATTCCATTTCTCTACTCTGCTAGACTTCCTTTCACTCATCTAATTATTTATATTTGATTGATGTTTTACTTATAAATTTGAAATTCTCCGTGGAATAGTTATATATGCACATAATATGATTTTTTAAGAATTCGTTCTGCATTGCCTCCCCTTTCCCATCTTTTCCACTCTGCTTCTCAATCACCTTCTGCACTACTGATCTTGCCTATATCTTTATGATATCCTATCCTCTGTTTCTCCTCTCCTTTATTTTACTCTAGCATCGTATATGAGAGAAAACATTTGATCTTGGAGTTTATGAGTCTGGCTTATTAGCACAATGTTCTCCATTTACATCTACCTACAAGCAAACATCATAATTTCATTCTTCTTTATGGTTGAATAGAATTCCATTGTGTATATATACACCACAATTTTTTCTTTTTTTTTAAAGAGGAAGGGAGGGAGGGAGGGAGGGAGAGAGAGAGAGAGAGAGAGAGAATTTTTTTAATATTTATATTTTAGTTTTCTTTGGACACAACATTTTTGTTTGTATGTGGTGCTGAGGATTGAACCCAGGTCCCATGCATGCCAGGCGAGCGCACTACCACTTGAGCCACATCCCCTGCCCCTACAGCACAATTTCTTAATCCATTTATTTATTGATGGGCACTTAAGTTGATTCCATAATTTAGCTATTGTGAATTGTGATGTTATAAGTATTACAGTGGCTGTATTGCTGTTGTATGCTGATTTTAGTTCTATAGGGAATAAACCAAGGAGTGGGATAGCTGAGTCACATGGTGGTTCCATCTTATTCTTTTGAGGAATCTCTACACTGCTTTCCAAAATAGTTACATTAGTCTATAGTCCCACTGACAATGTACAAGTGTACCTTTTCCCCCACATCCTTGCCAGCACTCATTATTGTTTGTATTCTTTATCATTGATATTATGACAGAAATAAGATAAACCGTAGTGTAGTTTTGATTTGTATTTCCATGATTATGAGATATGCTAAAAATATTTTCATTTATTTGTTGGCCATTGTGTTTCTGCTTTTCAGAAGTTTCCATTTAGTTCTTTTGAACATTGATTTTTTTGGTGTGTATGTGTGTGGGTGGGTGTTAAGTTTTTTAAGTTCTTTATAGATTCTGGAGATTAATCCCCTACCTGAGGAGTAGCTGACCAAGATTTTCTCCCATTCTGTAGGCTCTCTCTTCACAATTGTAATCCTTTCCTTTACTGTACAGAAGTTTTAAATTTGATGCCATCCCACTTATTAATTTTTGGTTTTATTTCTTGCACTTTGGGGGTCTTGTTAAGAAAGGTGAGGCCAACACCAACATGATAGAGTGTTGACCCTATGTTTTCTTCTTGCAGTTGGAAAGCTTTTGGTCTCATTCCTAAGTGCTTGAACATTTCAATTTGGGTTTTGTGAAAGGTAGGAGATATAGATTTAGTTCCATTTTTTTATGTATAGCTATCCAGTTTGTCCAGCACCATTTGTTTAAAAGGATGTATTTTCTCCAAAATATATTTTTGGCACCTTTTTCAGGTACCAGATGGCTGTAAGTATATGGGTTGACTCTGTCTTCTATTCTGTTCCATTGGCCTCATGTCTATTTTGATGCCAGTACCATGCTGTTTTTGTCACTATAGCTCTATAGTATAATTTCAGATCAGGTAATGATCTGATGCTTCCTACATCAGTTGTCTTGCTCAGTATTGCCTTGGTTATTCTGGGTCTCTTATTATCTCAAGTGAATTTCAGAATTGTTTTTTCTAATTCTGTGAAGAATGTCATGGGATTTCATTGAATCTGAATATTGCTTTTGGCAGTATAATCATTTTGCCTATCAAGAGTGGGTAAGGTCTTTCCATCTTCTAAAGTCATCTTCAATTCCTTTCTTCGGTGTTCTATAATTTTCCTTGAAGAGTTCTTTTGCCTCTTTGTTTAAAATTAATGCCCAAGGTTCTTATTTTATTTTGTTGTTTGTTTTTTCTACCTTTGTGAATAGAATGGTTTTCCTGATTTCTTCCTCAGCAGAATCACTGTTGAATGTAGGAAATCTGTTGATTTATGGGTGTTGATCTTGCAACGTGTTACTTTGTCAAACTCATTTATAAGCTCTGGAAGTCTACTAGTGGTATTTTTTTTTTTTTGCAGGGAGGGAGTTCTTCTAGATATAGAACCATGTCATCACAAACAGATAGTTTGACTTTTTCTTTTCCTATTTGTACCCCTTAGATTTCCTTCTCTTGCCTGATCACTCTAATGTTTCAAGCACTATATTGAATAGGAGTGGTAAGAGTGGTAAGACTGGACAGCCTTGTCTTATTACTGATTTTAGAGAAATGCTTTTAAGTTTTTCTCCATTCAGTATAGTATTAGCTTTGAGTTTGTCATAAGTGGCCTGTATGGTGTTGAGGTAGCTTCTTCAACCCTTAGCTTTTCTAGCATTTTTAACATGAATGGGTGCTGTTTTATATCAAAGGTCTTTTTTTGCATCTACTGAGATGATTATGTGAGTCTTCTCCTTAATTCTGTTTGTTTAAATGGTGAATTACATTTATTAATTTTCATGTGTTGAACCAAGTTTGCATGGCTGGAATGAAACTCCCTTGATCATGATGCATTATCTTCTTGATGTGTTTTAAATGAGGTTTGCTAATACTTTATTAAGGATTTTTGCACTTATGTTCATCAAGGATATTGGTCTATAATTTTCTTACCTTGATACATCTTTTTTCTGGTTTTTATATCAGGGTTATACTGGCTTCATAGGATATATTAAGGATTGTTCTCTCCCTTACAATTTCATATAATAATTTGAGAAAGCACTGATGTTAGTGCTTCTATAGAAGACTGCTAGAACCCATATGAGAATCTATCAGGTTGTGGGCTTTTCCTTTTTGGAAAGCTTTAATTGCTATTTCATTATTTGATATTGGTCTGTTTATTTAGGTTTTCCATATCTTTCTGGTTGAATCTGAGCAGGTGATAAATTTGTTTGACTTCTTCTTTTCCTATTTGTATCCCTTGGATTAGACAAATTTGTCTATAAATTTGTCAATATTTTCTAGATTTTTCAATGTATTGCAGTATAAATTTTCCAATAGGTTCTGATGATCCTCTTGATTTCAGAAAGGTCTGTGGTGATATCTCATTTTTCTTCTTTCATTTTAATGCTTTGAGTCTTCTCTTTCTTTTGGTTAGTTTGACTAAGAGCTTATTAATCTTATTTATCTTTTTGAAGAACCAACTCTTTGTTATATTGATCCCATGTATTGTTTTTTATTCTCAATTTCATTAATTTCAGCACTGATCATAATTATGTTTTGTTTACTGATTTTGAAATTAATTTGTTCTTCTTTTTCTTTTTTTTTTTTTATTGGTCGTTCATAACATTACATAGTTCTTAATACATCATATTACACGGTTTGATTCAAGTGGATTATGAACTCCCGCTTTTACCCTGTATACAAATTGCTGTATCACATCAGTTACCCTTCCATTGATTGACATATTGCCTTTCTAGTGTCTGATGTATTCTGCTGTCTGTCCTATTGTCTACTATCCCCCCTCCCCTCCCCTCCCCTCCCCTCCCCTCCCCTTTTCTCTCTCTACCCCTTCTACTGTAAATCATGTCTTCCATTTGTATTCTCTTGACTTACCCCTCCTTACCTCTTATATGACATTTTGTATAACCCTGAGGATCGCCTTCCATTTCCATGCAATTTCCCTTCTCACTCCCTTTCCCTCCCACCTCTCATCCCTGTTTACTGTACATATTCTTCTCAAGCTCTTCGTTCCTACCCTGTCCTTGTTTACACCCCTTATATCAAAGGAGTCTTTTGGTATTTGTTTTTTAAAGATTGACTAGCTTCACTTAGCATAATCTGCTCTAATGCCATCCATTTCCCTCCAAATTCTATAATTTTGTCATTTTTTAATGCAGAGTAATACTCCATAGTGTATAGATGCCACATTTTTTTTATCCATTCATCTATTGAAGGGCATCTAGGCTGGTTCCACAGTCTTGCTATCGGGTGCTGGGAAAACTGGAAATCCATTTGCACCAAAATGAATCTGAATCCCTATCTCTCGCCGTGCACAAAAGTTAACTCAAAATGGATCAAGGAGCTTGATATTAAATCAGAGACACGGCATCTGATAGAAGAAAAAGTTGGTTATGATCTACACGCTGTGGGATCGGGCTCCAAATTCCTCAATAGGACACCCATAGCGCTAGAGTTAACAAATAGAATCAACAAATGGGACTTACTCAAACTAAAAAGTTTTTTCTCAGCAAAAGAAACAATAAGAGAGATAAATAGGGAGCCTACATCCTGGGAACAAATCTTTACTCCACACACTTCAGATAGAGCCCTAATAACCAGAATATACAAAGAACTCAAAAAATTAGACAATAAGATAACAAATAACCCAATCAATAAATGGGCCAAGGACCTGAACAGACACTTCTCAGAGGAGGACATACAATCAATCAACAAGTACATGAAAAAATGCTCACCATCGCTAGCAGTCAGAGAAATGCAAATCAAAACTACCCTAAGATACCATCTCACTCCAGTAAGACTGGCAGCCATTAGGAAGTCAAACAACAATAAGTGCTGGAGAGGATGCGGGGAAAAGGGCACTCTTGTTCATTGCTGGTGGGACTGCAAATTGGTGCAGCCAATTTGGAAAGCAGTATGGAGATTTCTCGGAAAGCTGGGAATGGAACCACCATTTGACCCAGCTATTCCCCTTCTCGGTCTATTCCCTAAAGCCCTAACAAGAGCATGCTACAGGGACACTGTTCTTCTTTTTCTTAAGTTTTTTTTTTTTTTTTTTTTTTTGTAGTTGTGTATGGACAGAATGCCTTTATTTGTTTATTTTTATGTGGCGCTGAAGATTGAACCCAGTGCCTTACACATGCTAGGCAAGCACTCTGCCACTGAGCTAATAGACCCAGCTCTGTTTTGTTTTGTTTTTTAAGACCTTGAGATGAAGTATAAATTTATTAATCTGGGATATATTTTAATGTATGCGCTCAGTGCTATAAAATTTCCTCTTAGAACTGCTTTTATATTATCCCAGAGATTTTGGTATGTTGTATCTATGTTCCCATTAATTTCTAAGATTTTTTGATTTCTACTCTCATTTCTTCTTTGACCCATTTTTCATTTTGGAGAATATTGTTCAATCTCCATGTGTTTTTGTGGTTTCTATTATTTCTCTTGCTGTTGATTTCTAGTTTCATTTCATTATGATCTGATAGAATACATATGATATTTTTTATATTTGCTAAGATTACTTTATGACCCAGAATATGATTTAGAATTTTCATTTAAAAATTTCCAAGAACTTCTGAGAAGAAGGTATTTTCAGCTATTTTGGGATGAAATAAATATTCTGTAGATATCTGTTAGGTCCATTTAACTTATAGTGTTGTTTAGGTTGGATATATCATTACTGATTTCATGCTATGATGACCTGTCTATTGGTGATAAGTGTGTCTTGAAATTACCCAGTATTGACTGTGTTGGGGTCTATCTGGAATTTTGAGTCCTGGAGTATTTTTTTATGTCATTGGTTGAAATGACATTTGGGGCATAAATGTTTACTATCATTATATTTTCTTGTTAGATTGTTCCCTTTACCAGGATATAGTGGGCTTCTTTGTCTCTTCTGATTAATTTTTGCCTGAAATCTGCTTTGTTGATATGAGAATAAGTACTCCTGTTTGCATGGAATATTTTTTCTATCCTTTACCTTCATCTGTAAGATGAGTCACTTATAAACAGCATTAGTAGATCTTGTAATCTGTCTTTTAATTGGGGAGTTGAGTCCATTAATATTCAGGATTAGTATGTATATGTGTTTATTAGTTGTAGATAAACACAATGCCTTTGTTTTATTTATTTGCTTTTATGTGGTGGTGAGGATTGAACCCAATGGTTCACACCTGCGAGGCAAACACTCTACCACTGAGCTATAACCCCAGCCCTATTAGTTTATTCTTGTCATGAAAGTTTTCATTTACACCTTGAATTTGAAGCTTAGTTGGGCATAGTAACCTTGGCTTGCAGTTACTTTTTTAGAGCTTTAAATATATCACTCCAGGTACTCCTTGTTTTGCCTCTAAATGTGTCTTGAAGTTTCTTTCTTGCCATGTTCAAGATTTCTACATTAGACTTTTTATTATGATGTGCTTGGAGAACTTCTCATTTGATTAGGTCTATTTGGAGTCCTGTTTGTGTCCTCTAGGTGGACATCTATCTAATTTCTGATATAGGAAAATTTTCTGTAACTATCTTATTGAAATTGTTCTTAATGTCTTTAGCTTGTGTCTCCATGTTCTCTTGTATCCCAATGATTCTCAGGTTTGATCTCTTGATGTTTTTCTGATTTCTTGTATATTCTGATCATGTTATATCAAAAAAAAAATTTTCCATTTTTTGCATTCTGTGTACTCAAGTTCACATACCCTGTCTTCAAGGCCTAAAGTTCTGCCTTCAAGGGCTGATATTCTATTTTCTATGCAATCTAAGCTGTTAGTGATGCTTTCAAGTGAATTTTTAATTTGAATGATTGTATCTTTTATTTCTAAGAATTCTGATTGGTTTCATTCCAATGTTTACATTTCTTTATTGAAGTAGTCTTTCATCTTCTGTATTTGCTCTTTTAGTTCACCAAACAACGTTTTAATAATCAGTTTCTTACAATCTTTCTCTGGGATTTTTTATCCATTTCAATAGCAGAAGGAACCTTTATTGGGGTATTACAAATGGGGGAATTGTTTGCCTCTTTCGTCATGTTTTCAGAGATCTTGGATTTGTACATTAATTAAGGTGGATTCTAATTCCTCTTTTATATGCATGTCCTTTGTAATTACTTTATTTGTTCTGGGAGTTCTCGTATATTTTCATATATTTTGATACATGAGTAGATGTCAAGGGATGGACCTGAGGTCCCATTTGTGATTATTCTTTCTTAGGTCCTTGTTGTTGGTTTGGGGGTTTTGTCTTCTCAATTCTTTGAGCTATAGTAATATTAAAGCTCAGGTGAGGCTAGATTGTGTGTGGGGTGAGATTTACTATTGCTTTGTTGAGATGTGAGTATTTCTCAGCAGCAGAATCTTGATTTTGAAGTGTCTCAATCTCTTTCCAGCCTTTTAGAGGGAGAAAGGAGCCAGAAATGGCACTAATGTCAACAACAGACATAAAGCCTTGAGATAAATATCCAGGGTACACTTTAACATCTATAACACTAATTGCCAACTATATAGGAATTATGGAGTCAGCATTTAATACCAGTACCAAGAACAACAAAAAAAATGTAAACTAGATCGGCATTTAATAGCAGATGTCTACTGTGCTGTCCACTATATCAATAATCACAACTTGAATGTCGAGACAGAAATTACATAATATATATAATCTCTATTATTTAGTGGTATTACAGTTTCTTAAGTAAAATGGGGTAGAAAAGGTAAAAGAAAGTTGGAAGTATTTGAAGAATAATCAAAGGAGAGTCAAAAGATAGGTAGCAGGTGTCAGCTGTAAAAAAAAGAAGGAATAATAAGTGAAAGTAATGAAAAAAAAGAAAAAGGGGAGAGGGAGCAGAAAATTTGTGCTATTACTGGGAGAAGAGAGTAAAGAAGGGGAGATAGGAGGGCCCAGAACCTAGGTATAAATGACCAGCAAGTGTAAGGTCAAAATAATTCAAACCCTTGTATAATTGTGCTCTTGCATGTGTTCATTATTTAGCCTAGATTAAGTCTAATATAATCTAGGCTAAATAATGAACACATGCAAGAGAGAGCTATTACTGTATAGTAAACTTATGTTAATGTATTTATTGAATATATATGTAGAACATATATATTTGAACCCATCCACTCAGTGAGAGCATACACAACCACACATGCACACTCACATAAACACAAAACCATGCATAATGAAAAAAACTGAAAATAATACAATATTATGAAATGTTTTTTAAAACATTAAAATTTTAGAAAGAGTCAAAAAATTGGAATGTGAGGGAGAAGAAAAAAGAAAAAGAAAAAAGTCTTTATGAGCCATAGAGGGCTTGTTTCCATTGTGGTGGTGGAATCTGTTGGCAGGGATGGATTTTTCAGTCTTTATTTGGGGCTCTGTATATTTGGCCACTGTCCTCGTGTTCCTCACCTAATGCCAGTTGAGTGTAATAGCTCTCTGCTTCCAATCTCCCAGTACTGGATGGGATAGACTAAAGAGTGTTGATGAATCGTGTAATCCTGTAGTGGGGATGATGCAGAGTTCTAGATTGAAGTTTCCAGGGGCTGGGCTTTGGACTTTGGTGGGTTTTGGAACTCTGTTGGTGGGTATTTAAGATTTGTTCCACTCCCTCTATTAGTGTGGAGCTCCCTAGCTCTACTGGGCTTCTGGATCTCTTGTTCCTCTGGCAAAATTCATTTTTAGGGAAAAGGGACTAAGCCTTCACAGTTTTCACCTTCACCACTATGGATGTGAATTACTGGGTACCACCCTGAAGTGTAGATGCTGTGTGGCTGCAGTGAGCTTCTTTGCAAAAGCTCTTATGGGGTGGCAGCTATCATGGGATCTCTCTCCCTTGGGATCCAGAGACTGAATGGTCTGGGTGAAATGTTCTGTGTCCCTGTTTCAGTGTCTCTGGTTGAAGCACCCTCTGGGAATTTTCCCCTTGGCTTTTGTAATTTCCTTTATGAGTTCCCAGTCCCTGTCTCTATTCACAGCTGTGCACGCTGGGTGGGAACACCTTTCCAGCACCTGGGAACATTTTTCTCACCTGTCAGCATGTTCCACATTTGCAGAGAGATTTCCAGCTCACAGAGGGCTCACCATCAGCACAGAAAGCTTTCACCCTAGAGGACCACTTTGGATTTTTTTTCACTGACTGAGATGCTCACCTACCAATTCTGCATCCATTAAAATCAGCCCCCCTCTGTAGATCCCAGGTTTCCCTAAGTCAATTTTTCTTTTCTTTTTTCTTTTTAATTTATTTATCCTTTGGCCAGGCAGCTCTTTCGTCTGTGCTCCTGCTCCACTCTACTGACAGCTGGAGCTGGCGCATCTCTAGGCATTATTTCTTATGCTTAAGTCACTGACTTTCTGCAGCTCTATGATTTTTTTTTTTTACAGTTCAGTATTATATTTCAGAAGGTTCCTTTGTTACTCACCTCACTGAGGAGCAGTCTTCCCATTTTAGAAGTCTGACGCTGAAGAGTGGGTGGGCTTTTCTCTACTCCACCATCTTGACCCTTCCTCCAGCAACTTGACCTCACTATAGATCAGAGGGTAATTTTGAATGAACAACATTTAAAACAATAGAAAAGAGTGTTGGAAAGTCATTTTATATGCTTTTTTAATAAGGAAAAATGGGGGTAAATAGTATGATGACATTTTAAATAAGACAGAATTCTATGGTTTTAACCAGGAACTCTAGCTAGTTTGTTAGATGACAAATGATATATTTTAGGGAAGTGAGCATAATCATATTTTAATTAAGTAACCTAAGTCATCACATGATATAAAACCATATCGTGTATTGAAAATCTCTCAAGGTTTTTCAATCACTAGTTCAAAGAAACATAGTAAAAAATAAAGTTCTAGTGGATCCTACAGTCACATCAAATTTCATATTTCATGGATTTAACTTGAAGAATGTTATAAAATATTTTCTTCTTATTTTGGAGACTCAAATAAAATTAGACATTTAGAGCATCATCCGTGATATTTGCTCAATATTTTATTAAGATGAATCCTTATTATATTCACCAAGAATTCCTTTGTTATTTGGGGAAAAAATTATCTTTTCATAAGCTCATAACTTAAAGTCCATGAGGTCAAATAAAATAAGTCAATATATTATCTAGTAATTGTTACTTGAATTGTATTTTATGCTGACACAAATCTGGACTGCTATAGAAAAATAAATTCTTTTAAGAGCATGAAAATAATAGAGAAAAATTAATTGTTATATATTTTTATTCAAAAGTCAATTAATATTTATTGAAATCTATTGAAATATTCAGATCTTACATTATTTGATTATTTTTAGATTATTATATACAAAAATCAATGTTTTTTTAGTATTTGGTATTTGCTAGTACATATTAATTCACAAAGGTATTTGTATCTCATTTCTAGCACTTAGCAGCAGTGATCCCAAATCCCTTATGTCTTACATTGGAAACTATAGTTGAACAATACTTTTCAGACTAATAAAAGATTTATAACAAGGTTATAAGTAGTCTTTTGATTGGATCTTGCTAGTATCACATTGGTTAGGGTTTGGTCTTGAACATGCACTCACACTCACACATACACACACACACACACACACACACACACACACACACACAGTAACCTGGATAATCAGAATGTCCATTGTGGTCACAGATGGTCAAGTGACCAAAGTCAAACTAAGTGGAGCTTCATTGGAATGTTTTCTAGAACTATTGGGAAAGTAATGATTCTCTTCTAGGATTACCATTTAAGATGATACAGTTAAGAATGCTACATGGCCTTAGGAAGAGAGCTTTCCTGAGGATGAATCTGACAAATGCAGATCTGTAAGATGGAATAAGAGAGACAGATTCCTGATGACATCAGCCTGGCCCTACAATCAGGTCAAACCAAAAGATCTTACTCCTAAAAATATCAGTTGTGTGAGTCAATAGATTGCAATTTGTTTCTTTGTTGAAGCTGGTTGAACTGTTTCTGATAGTTTCAACTGAAGGAGCCCAGCCAACAACATACTCATTAACATCTGTTTGTGAATTTCTTTTCTTATAGCAAATTATAGTACGCACACGCGCACACGCACACACACGCATACACAAGCATACACACACACAATGTGCTACAGAAGTCTGTAAATATTGACAAAATGATATCTGTTTTATAGATAATGATAAAAAAAAAACTCTATTGGGCTTTCACCTTCATATCCTCATAGGATTTTGCTGAAACCCAGCAACTTTTTATCTGATTGATATGCAACAACATGTTCTGCTTGCAGAAACTTTTTTAGCCATTGACACAAACGCGACAATACTTCAAATCATATCAGCCCTCCATCTGTATAGTATTATTTCTGCACAACAAAACTTACTCTAATGTTTGTTACAAAGTTAGAGTCATGTGAAACATCCAATCTTCAAAACATTGGGCAGAAAATGATGCAAACACCTGGGGATCCTTACCCATGACTACACAGACATCTATTTTTGGACTAGGGCTTTATTCCTTATCAATGCCAACTTGAAAGTGGCATAATTGCAAGTTTTCAAGATCTTTGGCTGACAATGTATTGTCAGAGTTTGTTCAATTATAGCAGAAACTCATAATTGTATTCAGCTGCAAACAAATACAAAGCTAACTCTATAGAAGTTCAATGTGTCTTTTGTTCCTTTGATCAGTATCTTTGGTTTGTCCCATCAAGATGCCCTCAGTACACAGTATATCAAGGTTGACTATATTCAGTATAACATATGCTGTTGAGTTATTATGAAATATATGATAGTTTAATTTTTATTCCCTTCAAGATAGTAGAATTAGAACCACCAAGTTACCAAGTGGGTCTGTGCTAACATTTGGATCTCAAGAGCCAAGTCCAGGGCAGAAGAATAGCCAGAGTATAAATATAAACCAACATACAAGCAAAATAGTCTTACTGAACATAAATCCCAGCTCTCTGAGTAAGTTACCAAATACCCCTAAGCCTCATTTTCATATCCATCAAACTAAAAAAAGTATAAGTAGTACCTAATCATAGGTTTGTGATAATTAAATTATTTAATTCATTGATGTATCAAAAAATACAATACTAGCTATCAATAAATGAATACTAAATATTAAACAATGAACATTATCTGTTAATATTATTGCTATCATCATCTAAAAAGTCTTTTCATGTCAATGAATTTCAGTCTTTTCAACTGTAAAGTGGGAATAATAATCCCTGACATCTAACTTTTTAAAATCAAATGAGAGAATTTACATGAAAAGCATTTTATAATACATAAAGAATATTAAAACGTGACGACAATGTTATGCTCTCTGCTATTGTCTTAATTAATGGCAGTGGGGTTCAAGAAAATAAGCACTTTCACATGTATTTAGCATCCAGAATGGACCAGGCCCTGCTCAGACATAAATTCAGTTCTCTAAATGCTTCTAATCATGGAAAAGATGTAACAAGAAAAACTTTAACACATAAAACAGCCTTTCTTACTATTTCACCTCCCTTCAACAGTAACAGATCAGCAAGGTATAATTGAATTTTCTATGATACTACAAATGTTCCACATCCGTACCATCCCATATCACAGCCACCAGTCACTGAAATGTGACTAATGTGACTGGGGAACTAAGTTTTTCCTTTTATTTCATTTAAATTAATTTAAATTCCAATGGCCATATCTAGGTAGTGGCTACCCTATTGAATAGCACAGATACAGAAGGTCTTTAATCCCTTGGGTTTTAATAGGTTTGTCATTCCCAACCCTTCCCCCAGCTATAGACTATGATGATTGAGTTTCATTGAGATATTGTATTAAAGATCCATTTAAATGCAGTTTTCAACAAATATATATTTATAGTTAAATATGTGCCCATTATATATAAAAACAAGTTTTTACTTTTCTCTGTTAACAATGACACATGCTATTTAATTTAAATTAATTATATGAGAAGAGGCATAATTTTAAATGTGTATTATATTGATAGGGAGCCAGGAATATAATAAAATTTAAATATAAATGTGCAGAGATTGGTTACTGTGTATAAAGTCATAGCCAAATAGAAGCAATAAGTTCTATTGCACAGAAGGGTGAATACAGTTAACTATAGTGTATACTTCAAAATAGCTAGAATGTTCTCATCACAAATAATGAATGTCTGCAATAATAGATAAGCAAATATCAAGAGTTGATCAATATTGAACGTATAAATGTACTAAAACATTACATTATATCCCCCAAAGAAGTACATTATCTGTTAAATTAAAATTTAAAATAAAATAAAATGTAACTATGCACCAATAGCATGAAATATGTTAAAAATTACCACTGTGGATACTTAAAATTCTTACATTTCACACAAAAATTACCACTAGTATTTGCATATTTTTGCTTTTTCTATCTGGTTGTGCATATTCCTCTAATAGTAACACTGCAATTAAAAATAAGACTTTGTTAGTGAGGACACCTTCGTGTTTTTCATTTCCACCTGTTCCACTTTTCTGCCATGTTAAGATGCAGCACAAGACCCTGACCAAATGCAGCTGTCTGATCTTGGCCGTCAGGCCTCTAGAACCATGAGCTAAGGTATTTATTTATTTTACTAAAAATAATCATTATTCACACACAAATTTAAAGTAATCTTTCCATTCTTCATTCAATATTGGTTCTTGGATTATTCTAAAATCTCCCAATAAGCCACATGAGAATTTTGATTAAATGGATGTAGCTTACAGGTTCCATGAAGTTCATGTTGAAATAAATTTGAGAGATAACTTATGAAACAGCCTTTCTTACTTAACAGATCAGCATAGTACAACTGAATTTTCTATGATTCTACAAATGTATACTCCTTACTAACTTGCTATGCTATCAGTTTCTGCATTTCATGTCCTGGTCTGAAATAATTTTACAGCATTAAGAATACTTTTATTCTTAGAAGAAAAAAAATATTTTATAGCTATATGATACCTAGGCCCACCATAGCTCATAATTGACATTCACCTCATGTTTGACTTGAGTGATAGAGTCATGAACACATTCAGTTGATCTCCAGTGAATATCCAAGAATTTTATCTCTGTCTTCTTTAAAAGAGACATGTTTGTATCTGAGGCTGTGTATGAATTATGGGTTCGTTTGAACCATCACAAGGTGGTGGGGTTGCTTTTCTGAGAACTCTCAGTGAAATTCCACCAATTGAAACTGCTCAGTTATGCCGACACCCTGCTGCTTAGAGATAGAGAGGAGGTGGGCATAAACTGCCAAGCCCCAAACAACTTGTTTTTCCCATCTTTATCCTATTTTCCTCAAGAAGCCTGTCACACTGAAACCCTTTAATGTTCCTTCCTATAAATATAAAACATGGGCTCTTGTTCTTTGTTAGATCCCGTATCCATCAGAGCTGGTCACCCACTGTGCCCCCCACTTTCAATTAATAAATGAATCTTTATTTTATTCCTATAATTTCTGGCTAATTTTTCTCAGCTGGTTCACAACTCCACGTAGTTTAATGATCCCTTGCTGTGCAGAACACAGGGAGACTTTTGAAAATATTTTTTCAATTTATTTTTGATTGATACATAATAATTGTACATACATTTGTGACACAGTATGAGAATTTGACACATCCTTACAATATATACAGATTAAATCAGGGTAATTATTATTTTCATCCCCTTTTACATCATTTATTTGTGTTTGGTGTCCATGAACTTCTGTCTTCTAGTTCTTTATAAAGTATATAATAAATTGTTGTAAAGGATCATCACCATATTGTGCTGTAAAACAGCAGGACTCGTTCCTCTTATCTAATTGTATTTTAGCACCTGTTATCCAATCTCCTGTCTTCCCTTTCCCTGCCCCTCCTAGCCTCTACTAACCACTTTTCTTTCTTCTTCTACAAGATCAACTAAAAAGAATTACTTATCTGTAACTTTTTAATATTAAAGCACTATTATTTCTTTTGATAACACAAATCCCTGGGAATACTGTTCTTCTTTTGTATATCAGAATTTCTCAGACCACTTTTAAAGAAAAATTATTGAAGAACTTTGAGGAATTTCTTAACCTTCGTGGACTATTTAGACACCTCAAATCCCCCCCACTCTGAGCCCACAGAAAACAGCTGGATCCTTATCCATATTTGGGGTTAGATTTGCTGACACAAAAGAGGGGACATGTGAGGAAAGGAGCCCAGAAAAAAGCCAGACCAGACTCAGCCTAAAGAAGAACTCAGAGCCCCAAAGAGTAGATCAACATGAAGAAATTCAGTGCATTGCACCAGAAATAGCAGCAGATCTTAGGGGTAAGATGGGACGGGGTAACAGGAAAGGGCAAGATGGTAGTATAATCACATCTAACTTCACTCCCAACCTGTCCCCAGCCTCAGAGTGCCAATACCTCTAAGAAGGAAAGGTCATGGCAGAAATAAAAGATCTACTTTATTGGAGATTCAAAGGGGAACGACATGAAAAGAGCTAGACAAGGAAAGAAGGTGAAGGTACCATCCTCCTGGCTTGCAAGAGATGAGCACGGGAGACCTGGAGCAACAGTTTTGGTGGAGGGCAGACACTGATCTGCAGGAAGAGAAAGGACAGCATGAAGGCAAAGATGAATGGGCAGCCAAGACCCATGGTGTGGGGACAGTGGCAGCAGTGCCAAAAACCCAAGATTCAGGTAGTCAGGGACGAGGCTTGCTAGCAAGGTGAATCACCCCAAAGCCAGAGTCACCCTAGAGTCAGCTTCTTCCCCCAGTTCAGGGACTCTGACTACCTATGTGAAAATGTCTTTCTCCAAGAGCCTAGGGGATGGTTGGTTTACATGTGTAAATAATCTCAGGGATTCCTAGAAATATTTAAGGAAATGAACCACTTAATATGTAAACAGATAAGGGCAGGACATAGAGGTACCCCAGATTTGGAAGTCAACTCAAATGTGACCAAATATATACTCACCTGTTAATAAAGCTTAAACTAAAGATATATAGCACAGTTTTTCTCAAAGAATCAAATTATGGGTACATTTTATAAAATTTCATCTCTTATCTGAATTTCTAAAAGTGCTTTCAATGAACATGTAAGATTTGGGTTTCAAAAAATAAAATTTATTTCAAAAATTAATACCACTGTTTACACGTTAAATTGAGAAAACTGAAAGAAAAAAAATAGCAAATAGTATTGGTAAGTGAGTGGGAAGGTAGGCACTCATACTCTGCCAGTGGAATCATAAAGGGTTATACTATTCTAGAATAAAATTTGGAAAAATATCCCCCAAATCATGAAGATTTTTTATAAAATTTTATCTAAGAATTCCTCTTCTAGATGCTTATAATGTATAAAGAATCTTCATGTTTTTATAACAACTATATATAGGTAGAAATAAGATAGGTAGCAAATTATACCTGCAATAATACACACCAAGCTCTTAATTATGGCTATCTTAAATAAATTAAATTAAAAAGTTAATGTGACAATAAACTTCTGATCCTATTTTCTTCATCTTTTTAATCTATGATTATATCCTATTTGATTCCTAGCATCATTTAATTTCTTGAGATCTCAGCACATTATTTTATATTTTCCTCAATAATTTTTGACACTTATTAGTTGAGACTTCTTAACTTAGTTTTCTAATCCATTAAAATTTTCGTTTATCTTTATTAATTTCTTCTCCTGGTCTCTTTTTACTTCCTCAATTTTCTTTTTACAATTGTATGCACTGAAAGCTCAAGTATATTTATTGTTATTCCAAATTAACAATTTAAAAATATGATGTGTAAACTTCAGTTTTTCATCTGGGCTTCTTCTTTCAAATTATTAACATCATTTATTTAAACAATATCTGTTTTACAAAAAGTATTGACCACCCTGCTCATGCTATTGTAATCAAATGTGCAACTGATAGGTGGGCTTGATTTTTAATGGAAATTGTTTTACTATTCAGCATCACTCCCTCTTTTACATATATTAAAATTCATCATTTTTAGGTGCACAGTAGTCTGCATTATGACAAATGTATACCATTACAATCAAGTTATAGGTTATTTTCATCAAAAACTTCCCTTGTGCCCTCCAATGTCAACCCCTTCTCTCACTTCCAGCATCTAATAATCAAATCTCTGTTCCTACAGTTTTAGTTTCCCATGTCATGTTATTATATGAATATCCGTAGTTTGCTCTTTTTTATTGTTGAGTACTGTTCCATTGTATGCATGTGCCAAAAAAATGTTTATCCATTCCCCATTTGATGGATGTTTGAATTCCTATAAATACATATAAGGAGGTCTCTGTGTGAACACATGTTCACTTGTATAAATGTCTAGGAGTGGGACTGCTGGCCCTATGGCAAGTAGTACTTTATGAGAAATTGCCAGACTGTTTTCCAAAGTGGCTATGGCATTTTGCATTCCTACCAGCAATATCTAACAGTTCCAGATGCTCCAGAGCCTCACATCCTTGTAAACACTCAGAATTGTCGGATGGGGTACGTGAGAACCACACGCACCTATCTAAACCCAAAAGCTGGAATGAGAAACAAAAGGTATAGGGAAAGCAAAGCTCTTAATGATGGTCTTGGAAGATCAAGTGTCTGGGTGGTCAGGTACACCCAGAATGCTAACAATTAGCATTTTATCCCCTAGTGCACAGGTTCCTCCCCTGGTTCCTCATTGGCTGAGTACTTAAGGTGCACAGTACTCACAAACATCACCTAGATTTCACTGTCTCCTATTGGGTATTTACAGAAATATCCCATTAGTTGTTCCCATCTTCCTTTATTCTCTTGTGGCAGAAAGCCTTCTTGAAAACCTTCTTGGAGTAATGTATACTGGCATGTACATAGCGCCTACATTTTTGCCTGAGTTACTATTTCTTAGCAGAAATATTTCTATTTCTGTTGATTAGGCTGACCTGCTCCCCCACCTCCTGTTTGTCAAAGGGCTGTTCAAATACATGGAATTTAGATCTGCCATATCCATAGGCTGTGGTGCTATTGTGTGAATTAACTGCTTGTAACTTTCCATTCTGCTCTATTTCCCCTTCAATTGCCTTTCTTACAACCCAATTTTACATTTAAGGCTAAATACTGTATTCTGAAAATGGATCACCAGTCTTTATTTCCCACAGGTGTAGTGGGGGTTGTGCAGAGACAAACGGAGGGACAGGGTTCTTCCTTTGTATTTCCCCCCTTTTTGCTCTAATAAACACGTAGTACAGTTCTAATAAACATGTAGTATCTTATAGCTCTAATTTGCATTTCCTTGTTTCTAATAATAAGTATCTTTTCATGTGCTTACTTGCGATTAGTGTCTATCCTTTGATAAAGTATCTGTTCAAAACTTTTGCTCATTTAAAAATTTTTCTGCCCACCCATTTTTTAAATTGGGTTTGCAATATTACTGTTGAGTTTTGATAGTTCTTTCTGGAAACAACTTCTAATGTGTGTTTTACAAACATTTTCTCTTGAAATTTGCCATTTTATCAATATTTTTAATGCTTTGTGTGTCCTTAGGAATCTTTGCCTAATCCAAGGTTGCAATGTTTTCCTCTAGAAATTTTACAGTTTGGGGTTTGATATTTAAGCCTATAATCCATTTTGCATTCATGTTTAAATATGGTGTGAATATGAGTCATTTCATTTTTTGCATTTGTATGTACACTTGTTCCAACACTATCTTTCAAGGAGTCTTATCTTTTATTGAATTACCTTGGCACCTTTGTTGAAAATCAGTTGGTCATATTTTTGTGGGTTTATTTCTAACACTTTCATTTAGTGCTATTTCATCAAATCCCATTTAATCTATATAGGCTTTTCTTATACCAATATCATTCTGTCTTAATTATTATAGTTTTAGAGAACATTTCAAGTGGTCCTCCAGTTTTGCTCTTTATTTACTAAATGATTTTATTATTCTATGTTCTTTGTAGTTCCATAACATTTTAGAATCAACCTGTCCATTTCAACAATGACAAAAAAATATTGATTGATATCCCATTGAGTCTATGAAGAAATTTGAGAATTGACATCTTTACAACACTGAGTCTTTCAACACATGAACACAAGTTCTTCCTTCATTTATTTAGATTGACTTTAATTTCTCTCATAACTATTTTTTTTCAACATTCAAATATCAATGTTGTGTTTAGTTCTAAGTATTTTATATTTATGATGCTATTACATGGCACTTTTACTTCGATTGTTAATTTTTCATTGTTAGAACATAGAAAAACCTACTGATTTTTATACTCTGACTTTATATACTGATACTTTGCTAAACTCATATAGGTCTCAGTTTTCATATTTTTTGTTTGTTTGTTTGTTTGTTTAGATTGGGAGGGATTCTCTACATTGATCATTAGATTGCCAATTAAACACAATTTTTTTCCAATATGTATGCCTTTCATTTCTTTGTCTTGCCTTAGTAGACTGAGCAGAACCTCCCACAGTACAACACTGAATAAGAATGGTAATAATAGATAGATAACCTTTTTGTTTGTTTCATTCTTTCTGTTTTTGTATTTTTTTAATTTTTCGTTTTTGTATTTTTTTATTGATTCGTTATAGTTGTACAAACTGATAGGATTTGTTGTTACATATTCATACATGCACACAATACACAATGCAGCAACATAATTTGGCCAATAGCACTCCTCAGGACTCCTCCCCTCCCTCCCTCCCTGTTTTAGAACCCTTGAGCCCTTTCCTCTAATGATCTCCCTTGATTTTCATGATATCCACCCCCATCTTTCTTTTCCTTTTGTCTCTCTAGCTTATGCATAAGAGAGAATAAACGACCATTAACCTTCTGAATTTAACTTATTTTATGTAACATAATGGTCTCTGCTTCCATCCATTCTCCTGAAGATGACATAATTTCAAATCTCTTTATGACTGAGTACAACTCCATCATGTATATGGACACTTATGTCCCTATGTTGATGGACACCTAGGCTGGTTCCATAGTTTGGCTATTGTGTATTGTGCTGCTGTAAACATGAGTGTGCCTGTATCACTGTAGTATGACTTAAGTTCTTCAGGATAAATACCAAAGAGTGGTTGTTATGGTTGGGAAGTGAAGTATCCCCCCAAAAATCTCGTGTGTGAGTCAACGCAAGAAGGTTTAGAGGTGAGATGATTGGTTCTTAGAGCCTTAACCCAATCAGTGAATTAATTCCCTGATAGGAATCAACTATGTGATAACTGAAGGCAGGTAGGGTGTGGCTAGAGGAAATGGGTCCCTGGGAACATGGCTTTGGGGTATATATTTTGTACATGGTGAATTTCTCTCTGATTCCTGATCATCATGTGAGCCACTTCCCTCTGCCACACTCTTCTGACATAATGTTCTGCCTCCCCACCACAACCCCAGGAATGGAACTGGCTGTCTACAGACTGAGATCTCTAAAACTATGAGCCTCCAAACAAACTTTTCCTCCTCTAAAATTGTTCTTGTTTGGTTGTTTTAGTCACAGTAGTAAAAAAGCTGACTACAGCAGTGGTATAGCTGGGTCATATGGAGGTCTTCTGGGGAGATTCCATATGAATTCTCATCATGTTTGTACTAACTTAGGATCCCTCTGACAGTTGAAAAGTGTTCCTTTTTCTCCACATCCTCTCCAGCATTTATTATTATTTATATTCTTGATGACTGCTATTCTGACTGGTGTGAGATGAAATCTCAGTATAGTTTTGATTTGTATTTCCCTAATTGTTAAAGATGTTGAACATTTTTTCATATATTTGTTGGCCATTTATGTTTCTTCTTTTTGAGAAGTGTCTAAGTCATTTGCCCATTTATTAATTAGTTATTTGATTTGGGGCATAATTTTTTTTTAGTTCTTTGAATTCTAGATATCAATTCTGTATCAGAAGAGTAGCTAGCAAAGATTTTCAGCCATTCTGTAGGTCTTCTCCTCACATCCTTAATTGTTTCCTTTGCTCTATAGGAGCTTTTTAATTTGATGCCATCCTTTTTATTAACTCTTGGCATTATTTCCTGAGCTTTAAGTATCCTATTGAAAAAGTTGTTGCCTGTGCCTATATGCTGGAGTGTTGACCCTACATTTTCTTCTAAGAGTTGCATAGTTTCTGGTTTAATTCCTAGGTCTTTAATCTATTTTGAGTTGATTTTTGTGCAGGGTGAAAGAAATGGTCTAGTTTCATTCTTCTACATATGGATAATAAGTTTTCCCAGCACAAATTGTTTAAAAGGCTATCTTTTCTCCACTTATGATTTTGGCACCTTTGTCAAGGATCAGATGACTGTAGATATGTGGATTTGTCCCCAAGTCTTCTATTCTGTACCATTGTGTCTGTTTGTCTTCTATTCTGTACCATTGTGTCTGTTTGTCTTCTATTCTGTACCATTGTGTCTGTTTGTCTTCTATTCTGTACCATGGTCTACGTGTCTGTTATTATGCCCGCGTCATGCAGTTTTTATCACTATAGCTCTGTAGTATAATTTGAAATCAGGTATTGTGATGCCTCCAGTGTTACTTCTTTGGCTTAAACTTGCTTTGGCTATCCTGAGTCTTTTACTCTTCCAAATGAATCTTAGGACTATTTTTTCTAGTTCTGTCAAGAATGCCATTGGTATTTTTGTTTCATTTTTAAAAGAAATGAAGTCAGTCTTTCATCAATAAGTAAAATATTTCCAATGTAGATTTTCCATTGATGTCTGTTTTAGGATTAAAAATTTCCCTTCATCTCTATGTTGATAAGAGATTTCTTCTTTGTTTGTTTATTTAGGATGTCTGTTGAATTTTGCCAAAAAAAAAATCTGCATCTTTTGGGATGACTATATGATTTTTTTTTCTTTTTCAATCTCTTGATAATGCATATTGCATTGATTTCAAGTGTTAAGCCAATTTTGCATTCCTGACATAAATTTCACTTGGCTATCGCTATTCCTTTTAAAACACAATTTAATGTTTTGTCCTCTAGTTTGTTTCCTTTCTCATTTCAGTATTCCAGCAAGTATCTTTGAGGTCTACTCTCTTTTAGGCATTGATCCAAATACTAAGAAGGGAAATCCCCTGCCCTCTGGAACTTACATTTCATGGGCTAGGGGAGACCAGACAATAGAATGTACATAAAAAAATGTTAAAAAGTGTAATAGAGTATTAGATAAAAACTTTCAGGTGCAAGTTACAAAAAAATCCCAAATCTCATTAGCTAAAACAATAAAGCATTCACTCTTTTATAGAACTTCACATTCAGAAAAAGGACATGCTCAAATCATGTATTAATCATTGGCTCAATAATGTCACAAACCTGGATAGATGTCCTCAATTCACCCTGGTTTCTCCAATGTCATGTTCACCTAAGATGGGTCTTCCCTGTGGTCATTGTTAGCCTGCCAATGAGCTGGTTCTGGTGAATTTTCTTATCCAGATTGGAGAGCTTGGAATGCTAAAATTGTCATTCACATTTCCTCACAGACACATTTCTAATGTTAATTAGTTTCTGAAAATCAGAATCACTTGCTTGAGATCTGGAGGGCAGGAGTGAGGCAGCATCTGCTTTCTTGTACCTCATTTGGCCGAGTCTGCTGACATGCTTGGTCCTAGGAACCTGAGTTTCTCTGCAGCAGTGTCCATTCTCCAGATGCCTGGTTGTCTGTGGGTGGGGGAGGGTGAAGTTGCAGCACTGACTTCATGCTCTGCTTTGCTAATCCTTGGCTCAAAGCCATGATTTCCTCACTCTAGCTCCCCCTGTTTGTGTAGACTGTTGCCATGGTCAATAGCATCAGGAGGTTCTTAATTCTGTGATAGCTCCAGAAGTGGACTCAAAGGTAGCTCTCCTGTGGGTCAGTTCTGTATTTTCAGATATTCATTCCTAAAAGTCTAGCCTAAAATCTTCTCCCTTTGTCCTTGCAATAATTTAAAAGGAATAGTTCTTTACATTTAATTCCTTTATATCCCAAAAACTAAATATGGCCACCTTCACTGAAATCTAGCTGATGGAAGATCTAGGTATTTCCAGCTACATATCAAAAAGAAAGCCATCAGCCAGACTAGCGATACCTTGCCCGCCTCAAAGGAATTATAGATGGGGAATTATTTGCCACAGGAGAAGGCAAATCATCAAATAACCGAGGAAGGTGCCATGAGAGCAAGAGCCAACACTGGGCAATTACTATGTTTCAAAGTTCTGATGCTAGATCCCCTGGTCGCTGCCGGTGAAGTAATACCTTTATTGTTCACTTCCGTGCATTTTCCTCCTGTGGTCTATCTTCAATGCTCAGAAGCTAACATCAGCAAAAGAGAAGTAAATGGGCCAGGTATGGGGTAAGAGAAACCCCATCTCTCTTCCCCAAGTGCAGTTTGGTTCTGAGCAGGAAGAGAGGTGTCTCCTTGAAACCAAGATTAGAGTTCTCAGCATTCCAGTGGACTCTATATTTTAATTATTTAACTGTGTTTTAGAATTATGTATTTCCCAGAGTAACTAGAGAAGTGACTGGCCCTTCTAGAATGTTCATCCAAGTGAGAGGGAGAGAAGTAGCCACATATATTAAAGATACACAAGGAGTCTAAGATAAAGTTGCCTTATTGTTAGACATCAAGCATTCATTGTGCTTGCTCAGTTTTATGTCTCTGCCTCTGTATTTCATTAGTAGTTATCATATTAACAAGAGCTAATTAGGATGCCCTTTCCACCATCTGACATCTTTTCCCATACTCTACTTCTTCCTGCACTCCCTTGCTCCAAATACATAGTTACTTGGAAACTCTGCAAACTTAGAAATACTGCTTATTTCAAAGGCTGATTTTGTCATTTTTCTTTCCTTAATATCTTTTTCACACTGTAAGAAAATATAAATGTGTGCCAGTAACATGGTTAAGCGAGGAGTTCCAGATGATCACAGTACTTAGGACAATGACATTGCTGACTACTGTGATAAAGTGATAATGTATTATCTTATCAGGATCAATTCTCACCTTCAATTGTGAAATTTGGATCAGTAATCTCATAGGGTTGTTGTATGGATAAGTTGAATAATCTCTGAGAAAGATTCAAGAGATCAAGGCACATAAAAGTCACTTGGTTGACTCTGAATCAGATTTGAACTTTACTGTGTACACCTCTCTCTAAATCCCAGTCTACAAGTGCCAAAGGTCCTTAAATTGCAAAGCCTAAAGCACACTCTTACCACTGAGTTCCAAAACTCATTTGGATTAACTGGACTTTATATGGCAAAGAGAAAGAATGGAGGCTAGGAAGGATTTAAGTGTTTGAAGAAAGTTAAGCCAGATTTCTAATCAATAATACAGCTAATCATTTCCCATGAAAGAAATTTATTTTTTACTAAAAATTAACAAGTTGTAGTTAATAGCAATCTATCACTGTGTTAGTATAACTCAGTGAAATGCCATTAACTTCCTCTGCCTCACTTCCTCTCTTTAAAAAGGTGGTTATGGTTATAGTTGATGACTTTTATGACTGTCAAATTAAAAGTTATGTTCCCAGTGGGAGAGAGGGATTCATGGATTTTAATAACATCTTCCCCTCCATGCAGCATTGCCTGTGATAGGAAATCCCAAGGACCTGAGCAAGGACCTGGTGTGAATGCATACTTGTATAATGGAGGTTATATTTACGAGTTTGTAAAATAACATTAATAATGTCCCTTGTCTGCCATATTGTCCTAAAATGTGTTCCTTTCACAGTTGGCAAGAGCAGTTGGTAAGAAGAAAATCATTCTTATAACTTTGTGAACAACCTTCAAAACTAATTTCAATGGGAGCAGGGAGAATTGCAAAGATAATAATGGACATCTAAGAGGTACTTTAGAAAATAAGGTCTGAGGTTTCACAGTTCTGGTTATAAATAGAAGTCACAGGTATAACCAGATCATGTGCACAAAAAGATATTGCCCATATGAAGCAGAATGTGCCTAAAGCCCCAAAGAAAGTTGTTTTCCTCAATGTCTAGTTTCAAAGGAAGAATTACATCTAATAAAACTCTCAGTCTGGTAAGCACATTTGTGCTTAAAGATATTACATCTCCCAAATTCTGCTTTTGTTTGGGGGTTTCCTTCATGTGCTACTCAGTATAATGGACACTATGTCCAAGAAAGCAGAAATTCTTTTGAATTCAGGGTACATTGTCATTTACAATACATTCTCCTATAAGCTGGAAGCTCAAAACTGAGAATACATGATTGATATTTTCAAGTAGCTTGTATAATGGCATTCAATGAAGCACCCTCTCAGAAATGCTTGCATACTAGAGAACTCCTTGAATTCTCAAAGGACTTCCTAGAAATGCAGTGAAGCAGGCATAACAAGTGATGGTTCGCATCCAGGATGCTGAAATATAAACTAGCAGGACATTAAAGTAGATATTGCTGGTACTTGATTCAGATCCCCACAATCCTCTTATTCTTTCTGTGTACACCTTCCCCAGTTTGGGCGTGTTTTACTGCCAAGAGTCTATACCTCTGATGGCTAATTTGAGGCTTTCCTATGACTGCTAGAGCATATAGAAAGACAGAAGTGCCGAGGAATTTACATTTCCAAAAGGTATGACTAAAGGGATAGGAGCGGGTCCATTTCCTTGCTCGGGGACAGGATAGCAATGAGACATAATCTACACTCCAAAGTTCCCCTATAGGATCAAGCAGGTATTACCTTCTGCAGGACTTCCTGAAATTGCATACCAAAGACTTAGTCCTCTCTCCTGTTCCACATCCACCACTGCCTTATTTAATATCTCCTGGGAACATGTCCCTAATGGATTATTTGTACACAAATCCTCAAGTTCTTACTGACAGAAGTCAAAATAGACTATGCCTCACCTCTTAGGAACAACCATAGATACAAAAGAAGGTAATCAAAAATAAAAGAGAATATAAGGGTTTGCTCATGTTCATAATAGCATTATTCACAATTGCTAAAGGGTGGAAGCAACTGCATCCATCCATCTGCACATGAAAGGGTAAGAAAAATGTGGCATGTAAATACAATAGAACATTGTTTGGCCTTCACAAGGAAGAAAATTCTGACATAGGCTGCAACATGGATAAAACATGAAAACATGCTAAGTGAAATAAGTCAGTCACAAAAGGACAAACACTATGTTATCACACTTACATGAGGTACCCAAGGTGGTCAAATGCATACAGATAGAAAGTAGAAGGTTACCAGGATTTGAGGGGAGGAGAGAATGGAAAAGTATTATGTGATGGGTACAAAGTTTCAGTCTTAGAAAATCAAAACAGTTGCTAATTGAATGGTGGCAATGGTACATCCATGAGGGAATAAGGGCTGGGTTGTGGCTCAGTGGTAAAGCACTTGACTAGCATGTGTGAGGCCCTGGGTTTGATTCTCAGCACCACATATAAATAAATACAATACAGTTCCATTGACAACTAAAAAAAATTCTAAAAAACCATGGGAATATATTTCATACTACTGAACTCAAAGTTAGCTTAGATGATAAATTTTATATTGGGTATATTTTATCTCAATAAAAACAAAATCAGGGGGAAAAGAATATAAGGATCAAGGAGTCACTTGTCAGACACAGGTCAAGAGACTTGGAGAGAATTCCTGAGGTAAGAAGCTGCAAAATGCCTACAGAAGACCTCTCATTGCCATCTCAAGGAAACAAATGTTCTTCATTCCAGACATCCAGAATATACTATAGGTGGCTGAGCCTAACAGAGCTCCTTACAATCCATAGGTTTCCTGAAAGCAGCCAGGTTAATATTAGAGCAAGAACAGCAGATATCAAGAGTGCCAGAGTTGGAGTAGAAATCAGACGCCAGGGGCTACAAGACAAACCTTTAAACTAACACTATATACTAAATGTTTGTTTCCCCCAAAATTCATATGTTGAAACCTAATCCTCAATGTGATAATGCTTGGAGGTAGGGCCTTTGGGAGATGATTGGGTCATGCAGAACTAACACCCTTATAAAAAAAAAAGCTCAAGAGAGGTTCATAACTCAACCACCATGTGAGGGCTCAGCTCAGTTGGGACCAGGAAATAGAGTCTCAGAAGATACTAAATCTGCTGATGCCTTGATCTCGGACTCCCAGACCCAGACCCATAAAAGATAGATTTCTGTTTTTTATGCGCCACCTCATTTGCTGTAGCAGTTTGGTACTTTGTTGTAGCAACCTGAAAAGACTAAGACAAATAGTCAATGGAAATTTATGAGTCACCCACAGACAGGCTCACAGGGATTCCCCAGGGAAGCAGCTCCATGTCATTACATCTTCTAGGGGAAATGGCATGTACACAAATCACCCCATTACAAAACATAAGACATGATGTACACCATGAGGAATATGCTAATTGAAAACCAAAAATAAAATGCAGAGTATAAAGAAATTGCTTCCAGATGAGATCTGCAGTAGCTACAGCTCCGTGAACAAAAGCATGATAATGGTGTTCTGTGAGACGTAATCACCTACAGGAGAAGCTGAGGTACAAGTTATAAATGCAATAGCATATTGATTAAAGCATCTATTGACTCCAGCCAAATGTGGGACTTACTCAAGTGTTACTCACACTTAAACATCACATGCAGACATTCAAGCACTGCAAATGTTCCTAAGATGTACAAAGGCACCTGTTATACATGCTTATAAGTCCATTGCAATTCAGAAGTATATGTTTACTGCCTGCTTGGGTATGGCCAGAGGATGGAAGCAAGAGTTTCAGCGGAGCCTGCAGATCCATTCCCTCTGGATCTTCCTTCCTCATTAAGTTCTGTCTGAAGTCTTCTGATCTCAAAGGGAAGAGTCCAATCTTCATCTTTCACTTTTACCCCTCCTAAAGGACATGCTAACCTGCTATTATCTCCAGAAACTTGCAAGGCTGATAAAATTTTCCCCAGAAAAAACTAGGTTCTGCTGGTCATTATAGCACCATTAATGACAAGTATGGTCAGTTTTCAATCACAAATGAACCCAAGATATTAGCAAATTCATATGCTCTTTATTGATCAGAATCCATGAGAGGAGCTTAATAATTTGGGGGGTGGGGAGCCTACGAAAGGAGAAACTGTTTACATGAACTTAAACTCTCTCCAGGTTTTCTTGCCTCAGTAAGTGGAACCACAGTCTACCCACATGTCCCAGAAAAAAACCTGTAAGTCATCTTCTCTTGCTAAGTCTGCTCACTTACATCTATTTAATTGCTATATCCTGGTGTCCCTGCCTCATATTTCTCAGTTCTCTCCTTCATCTCTAATGCCTTGGTTCAGACATGGCCATGGCTCAGTGTGTAACCACTCCCAACAACTTTCCATCTCCCTACATTTACTCTGGCGCACTTCACTTGGTTCTCCACATCCCAAATGCCACAGTGAATTAGGAGAACAAAGAAAACCAAGCAAGAGATGATACTAAGAAAAGTTCTGCAGTGAACTCAGTCTTTGGGGGAATTCTAGAGACAGTGTAGTCATCAAAACCCAAGCAATGAGCTAGAATATTTGTATTTCCACTCAGCTTCATTTTTGGTTAAGGCTGCCCTGCAAACTCCGGAAGGCACTTCCTGCTTTCCATCTGGGCAGGCAAAGTGGGTCCAGGCAGCCCTCCAACACAGGTGCTGTCTGTTGGAAGTAAAAGTACACCTGGGGCTGGTATACACACAAAAAAGGTGTACCTGGGCCAAGCATTAAGAGTGTCTGCAACAAAATATTATTGGAACTTTCAAGATATTTTTATTTAACTATTTAAAAAAGAAATTGATTCAACTGGTTCAATGGTGTTTCTATAGCCATCCATCTGGCAAACTTGTTCTAAAAATCACCACTGATTTTAGTTGCTATCAAATCCAGTGTTATATTTTTTCATCCTCATCCTACTCTCAGTCTTAGCTGAACTATATTGTCTCCCTCTTGAAACACAGCACTCTCTTTCTTAGCATCTCTAACATCACACCATCTAGGTTCATTCCACTTCACACCAACTGATATCTTATTTTTCCATAAATCCAAATGTTAGAACTTATTCTCAGCATCCACATTTTCTTTCTTCATTTCATCTATGACCACAGCTTTAAATATTCTGATGCTGTAGCTTCCTTGTTTTATATTTCTATCCCAGACCTCTCCTCCAAGATTTAAGCCTCATCTATGCAACTGCTTACTTGGCATCTCCACTTGGATATTTTTAAAACCGTCTCAAAATTAGAAACTCTGCCAGTCTTCCAATTCTATACTTTGCACCCAGATGGTCAACACAATCTCTGGGACTCAATCTGATTGTTTTCTAGATTCCTACATTCAATCCCAGAGCATCCCATGTAGGATACACTTCTAAATCTATCCTGCATCCCCCCAGTTCTTTCTACTTCCACTGCCCAAATCGTGGTCCAATCCTGATTGTCCAGGTGAATGACAACAGTCAAGTCTGCAAGCTTTGACTTCCGTTCCCTTAACACTCAATCTCCACATAACGGAAATAATGACCATTTAAAACTGAATTCTGCCATTTCCCATTAAAACACTCTATTGGCTTCCCATCATATTTTAAATCCTGTCACTCCCCTGATTAAAGCACGATCATGGCTTCCCAGGGGTTTTAGGTGAAATACTACAATGACCTATATCATCTGGTCTCTCTGTGCCTTTCCAACCTCACCTCACATTTCCTCTACTCATTTCCCTTTCTCACATGGCATCCTAACATTTTCCATCTCTCTCTCTCTCTCAGCACTGGAACTAGAACACCCTCAATCCTAGTTATTCACACAGGTGGATCCTTCTCACCCCTTCAGTTCACAGCCTATAATGGTACCTCCTTGAAAAAAGCCTCCTGTATCCTTCCATCTTTTGTTCCTCACCCTGTTATTACTAACGAAAATATCTCTTCTCCATCCTTCATCACAATCAATACTCATTTTGTTCATTTGTTCAGCTGGTTATTATGTTTCCTCTGCTCCATGGATGCTCCTGGAAGACAGGTATCATGTCTTGTTCACCACTGCATCCCTGGTCCTCAACAGGGCCTGATTCATGTCAGATGCTGAATGAAGACTTTGAGGAGATAAACAAAACACGGGGCTG
This sequence comes from Urocitellus parryii, assembly GCF_045843805.1. Taxonomy (NCBI): domain Eukaryota; kingdom Metazoa; phylum Chordata; class Mammalia; order Rodentia; family Sciuridae; genus Urocitellus; species Urocitellus parryii. Next base: position 180,524,285 of record NC_135534.1, on the reverse strand, counting down.
CTACCTCGTGTTTCACTTTTGCTCCTAATGAGTTGACTATTTGATGTCATTTTAAATCTCATCCCTTTATATCTAAGATCTGACCATATCTTAGCTATGGCCAACAAGTTAATCTGCAATTCTGGAGGGGAATATCTCATGCATTCTCCTCATGCTGAGTTGATCAGTTAAAAATGTTTAGGACAGATCACTGCTCAAATAGGTATTGGACTGTAGGAGACCTTTCCAGGGTCATCTTCTATTTTAGATGGCAACGCAGAGAGTTTCACTGTGATATTTTTCAAACTGTTTTACATCAGGTCTTCTCCTTGCCTTCTTCTCCTTCTCCTTTCTAACACTAGGTAGAGTCTGGGAGACTAAACCCTGGCAATCATTTCTTGAAACTAGGTTGTGATACTTGATTTTTTTTTCTCCTTCTTTATAGAGTTTAATTTTAGAATCTCAAAAGAGGATCTAAATTGTATGGTTGGGTTTTGGCCCAATTTCTATATTATTCAGTTATGCTAACTGGATGTGTTAAATGTGTGAATACTTTAAGAGGACACATCTGACACTCTCATGTCTAGAAGAATTTTTTCTTTATGGTCTGCATAGTTTATCATCTTTTGTCAATGCTAATTGAGATTAACAAAATGACACTGTAGATATTATCATTCAAGAAAATATGGCTCCCACCAAATACCAAATAATTATTATTCTGACTGTAATACATTCTCATTTTAGAAAAGTCTGAAAACGCAGAAAAAATTTTTGAAAGGAGAAATTTAATCATCTACAAATAAGTCCATTATTGTATTTTGTTACATTTCTCTCCAGTCTTTTTATTTCTTCATGTACATACTCACTCTTTCACTCATTCATTCAACAAACACCTAACATATGATTGACATCTATCACACGTCAAAAATAAGTCAAGATGCTGAACAAAACAGATGAGGTCATAAATTCATGCAACTTGCACTGTAGAAAGACAAAGTACACAAACCAAATATTTTGGTTGGTGATAACAGCTCTGAAGAACACAAAACTAGTAATGTAACAGAATAAAGTTCATAAAGGGCAACGAGTGAGGGTGGCTGCTTAGGGCAGGTTAGCAGAGAAGGCCTTTATAAGAAGAAAATATTTGACCTGAGATCTTGAAGAACAAGGAAGGGCCAGTCCTAGGAGGATGTGAGGAAGAATATTCTAGGCAGAGAGAACAGCGCATGCAAGGAAGATCTGTTTCTAGCAACTGCACTGAGTATGGTTAGATTTAGAAAATAGAAAGTCAGAGGTATATTAATTGTACACCTTAGCCAGATTTGGGTATTCCTTGTTGTTTATGTTTTGGGTTTTTTTTTTTAACCTAGAGAATTTAAGTTTGCATGTTGTCAAATATACCTGGTTTTTTTCTTTGTGATATCTCTCATTAGAAAGCCTTTTACCTAACCTTCAATCAGGAAAAAAAAAAAAAGTTTACCAGTATTTTTTTTACATATTTTATATTATGTCATTAGTACTTACACAGTTTATGATAGTGTTTGGCAAAAGTCCTAAGTGGATGTTTTTTCCTGGGCACAACTTTTTTGATGATCCTTTCTTCCGGGCTAATTTTGATGGCACCTTTTCAAAGGGAACTAAACTCTGGGAACTGATTCGAGAACTCCCTGTGAATACCCAAATCCATGGATGTTCAATCCCTTATAAAAAATGGCACAGAAGTTGCACGTATACACACATCCTCCTGAACCTTTTAAATCATCCCCAGGTTACCTGCAATACCTAACAATCATAATTCCTATGTAAATAATTGTTAATCTGGGTTATTTAGCAAATAATGGCAAAGGAAAAAAGTCTGAGTCCAGTACAGATGAAATTTTAAAGTTAGTTTCCACCTGTAGTGGACTGACTCTGTGCTTGTGGAGCCCAGGGATACAGAGTCAACTGTACTAACTTCTTACATTGAAGGCGTACGAAGAGAAGCAAGACAGGAGCGAGTGAACTACACAGTCTATTAGGGTGTTTATTCTGGCTACAGTCTGAAGAAAGCATGAGTCGGTCAGGAGCTGGAAAAGTAGGAGATCAGCTGAGAAGCTCCAGCAGTGATTCAGACCAAAGGGCCTGAATGAGGATCCAAACACTGAGAATGCAAGAGAAGCCATGGGTGAAAACATTGAAGATGAAAAGCACCAAATGGCTGGGTGTATGGCTGAAAAAAAAAGAGTTCTAAGTGTAACCCAAAGTGTAAAGCTAGAAGCTTCTAGGCCCATTGTTGTTACTTACTCAGACCAAAATGTCCACTCCTACTCTTTTATTCCAAATGTGAACTAAGTATAAGAACAATGCAAAAATAAAATAATATTTCTTCTAAGATTTACAGAGCACAATTACAAATTGCATCCCAACTGATTTTAAGGTCCCTAAGCCTCATGCAATGCATTTACACCAGGACCTAGGTCATATTTGTTCCATCTCCTGCTCTCCAATCTTCCCTCCTGCTTCCTTTTCCTTCTTCCTCACCTGGATTAGCCCCAACAACAGTCAGAGTTCAGTTAACCTTTAGGGTTTGATAAATCCTAAGACGGTTCAGTAATTCCTGGCTGTGAGTCCATTCTTCAACAAAGTTGACCCAGGTTTCTCTTAGTCTTCAAACTGACGTTCAATCCCCATCCTTCTGCAGAAATCCTTGCAACACAATTACTCAGATAAAGCGATTCTCTCTAGGCTTCCCTCCTGGTGGTTTCTGAACTTGACTTGAACATAAATATATAAAAATGGAGTGCTGCCATCTATTTCTGCCTGTGGCAATATAGTACATAGTGTTATGGGATTTTAGAATTATTAGGATTTTAGATTATCTATTTTAGAAATAGATAGTTACGATATTTGCACAATAATGTGAATGTACTTTAATGACTTAATTGTACATTTGAAAATGGCTAAAATGATAAATTTTATGTTATGTGTCTTTTTGCCACAATTTTTGGAAAAAGAATGATGTTGTGGATATTGTTAACTAGATTTCAAAATGACCTCTCTGAATATCCATAGGAGGAATGTCTCATTATAGTACCAACATGGTGAATTACATAGAGGATCATATTTCCCCCTGACAATGGCCAAAAGGAAGGTTCCATCCAACTTTTGACCCTCCCTAGCAAGTGCATAAGATTTTATAGCTCTCATTTTTGTGCTACAGTGATTCCAGGCTCCTTTGTACTTTCCTATCTTTATTTTTTCCTTTTTGCCTCATTTTTCATTCCTATTTTCAATTTATTTTATCTTGCTACTCTATGTGGATCTTTGTAAGATACCTTAAATCATTTTAGGAATCTGATGGAATATAAATATCCTAACCATCAAAATATGGCCAGATATAGTGTTTGCTGATTTTTTTTTTTCCTTTCATAATATGGTCTTTTTTTTTTCCCTACTGTGGCTTGAAAATGGTCTGTGCATTGAGATTGCCAAGAAATCCTATTAAACCTGAGACACATTTTTATTAGATAATTAACTGCCTCATAGTGAACATATTCTTTTTACTGACTTTATTCATACCTGGCATTTTCCGCTGTTAATGGAACACCAGCTGTCAAACCTCATATTACAAGCACGGTGATAATGAAATGGCCCTAACTCTGAGTAACGACAACTGTTGAGAAAACAAATCATACATATGCTCTGTCGAGCTTTTACTGCTTTCCACAATTACAAGGAAAAAAGCAGCTTAGCAATGCTTTTTTGTCCATAGTGCAAAAAAAAAAGCTACATCTTAGAAAATACAACAGACAATTAATGATGTAAATTTTTTTGTGTGGCAAACTGGAAAAACATAAATCTTTCCTCAGCAGCTGCACACAAGCTTTTGTCTTTGGGGGTAGGGAGTTCCCCCATGAAATAGAGGTGGGTTAGAATGGCAGAGAATATTCTTAAATAAGAGTCTCCGTGTTTAATCTGAAACCAATATCGAATAAATGGGCACTTGGAAATGTCTTGGAAAATAGATGGGTCATTAAAAATGTACTTTGACTGATATGGTGGCAATATGAATTAATTTATCCATTCACTCAACAAATATTTGAGCTTTATATGCTGAGCCACAGGGATAAAACAGTGAGGAAAGATGTTTACTCCTTAGTCAAGGAAATGGAGGCAAAGGCAGGCAATTATGACACAGGCATTATATTGTCCTAGTAAACACAATCTAGAGGTTATGGAAGTTTCTAGAGAAAGTGACTTCTACATTGAGATCTAAAGAATATATAGGACAGGATCAATCTTAGGCAAAGTAGACCTGAACTGGAGACAAAGTCCGCTTTCCAGAAAAAAAAAGATGAGAACATCCAAAAGCCCTAAGAGGAGAGAATGGAGAATAAGTGATTGAGTCTGACTGGAGCTTAGCATCCAGCAAAGCATCGAATAGCTAGAGAGAGAACTGGGGGGAAAACAGGAGGCACTGGAAGGATTTGGGGAGTGCTAATTACTGAACTTTATCCTGAGAAAACTGGGAGCCTGACTAGATTTACATTTAAACATGTAAACACCTAGCATGCATGTTTTAGATGAGATTGGAAGAAAGCAAAACATTTCAAAATCAGTGGACAACAGTCTATTATAACAGGAAAGGTAAAACACAATGGAGGCCTAAACCAGTGTTGCCTACATGTTTTCATTTATTTATTTTAATTAGGTATATATGACACAGGATACACTTTGATTCATTGCACACAATGGCAGCACAACTTTTCATTTCTCTGATTGTGTACATATACCATCGTACCATATCTGCAGCCATATACGTACCCAGGGTAATAATGTCCACCTCATTTCACTATTTTTCTGCTCCCATTTCCCCTCCCCTCCCTTCCCTCCCCTTTGCCCCATCAAAGCTCCTCCATTTTTCCCATGCTTCCCCATTATAGATCAGCATCCACTTATCAGAGAGAACATTCTTTGCCTACATGTTTTGATGATGCACTCATAACTGTAAAATGACTTTCAACATTGCATCCTCATGTTGTGTTCACTTACATATGTATAAAGTATAAATGTATGTTATATTAATAAATGAAACTAATAAACAAAAATAAATTTTAAATGAGATAAAATATATACAAACAAAAGTTCCAGTATTTTCTTTCTGCATCCCAAAAGACTATCTTACACACATTCCTGAATGTACATGCCACATTCTGGAGATCACTAGTCTGAATTAAGAAACTGATGGTGAAATAGAAAACATGAACAAATTGGAGAAACAGGTAATATACAGAAGCGATAGGATTTGGTCAATTGAACATAGGGGGAGAAGTAAAATAAGATGAGCAGCTTCTGTGTGGCTTCTGGTTCAAATATTGTGCTATGTACTGGGTGATGGTGTACTGGACAAAAACAGAGCTCCTTTGCACAGACAGAAATGAGATGGAAGAGCATAGTAAACATCAGTATAAGCAGGTGTGGAGAGTTCATCAGACAGTGGCTTGCAAAGAAAGAGGAAAGTCCCCTCATCTTTCCAGCTAAATGTATAAGTCATATATAATTTTCATTCTAATTAAAAGTGAGTATTTTCTTCCTGACAAATGCCCAGGGATCTCTTTTCTATTTGGGGCTGTATAATTAAAGAGTCTACAAGACAGAAAAACCTTAGGCTTTACTTCAAGAAGGTATCAATTCTCCTGAAGAACCATGGCCTTCAGATCTGCTAAATCAGGGTTCAGTAATGGGTACCATTAGGTAAAATGCCTGAAACATACTATGAACCTTAAATGACGTTCCAAGTAAGTTTTCTGAAACTTCAAGCCTCCATGCTTTATGGCAACATATTCAGGGGCTAGAATTTCTATTCTAATATATAATTTAGAAAATTCTAAAAATCTAAAATATCTTGTATCCACTGATTGCATCTAATGCTCTACAGACAGCAACATAGGATTTACCTTAAAGCTCCAATGTCAATCACTAATACTCACTGTGGACCTCAAGAATTGTTGGAATAAGGCAGGAAAAGTGAAAAGAGCAAGCCAGAACCATATATGTATAATTGCAACACTGCCTGTAATACTTTTAACTGATTTCTTCTGAATTTTCTCTTAATCAGAAAGATAGTGATTAAAAATTAAAGTCAGATGCATTACCAGGCTTGACCTTACACTGAAAGAGCATGAAGATTTATAATCCTTAGAAGACACGTTGTCATCTTGTTAGAAAATGCTGGTTTTAAATGGTGCTTGAAAAACCAAGTAGCTATAGGTAGAAAAATGAAATTAGACCCCTATCTTTCACCTTGCACAAAATTCAAATCAAAATGAATCAAAGACTTACGAATTAGATCAGAAACCTTACAATTACTAAAAGAAAACAAAGGATCAACACTCCATCACATAGGTGCTGCCACAGACTTCCTTAACAAGATTTCCAAAGCACAAGAACTAAAACCAAGAACCAATAAGTGGGATGCCATTAAACTAAAAACTTCTGCACACCTAAGGAAACATTTAAGGGATAACCTACAGAGTGGGAGAAATTATTGGTTAGAAATTCCTCCAATAGGGGATTGATATCCAGAATATACAAAGAATTCAATTATTTAGCACCAAATATATATATATATATACAAATAACCCAACAAATAAAAGGTCAAAAGAACTAAACAGAAACTTCCCAATTGAAGAAACACAAAAGCCAATAAATACATGAAAAAAAAATGTTCATCATCTCTAGAAATCAGGAAAATACAAATCAAAACTACACTAAGATTCCATCTCACTCCAGTCAGCATGGCAATGATCAAGAATACAAACAACAATAAATGTTAGCGAGGTTGTGGAGAGAAAGGAACACTTGTACATTGTCGGTGGGTCTGTAGACTAATACAACCACTGTCACAAAACTAGGATGGAACCACCATATAACCCAGCTATCTTACTCCTGGGTATTTTCCCAAAAGATCTAAAATTGGCAGACTACAGAGATAAAATCATCACAATGTTTATAGCAGCACAATTCACAATAACTACATTATGGAATCAACCCAGATTCTCATCAATAGATAAATGGATTAAGAAATTGTGGTAAATATACAATTGAGTTCAACTCAGCCTTTAAAAAGAATGAAATTATGGCTTTTATCAGTAAATGGAGACTATCTGCTAAGTAAAATAAGACAGACTCAGAAACTCAGAGGTCGAATGTCTTCTCTCTTATGTGGAGGCTGGAGTAAAATTAAGGAAAGGGCGGGGGGAGATATGATTACATAAAGAAACAATCAAATACAAATAGACGAGGGAGAGGAAGTCTAGTAGAGTAGAGGAAAGAGAAGGAGAGTCAGGGAGGATGAGAGGGAAAAGGGGGATCAATGAAATGAAATTGATTTCCATGCATATATGAGTTTCTTGGGATGAACTCTGCTACTATGTATAACCATTAAGCTCTAACTTTAAAAATATGCTGATTTTCTGGTATAGCTACACTCTCACTTGAAGGTTATTTAAATAAGGTTATTTAAATACTGGTATTTAAATGAGGAATCTCCACCTGAAAAGCAAAGTATTTTCTAGACATTCACACAGAGTAAATGGCAAGACCAGGATTCAAATAGGATCCATTTGCGTTCCACGAAAGTGACCCTAACCACTACACCATAGTCTCACAGGCTCACCAGCAGCACTGATCAGGTGCTCTAACACCCTGTGATAAAGGCAAAAGAAGTACTGCTATTTCAAAATGTAAAAGTTTAAGAAGATGAAAGCTTTCACCAAGTCACCTGGATCATGAGTACGGGAAGCAAAAATAAATGTGGACTTCCTTAAACCCAATTCAGAACCTTTGTGCTATGGCACATGCAGGAACACACACACACACACACACACACACACACAGGCATGCACATATGCACATACACACAAAGCAACAAAAACTCAGCTTCATAACTGCAGGCTGCTGATAATGCCAGGCAAGAAATGCATCACCTTACACTGAAGAAGCTGTGAAAGAAAAATCAATCTACCGTTTTAATAAAAAATGTGAGAAACTGAGAAGATGAGCTATGGTGCAATCACTTTGGGCGGATCTGGCTGTTTTGCTATTAATCATGTCTCTCCTATGCAGTCAGCAGAACTTTATTCAAGTCTATTCAGTGCATTTCCAGGTCCACTGCAGAGGCACTGTGACCAAGCAGAATGAGATTATAAAACCATCATTGTATCCTCAGGACAAGGAACTGTGCACAAAATTGCAGCCTTCAAATGGAAAAGATTAACCCTGGGAAAAGACAATCATTTTCCCCAAGACTGGAATATTAAAATTTCCTGTCATGACACCTTATATCCTAGTGATTACAAATCTTGGATTTAAGACAAAATCTGATAACACATCTGGAATCACTCTTCAATCACTACCTTTCTGTTTTAAGAAAGAATTTGAGCAAAATCAGATTAATACCTTACAACAAGGGTCTTAAGTTTTCTTATACATCTGATTATTTATCTTTGCTTTCTGCACCCAAACTAATTTGAGGACATAGCGACTACCTCCGAAAACGTTTGACCATGCCTGCCTGGTGTTTGACACTCTGAATCATTTTGCTAATTACTGAGTTACTTAGAAGGAATGGGCAATATTTTCTACCAACTCTTAAATTAACCAATATGTGTCAATTAAATACCTATAATATGCAGGATATTGAACAAAAGCTGTAAAATAATAAAAGCAATAGTGTTATCAAGGACCCATCCCTACTCATCAAGAAGCCCATACCAGGTCCTAGAGCAGAATGTACTCTAGATCCAAGAATCCTCCCCTAGGAGTGGATGAAGCTGGTGGTGGACACAGGACAATGACTCCTCTTGGACTACGGACAGCTGCCACTGGTTTACCAACTTTAAGGGTACATCCCAAGTGAAGATCTCAAGTATCAGCAACAATCCAGCAAGCATACGTAGGGCCCCCTTTGCTAAATACGAAATTCCCTCCTAAGACAAAGTCACCTGAAGCAGAGGCTCTTGTTATATTAGTTCAAATGTCTTCTGTTGCTTAATGAAGGAAAAATCCAGAAAGAAAAAAATCAAAAGGATACATTTGCTACTGTTATTTTATCTACTTTATTCATATAAACCTTAATCTCATTCTAATCCTGAACATCTTTAAATTGTTAGGACTTCCTCCCCTTACACTCTGTCCCCAGGTTAAGATGATCATAACAGTATTCTTTAAGAAATCTCTTCATAACTGAAAGCTTGCTACCCTGAGGCTCTGGTGATCTCTGCACATTTGTATGCTGTGCAGTCCCATCCTGAGCCCAGTCTTCCCTGTGCCCTCTCTTTGTGCCAAGTTCACTCTCTATCCCCTTCCTACCTTCTCAACTGCAGCAGTGCAGTGGTGCATGCCTGTAATCCCAGCAACTTGGGAGGCTGAGGCAGGAGGATCTCAGGTTCAAAGCCAGCCTCAGCAACAGCGAGGTACCATGCAACACAGTGACACCCTGACTCTAAATAAAATACAAAAATAGAGCTGGGAATGCGGTTCAGTGGTTGAGTGCCCCAGAGTTCAATCCCTGGTACCCCTGCCCTCCCCCTTAAGAAAAAAAAAAAAAAAAGCCTTCACGATGTTCTAGGACTCTAAGCAACCTCTCCTTTGGCAATACTATCTCAGAATAAAGACCTCCCTGACCACCATTCAGGTTTCTAAAGTATACCTTCTTTGCCTACTAGCCACAAAATCTGAGACTTCATGGGTCCCAGGTCCCTTATAGTTTTTCTGTTCACCCTTGTTTCATTGTCAGATTCACCAATTAGACTAGCCTCAGGACCGACAGTGGTCTTGGTCTAACTGTCAAATCTTTCTGATCTCAAAAACTTCTAGGGTATGAAATGACTGTAGCAGTTTCTCCTGAATCTCCATGATGGTCTTCAAGTTGATAAACATGCAGATCAGGCATATATTATCCTAACCTTGTTATTGAGGTACAAAAGAATCTCTTTAAGATAAAGGCCCAGAGTGACATTATTCTATAGAAAACTATCTTCCTTCCAAAGCTTTCTCCTGTTTCCCACTTTCAACATAGCCACTTACCATATTTGGGGGAGCAAAATTTTGACTTCATATTTAAAACAAGTTGGAGGGACTCTTAATGAAAATTTTCACAGCATGAATTAAATCTAATTCCTTCCATCAACCCATTCTAGGACATGAATTGCTTTGTCCAAATGCTGAGTTTCTACATGGGGTAGTCATCAATTTTGTGCAGATTAGTATAAACCCATTAATTCAGATCCCATTAATTTGATACTTCCAGTGAAGTAAGACTGTGGTTTAACTGTATAATGTGAAAAAATGATCTCCTAAGCAAATTAAGACAAAATGATAAGAGAACTACCAATGACATCAATCTTCAATATCTCTAAGTGCATTTTTCAAGACCCTGGAAATACTGGCATACACACATAACATTCTTCATTCATCCGGTCATGACTGAATATTTTGTTTGTGCCAAACAGCTACCCTCAAGGAATTAACAATCTCCTAACTACAAATTCTGAATTTCCTTACAAATAGTATTACAATTTCTTTCAAAGCACTCTGTAATTTGACAAGTATCTGTTTAAGTATGTTCCTAGCACTGACTGAATCAGAATCATGACTCAAGTATTTTAAAAATGTTAACTCTTAGGCTTCATTTTTTTCAACAAATACTTATTAAATAATTTTAATATGCCAGGTTCTCTTTTGAATCCAAGAATACAGAAACAGAATACCTTAACATTATGTGATTTACATGTATAGGGGAGAAAGAAATAATAAACAGATAAAATTCACAATATGCCTTCTTCCATTTGTCTTCCTCCCTCTGCTGCTCTCCTCTAGGATTCCTGGCTTTACGGACTCATATTTTTACATTGCCTGTTACACTACAGCACTGACATCTCTGCATATGTAATCAGAAAACGCAGCTATGGCCAATGTTGAACCATGAAGATTTCATCCCAAAGCGAGCTGCTAGACAGGACAACAAAACAGGGTACCAGCACTTCCTCTAACATGCAAAACAAGTGGCTTTGATGAATAAGTCTCTATACTTGGCAGAAGCCCGTCATCTTGACTGATGTAGGAATCCCTGGGAATATTAATACTGTGTATACACTGAGTCCTTACTTTTCTCAAAAGAAAAATAATTAGCTTTTTTCCTTATTTGAAAAGCCATTGTTGCTTTAATGGAAAATTTAAGGCTTGCATTTTGACCTTACAAAAGAAATACTGAACCACATACTTTTGGATAATTATGGAAACAATGCTTTAGGGAAAATTCAAAGTTTGAATAAAGATAGATAAAAGATCTCATACCTCATCTTGCTTAAGGATGCTGTGCAGATGGTCCATTTGCAATCCAGTCCTGAAATCCTCTCTCGATGCTTCTCACCTATATCTCAGGGGTCCACTGCCAATAAGAGGTCCTTATACATGTTTGGAAGGTAGGACAAACCATCTCATTGTTCCCCAGCTGCAGTGGACATGGGCTCCTGCATTTGTGGGATTTTTCAGGTACCTCAACCTGTTTCCTCGTGAATCTCCGAGTTTCGTGAGGTTTCTACAAATTTCTGATGCCCTGGTGATGAGCCCAAGATCTAGCAATGGCCTTCCTCCACTTTCTATATTTACTATATCTATTCTAATGGTTTTCTAAAACAGAAACAACAAACAACTTAAGAATGCATATTCCATTTCATTGTTATTTTAACCATGAAATGCAAATATATAGGAGCTAGGAGCCTCATTTCATAAAAATGTATGCGCACATATTGAACAAGATGGCCTTTTTAAGAATTATGTATTTCTCACAGGTAATTCAGGTAATTAAACTGGCTGAACTGTAAAGGTCATATTTCTACTAAAGGCCAATTTACTGAACATCAGATAGATATTTTCCAATTTAGCATCTCTGTTAGTTTTCTAGAGCAGTTATAGAAAAAAGTACCACAAACTGACTGACTTAAACAACATAAAATTTATTTTCTCACTCTGGAGGTTTGAAGTCCAAGACTGAGATGTCAGCAGTGCCCTCTGAATACACTGAAGAAAGGTCAACTCCAGGCCTCTCTCTGGGCTTCTGATGGTTGGCAATCTTGGGTGTTCCTTAGCTTGTAGATGCATCAACCCCATCTCTTCCCTCACATTTACAATGTGTTCCCCTGTCTATGTGCATGTCCAAATTTCTCCTTTCATTAGGGCACCTGTCATATTGCGTCAGGGTCCACCCTAATGACTTCATCTTAACCCATTACACTTTCAATTACTCTCCAAATAAGTCATATTCTGAAGTTGTGGGATTAGGATTCCAACGCATTTTATAGAGGGACACAATTCAATGCTTAACAGCATCCTTCAAAAGTGTCTGTCAGTAGTGTCAAGGCAAGAGATAAACAACACCAACAGACTGCAAGCCTTGTTTTCATCTGATAACATCCTAACCCTAAAAATTGTAAGTTTCCTTCCCACATGTCACTGAACTGAAGATGGGCAAGTCTAGAGTAGTAGTGCCATGAGACACATGATTCATAAGGACATGAAACACATGTCCTTATGTTCTGCACTAGGACCTGTGGGCATCATCAACCTGCACAGGAAACTTATTCTCGGACCTCAGGTTCCCTGCCTGTAAGACAGAGAAAATAGTAACTTTTCTACCAGCAGTACTTCTGCAATTTCTCTACAGGGGAAGCAATCAGGTTGGAAAAGAGCTTAAGGTAGCATTTGCACTGCATTTTACAAAGGGGAGAGATCAGTTTTCTCTTTCAAACAATAAGAGGAGCTATTATGAAATATTGTGTGGGAATGTACCCTAAGGCATCATTATGTACTTTGTCAATCATCCTGGGTTATTTGATTCTTAACTTACTTTAAATATTATTAATATACTTATATTATTATAACCTCTCCTACCTTATATTTCAAAATTATTTATTTGAATCTGATATTAGACTAATATATACTCATTATAACTTAAAACTCAGGAGAAAAATACACAAAAGTAATTTAAAATTAACTACAGCCTCCATACCAAAGATGCCTTTTGCTACCTTTTTGATTTTGAATCTTGTTAAAACTTTTCTACAAACTGTGCATGCAGGGGGATGGAAGGGGTCATAAATTGGGGTCAACTGTATATTGTGTTGTATGACCTTATTTCTTCTAATACATTATAACAATTTCTCCACTTCATTATTATTCTGGTAGCATGAATTCTGTAGCATTCTGTAGCATGAGTGAACCATGATTTATATTAGGATTGGGCTATTTTCCTTTTGGGTTACAACATATACCAACATAACATCCATCATGGAAGGTGAATTTTGGCATTTCCATGATAATTTCTTTTTAAAATCCTATAAATTGCAGCTACAAAATGTTAGAACATTTTTTCATATGAGAAATTTTTGATACGTATTACAAAATTTCCCTTCATTTCTTTTCATACTCTCTCCCCAAAATGGTTGTTTTATTTTCCTTTCATCTTTGAAAATCACCTAGATTTTTTAAAAATATGATATGGAATAATCATTTCAAGCCATGGCTCTTTGATTGCAAGTAAAATTGGCATGCTTTCGTAAATGTATCCTCCATTCACAATTTGTATGTGTCTAAAATGTCCCATGACGTTATGGTCCATTAGAATGTTGTCTTTCTTATATTGATTATTGGGCTGTGTATATATTAGGAGTACTAATGCTTTATGTATTAGATATATTGTAAATGAGACCAAATTATTTGTATGCATTTTATGGCTCTTATGATTTTATAATATCCAGAAACTTTACAGATGTGAAAATCTTTGTGCTCCTTTGGGTTCTGGAAAGCCTTGCCTATCTTGAATTCAGAAAAATATCCAAAATGTATTACTGATATTTTTGTTTTACATTTTATATTTAGGTTTTTTCTTTAATCATAAAAGCAATATGTGGTCTTCAAAATTCAAGTCATGCAGAAATAAATAAAAAAAAAATTCTTGTCCAGTCTTGTCAAGTCCCAGGTTACAGGGAAGTTTGACTCAGCATGCACCCTTCCAGACCTTTTTAATATATGTACATATAAAGTACTTTCCTCTTTTTGCCTATCTAAATTTTCTAGTGAGTCTAAATGTACACATTCTGTTTACCTGTAATGAAAAAAAAAGAAGCTTTTAAAAATGAAAAGGAAATTTAATTCCAAGACATCTTGGGTGTATCTCTAGAATTTTGGGGGGAGACCTAGATAGAGATATCCTTACTGGGAAGAAAGGCAACTTATTTGTTTGCATATTACAATAGAAATATCCATGAAGTTCTTCACCAGTTACTATTCAATTGGAAGAGAACCAACCTGTTCAGTTCTTGGCACACAATAGCTGCTCAATAAATATTAATTAATTAATTAGGCAATAAAATAGTCTCCAGGAAACATCTTTGGGGACCAGAGTCTTGATTAGGAATCTGAGGGGCACAGGTGGTGTTGTCATTGCTTCTTCCAACTAACAGTTGGGAGTTTCAAAGAGAAAGGAGGCTATGGGAGGTGAAAGGCTGTCTATGCAGATGGTGTCAAAGAACAAAATTTAGATTTCTGGATCACAATCTAAAACACCAAAATGATAAGCTTTGGGCTATAAATGTAGCACATGTCAATAGAACAAGGAAGCATATGTTTGTCCAAAAATCAGCTAACCTGGTGGTTAAAAAGTCTTGGCTAAGGGGCAGAACTCTGGTTGAAACTTTGTCTCAATTAAGCTCAGTTAAACCACATCATTAAACAGCTTTCACCTAGTCACTTTTAAAATTGTAACATAGTTTCTAAGATCCCTTCTAATCCTAATATCCAATGTGTCTCTGAAGGGGAAGGAAGAAAATAAAAACTAGGGAATGTATCCACTTACTATGGAGACCCAGCAGGTATGACCTGGAAGGCATCATAATGCCCAAATACTCAGTAGTGTCCAAAAGATGATAAATAACTAACAGCAGATCCAGGAATAATAGCCATGGTCTCAGATAGTTACAGGCCATTATGTAGGATGTGGAGAGAACAAAGAAATCTCAATCTCTTACAAAATAAAGACACATCATTGTAGTCCTCAGACTTGAGAGTTCTCAGAAATCTTAGAATGTTGTGACTTTTGTGAAGAAAAGAAAGAGAATTTTATACACAATGGAATATTACTCAGCAATAAAAGAGAATAAAATCATGGCATTTGCAGGTAAATAGATGGAGTCAGAGAAGTTAATACTAAGTGAAGTTAGCCAATCCCCCAAAAACAAATGCTGAATGTTTTCTCTGATGTAAGGAGGCTGATTCATAGCAGGGTAGGGAGAGGGAATGTGGGAGGAATAGACGAACTCTAGATAGGGCAGAGGACCAGGTAGGAGGGTGAGGGAGGGGGCATGTGATTAGAAATGATGTGGAATGCGATGGACATTATTATCCAAAATACATGTATGAAGACAAGAATTTGTGTGAATATACTTTGCATACTTCCAGAGATATGGAAAATTATGCTTTATATGTATAATAAGAATTGTAATGCATTCTGCTGTCATATATAAATTTAAAAACTTAGTAAAAAAAAAAAAAGAAAGAGAATTTTATTGAGTGTAAATAAGGTGTGTACCTTCTCAGAGATTCTTAAATGTTTAGGTGGAAACACCCCAAATACAGGGGTGAGAACAAAAGATCAACTCTAATAATTCATCCATCCATCCATCCATCCATCCATTCATTCATTCAACCTGAATGATATTCAAAACATTTAGCAATTGACATGGAACAATCAGAATGTACACTGTATCCAATAAGAAGAGATACTAGCTGCAAATAAATGCTATAGTGTTATGTGATATATAGTGATATGTTATAGATATATCCATCATCCTCCCATACAATAATTAAATATCTAAGATGTGTGTGTATGTGTGTGTATATAAAACATATGGGTTGCCTTTAAAGAAACATATACATCCCTAACACATATGGTGCAACACTACATCATGTACAACCAGAAAAATGAAAAGTTGTGCTGCAATTGTGTACAATGAATCAAAATGCATTCTGCTGTCATATGTACCTAATTAAAGTAAATTAGTTAATTTTTAACAAAAAGAAACACCTACATCCCATCTTAAATGGCACCTTAAGCCCAAATTACTGCCAATAAATTCTCTTTCAAGAAAAAGTTTTGAGATTTTCAATTTAATTTAAAAACTTATTTTACTATGAATGTTTGGTTTCATTCTCTGTTTAATTGGTTTTTTAAGAACCACAAGTTCTTTTATATCACACTTTGCTCATTCTTGGGACACTGGAATAAAAACATCCAATAATATTGCGTTTCTCCATGCCTTGTATATATGAGATATGTTTATCTTACCTTTACACAAGAAATTTAATCTAAGTAGGTATTAAATTGATATGGTCTCAAAAGTCTCATCATGGAAATTTGAAATCAGTGCCTCATTATTCTTCTATATTTATCCTTTCTAAGGAGCCTTTTATTCCTTTGCAGGTAACATTAGATGCCTTGAGATTTTTCTCTTCATCTGTTAAATTTTGCCAGCAATTATCTAGATATGAGTCTCTTTTTAATTTTAATTCTCTTTCTCATTTTTACAGATCCTTTCAGGAAATTTTTCTGTGCTTATGTTCTATTATTTGTTTCTCCTCTATCTATTCTTTTCTTATACTACTCCTTTTTTTCAAAAGGCCTATTATTATCAGCAGACAGTTTTCTAGAATATGTACATAAATTTTATGCTATAAATTATAAACATTATATTCACATGTAGATCTTAGCCTTGGCCTCTAAGTCAGCTCCTTTCCCTGGCTCTGATGCCATTTCTCCATTGGCCCCACGTTGTTGTGGCAGATGATGCTGAGGTTGCTGACATCGCTTTGTTGTTGTCTTGTTGTTTTCAATCCTCACAAGAAAAGCAGTCTTCCCAGATGCTGTGTTTATCAGCATTTTTTATTTCCTTGACCTTATTCAATATACATGTGCACACTTTTTAAAATGGGATCTATAATGAAGGGGGAATTGATGTACACAATCATCAGAGAAATTTGAGGTTTGGGATGAGAAAACAGCCTTTCTGATACCATACATTTTCTTGATGCTAAACTATAGAAAACATCAAATAGACCTAGATACGGCACTGTGTTGAAGCAGTGATGCTGGTTTTTACAAATATTTATTTGTGCCCATCTGTAAATTCATATATAATTCATAATGACAGTCTATTGTTTAACTACTAACCTTTAATAGAGAGATATTCAAAAAACCTAAAACCAGAATTGATATAGTCAAATATATTGTTACTAGTGTGGTGTAAGCAGAGAGCACTGTACAGCTTACGTAAAGAGCAATCCAAAGAATACTATACATTGAAGTAAATTGAAAAACTTCTTTCGTTCTCATAATATATGGTTGATAACCCTCCTCCCTTTGGCTTTCTTATTTTCCCTGAAAGAGCCTGTAGAGTTATATAATTGCAAGATGAAGTGCAGCATGAAAAATGATTTTCCATTTGATACCATCCACTGATTAAGCAATTCAGTTTTCAGCAATGTCAACAATCATTAAGAAAAGTCAGGGATTAAATACTGTATAAAAACAAACAAACTAGGCAAATGAATAAACTGGTTTTTTTTTTTACAATTTGCAATATTTGATAATGGAATTCTGTACTTAAATGAAAAATTATTCCACCTGTAAATAATGATGATATTACAGTTACACACAAAATCATTGCAATGCAGTGCATTTCCTATATATCTTCTATGATCATTAAGTAGTAAATCCTTCATGTTACTCATATTTATAGTCTTAACTCCTTGAGGGGTCATTGTCCTATAGGATCACCTTGAACTCTTCAACTTTATGTAGAAAAGTCTGGAAGCAATTCATAAGATAGCATTACCTTGCTTATAGAGTCTTGCTAAATATTTAATTAGCCACAAATTGTTAGCAGGCCCATTAGCATGACCTCATAGTCTCTTCAGAAGATTATATGTGACTTTCTGTCACCTAATTGTAGAAAGATAACTGAGTCTGGGGGGAACTTTAGAACTGTTATAAACAACGCTACTGTGAGAAACCCCATATAATTTCATTGGGTAGTTACCTAGGAGTGGAATTGCTGTAACATTTGGGAAGTATACATTCTAAATTTTTAAGGAATTATGGAACTGTTTCCCAGAACAGCTGTACCATTTTTCATCCCCACCAGTGATGTCTGGGGGTTCCAGTTTCTCCACACTCCTCCCAACACTTGCTGCTGTCAGACTATCAAATCACAGACATGCCAGTCAGCGTGCAGTGATATCTCATTGTGATATTAATATGCACTTCCCTCATAATAATTTTTAAAATTTTTTTGTTGTATTTGGACACAATACCTTTATTTTATTTATTTATTTTTATGTGTTGTTGAGGATCGAACCCAGCACCTCACAGGTACTAGGCAAGCACTCTACAACTGAGCCACAACCCCAGCCCCCACCCCAACCCCCATAACATTTTAAATTGTACTTTAGCACTTATCTCTCTACTTTGCTTGGCTGCATGACTCCATTTTTAATTCAGTTCCTTGTTCTAATATGTCATCTAATCAACTCTCGCTTCAAAAGTTCATGTTTTCTTTAACTGACAGTACAGTGTAGGTACATTTCTGTTTCTTGCTACAAATTATTCTCAAAAATATGTTTTTCCTTCTGCTTTGTTCCATTTTATTATTCAGAATCATTTCATAGTCTCCATGTCAGATTCCATTCTGTTACCTTCCACTTTATTTTTTTCATCCTTGAAGGAGTATCGCTGTAACCTGGACTGGTAATTAAACCAAAGTGGTTAATTTCTCCCTGAGTTCCTCCCCTGTTAGCCTGGCCACTGTAAAATTCCTCTTGAAATGAAGGAAAGTTCTATAATCTTGCAGCCTGCGGAGAGGATCTGGGACTAGGGGACATCTCTGCAACTGTTTTTTGGTGACCACTTCTTTGTTGAGAAGCCACGACCACTTTTCTGTTTGATTCTCCATTCCTTGTACTCAGTGTGACTGAGGAAGTCCTTCTTCCTGATATGACTTCCCCTCAATTTTGGGGGTGACCCCATCTCATTAGTGAGGAGTCATGTCAAGCAAGAGCCTGATACCTGCTGGCTTCCCATTTGGTATGGCCATATTACTCTTTCAGCCCCGTCAGAGCCACATCCAACTGCTATTGATCTGTGGTGAGAAAAAGGAGCTCCGGGTGGCATGCCCCTCGCTATTGATTCTTCCTTTGCCCATGGAATGTATTCATCTTACCAAGATTTTCACTTTAGGCACAGCGAGTCCTTTTGACCTGCAGATTCAGGTGGTGTCCCATAGAATAAAACTGTTTCATGCAATTTATTTTCTATTTGTCCTGATCCCTTTATCTGCTATTTATTCATTTTTTTAATGTCTTCTTTCTTCTGTACCTATCATTTCCTGTCACCTTTACATCTCATGTCCTCTTCTCTGTATTCCAAGGGAGCCTCACAAATTTGTCTTCTGCACATCTTACATAATGTTCTAAAAAATCTCTTTTGCTTTATGATCTCATTCTGATTTTCAATCTGAAATCATGTTTTCAACTTAATTAAACTCCACTCCAGCTCTTCATTTCTCCACACCTTTCAAGGACCATTTTTGTCATCTCACTGTGATGTCTCATTATATTGTCATTGACCTTTCATCGTAGAGCTGGTGAGATGCTAAGAATTTAGTTCATCCCATAAACAGATGCTGTCAAAATGCTTTATAAGCCCTACAGCAAACCTTTATCAAAAATCTGATGCTTCTGTACTTTTGTCTTTTTTTTTTTCCATCTCATTCTTGAAAAATCCCATATCGGTTTTCCCTACCCACATTGGAATAAAAGAGGTCTGCCAAGGCCTAGGTTTACTCTCACTGCCCACCTGGTTGCTGGATTTCAGAATGAATGCTGCTTTATGCATCTTTACTTCACAGTTCTGTGAACCAACCGTATCCACAGTGAGGAAATTTCATGTGTCGTTTTCCTCATGTTTGGTAACATCGCTGTGACAGAGGCCAGCTTTCTCTTAACAGCGTTACGCCTAGCTCAGTTCTGTGCCAGTTACAAGGTCTGGCCCTCCCAGGCCTCCCTCCTGGACCCTGGGCTGGGGGCAAAGCCCTGCTGTGGTGCCAGCTTTGGGCTTGGGCTAGTGACCACAGAGTTCATGGGGCTGCTTTCAAGTGTTCTTGCTCCATAGTAGAACCATGGATGCTAAGCAATTTGTTCTCTGACTAGACCCCAGCTCACCCCTGACTTCCCCAAAAAGATACAGAAGTGAGTTTTTCAGTAGCTGTCACTGCCTCAGAAAGAGTAGTGGCAAGTCAGCCATTTCCTTCATCTTTAAATCTTTCTTAACTCCAAAATCTGGGAAACTTGTTGATTCTGAGTTCATTCATTCCCCTCACCTCTTTAATAATGGTTATTGATCAACACCCCCCCAAACCAATTTGGAGTCTCAGGATCTCTTTCATGTAGTACCATAAATGTTGGTACACACACACACACACACACACACACACACACACACAAACTCATACTATACACACAGTTAACACATTTCCATTAAGATCAGGAACATGATAAACTGATATTACCACAATTAACTATCATTGCTCCAGAAAAATCAATGCAATTAGGCAGGAAAACAAATCCAGTGGTATAACTAATAGCAAAAAATATGGTTAAAACATTGTTTGTGATAGGTCTACTTGACAAGTGGAAGGAAATCAATAGTAAAATTGTAGGAACTTATGAGAGCTTTCAGATCCTATTTATAGTTGAAAGGAACACAATACAAAAACCAGATGAACATTGTTACCCTCTGGATTGTGTGAAATGGTGACTCAGCTGTGTGGCGGGGGGAGTGTACAAGTGTGTGTGTGGGGGGGGGTGTACAAGACAAGAATATCAAAATGTCAACAGTGGTTATCTCCTTGGATAAGATCACAAATGTTTTTTCCTCCTTATCTCTATTTTTGAAATTTTCTACAGTGAACATGCATTTGGTTTCATAATAAAAAAGATATTTTTAAATGATAAAATGACAATGAGTGCTCAAGTGCCCAGCTAGATTAGTCACTTCTTTCCTATGATTCACCTTAGTGAATATTTAGGAATACGTTAAGAAAGACCTTCTTAAATAACAATTCATGTAAAATAGATTATTTATTTTTTATGACAGGTATTTTAACAAAGCACATCTGAAGAATAAATCCAGACAAGCCTAAGAACATCATGAAATCAAGAGCAAAGGACTAAAATTCTTCACAAAGACCTTGTGGGTTGGTGTATAATGAGATTCAGGATTTAATAATAGAAAACAATTTCAATGTAAAATGTGTGTATTAATGTCAAGTTGGGATGAAGTACAAATAAGACCAGCAGCTCTGTAGCATTATCTCTTTTGTCTTGTAGATCCCCTTTCTCACCTGTGTCTGAATAGCCTGGGAAAATACCATTCTTCCTGAAAGTCTAAAAACTATATAAGCTAAATTGCAAAGGGACTTTCCAAGGGCCACTCATCTGTTTTCCAGGACACAAGATAATACTGGAATAGACATCTGGTGCAGAGTTCTCCAATCAAAACAGATTCCAATTGTAAATCAGCAAATATTTTTTAGAATATATCAAGTTCTCTGGGATTTATATACCCTTAAATTATTTCAATTCTGTTCCATCTCCAAAAAGTAAATATCTTTTTCCCAGGATAACCATGAGGACACCTGGGCTCTTTGAAGGGATAAGTCTTGCTCATAATGAAGAGCAAGATGGATACTGCTGTCTTATGTAACAAATGTACAAGGAGAAGCAGATGGGGGACAGCTGTTGATGCCAGGTGAGAGGTTTCTTCTGATGTTAGGATGAAAGTGACAGAAGTAGTGGGTTTCTTTGTTAGGTAAAGCCCAAAAACCATGCTAGATGCCATTCAAATAATCCAGGATGCGCTCCTCAGCTCAAGTCCTTAATCAGATCACCACTGCAAAGTCCCTTTTGCCATGTAAAACAGCATATTCTTTTGAGTTCCAGGGGCAAAGATCTTGGCAGATCATTATTCAGCCTCTTCCATAAGACTAATGTAAAGATGAGATGAACTACAAAATCAATCAAAGACCTAAGAGTAAGACCTGAAACTATGAAGCTACGAGAAGAAAAAGGAGAAAAACTTTAAGGGCACTGGTAGAGGCAATGAATTTTTTTAATAACATTCCAAAAGAACAGGAAACAAGAGCAAAAAAAAAATAGACAAATGGTATAACACACAAAGAAGCTTCCACACAACAGTGTGAAGAGACGACCTACAAAATGGGAGAAAATATTTGCAAACTCTATCTAACAGAGGATTAATATCCAGAATATAAGACAAACTCAAAAAACAACCACATACATACATTAAAAAAAAAAGAAGTCTAATTTAAACTTTGGCAAATGATCTAAATAGATATTTCTCAAAAGAAGAAACATGCATGGCCAACATACACATCAAAAATGTTCAGTATCACTAGCTAATCAGGAAAATGCAAATCAAAACCACAATGAGAGATCAGCTCAACCCAGTTAGAATTGCTATTGTGAAAAAAAAGGCAAAAAAGTCAATGCTGATAAGAATGTAGAGAGAAGTCTTAAACACTGTGGGTAAGAATGTAAATTAGTATAGCCTTTATGGAAAACAGTATTAAGTTTCCTGGAAAAAAAATTAAAATAGGTCATAAGATCCAGCTACCCTACTTCTGGGTATACACATCCAAGATAAATGAAATCAGCATATCAAAGAGGTGCCCACAAGCCAAGTTTATTGCAGCATTATTCCTGATGGCCGAAACATGGAATCAACCTGGGTATCCACTGACAGATGAATGGATAAAGAAAATATGGTATATACACACACAATGACATTTTTCAACCATAGTAAAAAGTGAAATCTTGTCATTTGTGGCAAATATTTGGGTGGAACTGGAGGATATTATGTTAAGTGAAATAAGCCTGCCACATAAAGACAAATACTGTAAGGTCTGTTTCATATCTGGTAGCTAAAAAAGGTGGTCTTGAAGTAAAAGAGAATAGAATAGTAATTGTGAAGAGCAGGAAAGTGGAGGGAAAATGAAGAGTACCAAAACACAGTTTGAAGAGAAGAAATTTGTGCTGTGTTCAAACAGCACAGTTGGGGTGACCCGCATTCATAAGAACCTGTGATATACTTTTTGAAGAACTAGAAGAGGGGAGCTCAAAGTTTCCAAACACAAAGAACTGGTAAGGAGATAGAAATGCTAATTCTCCTGACTTGGTCAGTGCACATTATACACAGGTATGAAACATCCTATAGCATTCCATAAATACACATAATTGTTAGATGTTAATTAAAAAAAAACAATTTTTAAATGAGATGAGCCACTGTAAGAACAATATTATTCAGCATATCTCTAGAACTTATTCATCTTGTATAACTGCAACTTTATACCCATTTGAATAGTAATTTCCATTTCTACCCACCCCCCATTCTCTAGACATCACCATGCTACCCTCTGCTTCTGTGAGACTAGTCTAGGTCCTCAGGTTTTAGCCAGCTTTTTCATCGCTGTGACCAAAGACCTGACAAGAACAATTAAAGGAGGAACCATTGAGGCTCATGGTTTCAGAGGTCTCAGTCTATAGATGCCCAACTCCACTGCTCTGGGCCTGAGGTAGGGTAGGACCTCATGGCAGAAGAACATGGTGGAAGAAAGCAGCTCAGGACGTGGCAATCAAGAAGCAGAGAGAGAGCTCTGCCCAGCAGGGACAGTATATAAACCACAAAGACACAACCCCAGTGACCTATCTCCTCTAGCCA
The DNA here is from genome assembly GCF_045843805.1 of Urocitellus parryii. Taxonomy (NCBI): domain Eukaryota; kingdom Metazoa; phylum Chordata; class Mammalia; order Rodentia; family Sciuridae; genus Urocitellus; species Urocitellus parryii. The sequence continues at coordinate 180,500,416 of NC_135534.1, read as the reverse complement.
CACCCTACCTGCCTACAGTCACCATGCAGTTAATCCCTATCTCATAATCTAATCATTTTACCTCTGAATATCCTTGCATTATCTTACACATGTGCTTTTGGGGAACACCTCATAACATCAAATAAGTGGAATCATGCAGTCCATGTCCTTCTGTGACTTAGAATAATATCCATCAAATTGTATACTTCAAATATTTGCAGTTTTTTAAATATTAATTATATCACAATAAAGCCATTTTTTAAAACTACGAAGCCAGGCATGGTGGTGCTTGCCTGTAATTCCAGCAGCTCCAGAGGCTGAGACAGGGGGATCACCAGTTCAAAGCCAGTTTTAGCAAAAGCAAGGCACTAAGTAACTCAGTGAGACCCTGTCTCTAAATAAAATACAAAATAGGGCTGGGGATGTGGCTCAGTGGTCAAGTACCCCTGAGTTCAATTCCCAGTACAAAAAAAAAAAAAAACTATGAGATGTTAGCATGTACAAAGTATTTATAACAGTGCCTGACTCATAGAAGTGTTAGCTATTATTATTGTGACTATTATCATTCTCATAGTGATGAGTTGTACATGAATTTGGTAACTCTCCAGGAAAACAGAGGAAAGGCCATGCATTGCTCATCTAGCCCGACACATAAAAAATTGATGTTGTACAATATCAACTTTTTTTAAAACCTCAAGTGCCTAGCAAATGACCCCTTTGTGTTTTGTTTATACCATTACTATTTAACTTAATCACAAATGCTCTTCCTCCAGAGAAAGTCGAAAGGATATCAACATTTATGCAGCACCTACCATATCGTGGTTTCCACACCTGGAATTTCATGAAACCTTCATGACACTCCTGGGAGTCTGGTGTTGCTGTCCCCAGTGATCAGGTGAGAACTAAAGTTTGAAGAGGTGAAATAATTTGCCCACCACCACACAGTTTAGTGAGTGGCCACACCAGGTCTGTTTGATCTGCCTGACTCCAAAGCTCACATTCTCTTCATTTCTCACATCTCCTCATAAAACCCCAAATGTGTGTGGTGAGGTACATCTTTCTGAATTCTGCCATAAAGAGGAGAATAGTGAGTTTGGAGAAATCAAAGCAGCTGGTTGTTGTCTAAGTGCCTCCAAAATAAGGCACATCTGGGAACAAAGGAGACTTGCCTTCCAGAGAGGACAGGGGTTCTCAGTCTCAGCACTAGAGACACTCTGGACCCGGCAATCCCTTGTTGTGAGTACTGCAGGGTGCTCCCAATCCACCAGATGCCAAAAGCAGCACTCCCAGCCCAGATGCTACAGCCAAAAATGTCTCCATGCATTTCCAAACATCCATTGGGGAACAAAACCAGTTCCAGTTGAGAAACACTGCCCTGGGGCCAACATCCTGTGACTCTGAGGGCTTCCATGCCAGAAAGGATTCAACTGCTCTGTATCAACTGCCCCAGGTCACATTAGCCTGAGACCATTTAAGAACTGAAAGAACTGAACCAATAGTGAAAACTAGACACTTTGGTTCTGTTCCCCTGGCCTCTCTGTGGGACAATGAGCTGACAGACCCAAAGCTAAGGAGTAAATGCCAAGGAACAGTCTATCCACACAGTAAAACAATGCTTGATTTATTTTTCTAGCCAAATTAATGTTAGATGAGCATATTAATTAGAGAGCTGCTACCTGGGGTCCCAGGATTCTATTTTTCATAATGTCATTTTACGAGTATTATTGTCCTGTATAAATATAGTCTCAAAGAAAAAAATATCACCTGTAATCTTAAAAACACACATAGATAATTACATTTATATAATCAACATACATACAAAATGTCTGCATACCACATCTACATACAAATATATGTAGTATGTAATCGACACACACACACACATATATATAAAATCACATTCAGCTCTCAGTTTGTATTTTCAGTCTGTCTAATCAGTGATAGTTATTTAAAATCTTTAGAGTCAACTTTTCTTCAATTGATCACTGTTTTGCCTTGTGAACTTGAACAAGTATCTGAGTTTTCTGTGCCTTCGTATCCTTATCAATAAAATGGAAATAATAATAGTGCCTCCAAAGTCTTTGCTAAGGATAAAATGAGTCAACACATGTGCCTTTACAATATGCATTATAGATGGTGTCTCACACATAGTATACACTCAATAAACTTTAACTATTACTAGTATATCTACAACTAACATGCTTTTCAAAAATACATGGTTTTTTAAAAATTTTTTTAGTTGTCAGTGGACATTTTATTCATTTTTTAAATTTATTTATCTATTTATGGTTCTGAGAATTGAACCCAGGGCCTCACGCATGCCAGGGAAGCACTCTACACCTGAGCTACCACCCCAACTCCCAAAATACATGTGTCTTTTTTTTATTCATCTCTACTTTATTTCAGATATTGTGACATAGTAAAGTGAGTAGCAGAAGGCTATTTATGAATTCTACTATAACAACTTAAAGCCCCTGTTTCATGAGTTTCTTTATCTGCAAAGGTTATTAACCAACACTAGTCATGCACAAAGTAGAAAGTCAGAAAGCAGAAACAAAAGGCACAACCATTTTATCTTAAGAAAACAATTTGAATAACTTCCTTAATAGGATTCAATACCAAAAAAAAATGTTTTCACTCTGACCTCACCAATATCAATAGGCAAAGAAAAAAATATACAAAAGTACCTTGTGGTTTAATTGCTCTATGCATTTATTTTCTATTATTAATGCAGAAAGGGACAAAAAGCTCACAAGCAATCTGCACAATTCACAAGACACACTGCAGGGACAAGAGTGACTTAGAGGAATCAACATATTCTAGGGTCTTGGTGGACACATTCCTGGGACATATTTTTTTAACAACAACAAAACAATGTGTTATTTGGTAGCCTGGTTCTTTTACTGAGTAATGTATCATAATGTTGTAAACATCTCCATGCCTCTAAACCTTTGACAACATGATAGTATGTACTGGCATCAGGTCAATATTGGCATCAGATGTGCCATTTTAGGTCGGGAGCCATTTTATCTAGAGGCTCCAAAGTTTCAATTCTGGGGCAATGCTGCTTACCTTCCCATAAGAACATGTGCCTGCTAAATGATCATCCCCTCCCCAGCTTACGATGCAACTCCTAAGCAGCTTATGAAATTCCTCTTGTGGGCTATAAAGCTGCTCTATGACTACTGCTCTCCTCAACAGCCTTGTTGGTTTGCCTCATGTTACTGACATTAAACCTCTTGTGTGAGATTCCCATGTGTGGCATGGTCTTTGGACTTTGCATGGACTCTGTGAGTGTCCTTCCAGTATGGATGGACCTCATTTAACATAAACAGTCTCTTATGTGGACACCTGGAGGAAAGTTTGGAATATTAAATATTGTACAAACTTGAACATCTCTCGTTATTACCTTAGGATATATTCCTAGAAGTAACGTTGTTGAGATAAAAGGTTATTATTATTTTGAAACATTTTGGTATACTCTAGGTCCCAGGATGTACACCCTCCAGAGTTTTTTGTGACATTTTACATTCAGAGAAAAGGAAAGTGCCTAGGCAACAATGGCATGTGAGCCAGGTAGAATCATTAACTCAAGGGACTTTTCTCCCCAGCTATTCTGAACAGAAACCTGAAGCAGAAATGCAAGGTGTGGGTGATGTGGGGCAATGTGGGGTGGACGTGCCGGGACTGCCACACCAGCGTCTCTCCAGCCCCAGGCCGTACTAGGCCTCAGCACACTTCTGATAAAACTCACTGCACATACAAAAAGCATCCATTGGCCTGAGGGTCAGGAATCCCCTGTTTTGCACCAGGAGGAATTTGGTGAAGTCAGAGGACCATTTCTCAGGTTTTCTTTCTTCATTTATCACATTCAGGGATCGAATTCCTCTTGGCAAGGTGTTACAGCCCTTGTGTCAGCAAAGACTAGTATAATTTAGAAATGTGTCCCTAAAATAGCGAAAGGGCTCAAAAGTCTCAGAGGCAGCAAAATCCCTAAAACTCTTCCACTGGGAGGAACCCTGCCAGAGGGAGCTAATCACATTGAACTGCAGGAGAGGCAGCTACAGGACATGAAATATACCTGCCTGTTACTAAAGAGGGAGCCCTTAAGAATGGGTCATTGATATTTGTGCTTGGTATTTAGAGAAGTAAGATACAAAATCATGGATTCATGAACTCTCAGTACTATGGAGATCTTCAAGGTCACCAGTTCTAGCTCAGTGGTCAGCTATTGCCTGACGTCCATTTATAATTGTCCTAAGTGATTGTAAGGTCAGGCAGCCGCAAACAAAAGGAGGCAGATTCTAAAAGGCTACTGAACAAGGCTTTATTGAGATTTTGCTCCCAGGCGGAACACTCAGACCAGCAGAGTGGGGAGAAGCCCGTGGGGCTCAATCAGACTAGAATTCTTACTGGGTTTAGGGCAGGAAGGAAGGTCTTGGGACAGGAAAAGGGGTTTTTAGAGTCCCTTGTCCTACTGGAGTTGGTCAGTCGGTGGGGGAGCTGGCAAGATTCAGGATTGACCAGGAGACCCCGCTGTATTGACAGAAGGTTCCATCAGTGCCTGATTGGTGTTTCTGAGCTTATCACCTCAAACCAACCTAACAATGATCTTCGACTTTGGACATTTACAGTAGCAGATAATTCAATATTTCACGCAGACAATTCCCTCCTTAGAACCCCTACTGTAACTAGAAATTCACCCTCACTGAGATCTTAAAATCCTAAACAAATAAATAAATGTCTTCAAATCCTTGATCTGTGAGCTAAGGTGTTAAAATATTACTAGCTAGCTCCAGATCTCTTAAGGAAGAAACTTACTTCTTTAGAAAACTACTTGATAAGCTATTTTTGGTTGACAAAGAGTAGGTCTCAAGGACTTAAAGTACAAGGAGAAAGCAAAACCAAAGTGGTGTGTGCCTTAGAAACTAGTGGACTTTGTGGGTAGGGTGAGCAGGCCAAGGTTGGACATGGTTTTGGAATTAGGAGCAGGGAGGATAGGGAAACAGACAAGTGAACAACCCTGAGAGAAATGTGGCCAGTAAGAAATTCCCTGTGCCTGAGAGTCTTTTACGAATAATATTCCAGGGCTGAGGTTGTGGCTCAGTGGTAGAGTGCTCGCCTAGCATGTGCGAGACCCTGGGTTCTATCCTCAGCACCGCATAAAAATAAATAAATAAATAAAGGTATTGTATCCAACTACAACTAAAAAATAAATATTAAAAAAATAATATTCTAGCTGGATGCAGAGGCACACTCCTGTAATCCCAGTGGCTAGGGAGGCTGAGGCAGGGGGATCTCAGGTTCAAAACCTGCCTCAGCAAAAGTGAGATCCTAAGCAACTCAGTGAAACCCTGTCTCTAAATAAATACAAAATAGGGTTGGGAATGTGGCTCAGTGGTTAAATACCCCTGAGTTCAATATATGGTACCCAAAAAAAAAGATATTTCATTTTTTAAGTTAAATTTGTTTCCACAGTACAAAACATGTATTACAATAATACTTTCAGAAAGAATTTAGTAATATATGTACCCCATTTTCTTTTAGTCTGACGATCCCAGTTCTAGACATTTATCCCCCCCAAATTAAATTAAAATATGAAAATGCAATTTTAAAAAATAGGAAATGATCTAAATCCTAAAACAGGGATTGTAGAATAATAATATATAGAATCATAATGGTATAGCTCTTTGATGGCATATTTGCAATTATTAAATATGATGTGAAAAATAGTTTAACATGAGAAAATATATAACAAAAGATATTTATATTAAAAAAATAATAATTCAATGTTAACCTAGGAAGTAAACAAAATGACAAAGAAGTTCTATGTGGTAACAGTGGTTCACCTTCTGCTTGGAATATAGCCTTGCTGCTCTGCCACTGCAACTCATTTTTAAAATGGACATGTTTCTTTTTCTTCCTCTCTCCCTGCTTCTCCCTAATCTCTCCCCCTCCCTAATCTCCAAGGAAACAGGATTACCTTTCTTCCCCATCCTAGGCAGAGTTATCTGTCCTTGAGCACACACCCACCATAGGAACCAAGTAATGCAGACTTTGGGGACGGCACCAGAAGATCTCAGAAATGACTATCTCCCAAGTTAATAAGTGAATTATAGCTCCAACAGAGAACAATGAAATGGGGCCTTTGAGTCACCTCTTAAATAGCCTGTGGATGGCAGAATCTCAGCCTCTGGGACAGGAGTCCTCTGTGTTTCTCCTTTGCTAGTAAAGCAATAAACCTTCTTTTTCCTTTTCCTCAAAATTGCATCCCTGTTAGTGGGTTGGCATCAGGGACAACATATACACAGAAAGAAGTCACCTCTAAGGATAATTTCTCTTCTATTTTTCCAAATTTTAAAGCATTTCTACATAGCAAACAGGGCTAACACTTAGAATGAGGAAACCCTTATATAATCTATATTCAAACATCAATTTTAAGCCTCATTTAAATTTTTTATTCCTGTGGTTCTTCAGCAACTGGAGCAAAATTATCTTATTTTCCTTCTAAAAGTCAGGGGAAGAATTATGAAAAGACCCACATACAAAGCATTTTCTTCTCTGCCACCCAAGAAAACAATATAGGGATCAGGGAAAACAGAAGATGAGTGAGAAGCTCAGAGCTGTATTCCCAAGGTCACTAACTATGAAGCCATCTCTGACCACCAACTCAGCAAATGGCTTCTTAACACTGGTGCCACTTCACCTCACTCTGCCTTGTTATTTCCCCAAATTCCTAGGATCCACCTGGCTCTCCTTTCTCATTACCAGTCCCTCCCAAGTCATCCCCAAATTCTTATGACTGAATCCTTCTACCTCTGAATTCTTACGTCCTGTACCATGTAAGTGAGATCAGGCTCCTAGCCCGGCTCTTGCAATAATTACCTAGGCTATGTCTCAGGCTGAACACCAACTGGTCATTTCACCACTCCAAGGCTAGTGGACTAAATGATATCTAGGGGAAATTATTTTTTATATAATATATTTACTACACTTTGAATACTCCTAAAATTAGAATACCTTGCAACAAAATTTGAGTCACAATGAGATCAACATTAACTGCACAGGATAAAAGGCAAAAGTTAAATAGAAATGGAGATACTGGAGCCCAAAAATGTTTGGCAGCTGAGTATAAAACTGTGTTAGGCTTCCTAGCAGCTAAGGCAAAAAGGGAAACAGGAACTATGTCACATACCAGGTCAGGCAGGATGACATTGATGTGTTAGGAAAATTTCTTGATCTAACACTCCATTGTTCTATGAAATAATATTAAATAATAATGAACATAGGGATAATTACACCTAATATTGTACAGTGGGCCAGTTCTTATAGGGATAACATTGTACAGTGGGCCAGTTCTCAAAGAATCTTGATTTATATTCTCTCCTTTGACTCCCACAACAGATATATAAATCAGATGTTATCATCTTCATTCTGCAAATCCATATCAGGGATTACATTATCATCTATTCTTCCAGAACAATGAAACTCAGACCCTGCTAATTTTTTTTTGATCCATAGAATGATAAAATGGAGCAAAACTGTATTGCTGTTTATTCAGAGAGGAAATGTGAGATCTGTGTAATTACAGTAATTCCACATTATACTTATAAGTAATATGACTTTTTCAGTCTAGGTTCAAATCATTTGGGGTATAATGAAGCATTTCAATTTGTGAAGCAAGTCACATCTTCTGCCCAAAAGATAAAGCGGTAGGATTTCAAAGATCTTACCAAGCTCAAGGGACTAGAATTAAGCGTGTACCCCAATAGCTTGTCCAAATACAGAGAATTGTGGGCCTCATACACCCAACTGCACAAACACCTGACTTTGTCTTTAACCACGTACTAATTTTCTGTTGTTGCTGTAACAGATCACCACAAGCTTAGTGGCATAAAACAACCCAAATTTATTCTCTTGTAATTCTGTTATGTCAGAAGTCTGACATGGGTCTCTGTAGTCTCAGATCAAGGTGTGAGCAAAGCTGGTTCTTCCTGGAGACTCCAGGACAGAATCCACTTCCTGGACTTTCCTAGCTTTTAGAGACCACCCACAGTCCTTGGCCCATGGCCACCTCCCTACATCTTCAAATCTAGCAAGGCAGCCTGCCTCTGACCCTGCTTCTGTCCTTACATCCTTTCACCTGCCCACAGCATGGGAAGGTTCTCCACTTTTAAAGGCCCCTGTGATTAGATAAGAGTCACCCTATTTCAAGGTCCTTAACTGAATCATATTAACACACGTTCCAAGGATCGGGATATTGATCACTTTGGAGAGCCATTACTCTGCCTACCACAATGATTATTTTCCACTAATTGAACTAAAAAAGAACAATCATAGCTAAAATGTATCACTGTCACTTCCAAAAGCCAACACCAGTGTAGGAATTTGCATACATTACCAAAAATTTTTTATAAAAATACCACAAGGTATCACTAGCCCCATTCTACAGACAGTGAAACTGAGACAGGGAATCTGAATTACTCTCCAAGCTCCTCAGAGGCAGAGCCAGCTTTTCAACCACTGTAAAACAACTGTGTGCAGCAGAGGCGCTTACTCCTCAATGAGATAATTTATTCCTGGGCATAAAGGGAAGATAGAGATTTTCGGTAACACATGGCAAATGTGACAGATTTCCTGGGCGTCTGCTAGCAGTTGGCATCCACGCACTGCACAGTCGATTTCAAAATCATCATTTCTGTCCTACTGAGGCTTTAAATAGCACCTTCTCACAGCCAGGCTAGTGTTTGTCGTTTTGTTTTCTATTTGAGAGCATATGAGGGCTCAACGAGCTATTGAAAGTAAATGTCACAGAGTAAAATGCTTGTATACATTCGGTTTGTTTAAGTTACTTTGAGGATGTTGAGAATGGAGACACAATTAAAAAGAAAATCTTCCAAAAAATAATGTCATCTCCCAAACATCCAAAACATTAATGCTATCTTATCTCTGCAAGATAAATGGAAATGCAGGTGGCACCTTAATGCTGGAGGCCCCAAAAGTGAGAGAATAGAAGACAATGATGTAAGAACACTAACATTTATCGAACACCTCTGTTTGCAGGAGTTTGGGGAAAATAATGACATCTAATTTATCTAATAGCTATAAATAACCCAGTTTTACTGGTGAAGATACTGAGTCTTAGGTTAAGAAACAGGTCCAAGGTCACCCTGCTGGAAACAGGGAGGCCTGGGGTTGTCTGACCATGTAAGGAATCCATTCAACCATGTACCTGACCAAAAAAGCCAAGCTCAGGGATCTGCCCTGATTCATTTGAAAGCATCGTGACCTGGAAAAACATATTTCATACACAGACTGTGCGAGAGACATGAAGCATTAAAGCTGAAGGTAAAATAGAGGTTGCCTCAGCTGATTTAGTTCCAGCTACCACAATCTCAACGCACCTAACAGGAGGGGTGATAGTCACATCTTGTAATTCCACAGCACCTTTCTCAAAGAAGCTCAGAGGTCTTGGTGGTTGCATTCACATTCATTTTCCCAGCATCTCTGGAATGGAGCAGACAGCACAATTACCTTCCTTTTACACACGAAGAAATTAATGCATCTGCCTAAGGTCAGCCAGGGACACAGAGGCCAGGAAAGATACAAGACCTCAGACTCTTGTCAGACTGCTTATCCACTGGTTATGGGAAAACAAATACAACAACCTGGGCCCACAGACCCATGGTCACACCCCCACTTAGTCAGCCTTGCTATGCTCTGTAAAATCTCTGTTTAAATAGCGTATATCTCTAGAAGAATATGGCAGGAAGAGTCTCTATATCCCTCATCCCTACACATAGTCCCTCCTGGTAAAGAGGGATTCCTTCTTTCCATAAATAGCACATTATTGAAAAACAATCTATCTTGGCCAGAGAAAGGTTTATTCGTAAAATTGATGGTCTAACCCAAAGAACCTCAAAACCTTGGCCAAGAATAACCTCAGTGCTGCTCCAGGAAGGAAACCAGAATTAAAATTGCTAGCCTCTGTAGCTCATTGGTAGAGTGCTTGCCTAGCATAAGTGATGCACTGGGTTTGATCCTCAGCACCACATATAAATAAATAAATAAAGGCATTGTGTCCATCTACAAAAAATTATATATATATATATATATATATATATATATATATATATATATATATATATATATATAAATAAAAATCTAGGAGCATCAAGTGAAGAAAGAACCCAGAAGAAGGCTAGGAGCAAGAAGGGAGCAAAAAGGAAGGGGGACCCAGTAGATAAGTGATCTGCCATCAGGACACTCGAAGTGAATTCACTTGGGCTACCCCAAAGAGACCATACCCAAGGTCAAGCATTGTGGAGTGCAAGCTTGGTGTTTGTAATTGGTAGCTGCCATGATTGTGTTCATTTTGAAGATTGCATGTATAGGCTCTTCCAGATTCTTTGAGGCTTAATGAGAAGGATATGCAGGGTTCAGAATGGCTCTCCCAAAGCCCAACCGGGGAACAACACAGAAACACATAGAACTCTATTGGTCTTGGACTGAAGCATGAGTCTTATTCCAATTATCAGAGTCACAGAAAAGGTTCTATTGCACTTAGGTAAAAGTCTTTGTGGTTAAAGTTTCTACCGTCAGCACAGGACTTCACAACTGACACATGAGGCAACAGTGACCTCAGCGCTAATGCCAGGCCACCAGAGCGCATCTCAAGTCCTACGAGGAAAAGCTCAGGAGTAGTAGCTCCTCCCAGAGGCAGAAACAGACCACAATGAACATTTTGAAATCCAATATCTAATTTTGGATATGCTACCGTCTCAAGTACGAATTTCAAGAAAATACTATATAATTTCATTTTGCTCACTGCTCCTCTATGTGAAGAGCAAGGCCGTGGGTTTCGTCTATCCCACCCTCTCCCAATTTCTGATGCATAAAATCTAAAGGAGAAGGAAAATAGAAAGGGGGAAAGTAGCAATCTGAATTTGGAGAAATCAGGAGAGCAGCTTCAAGAAAATTCTGCTTCATAAACAATAGATGAGAATAAAAAATTTAAAAGGACAGAATACAATCTGGCCAGAAATGATCAGAACACAAGGAAACACAGATAGCCTCCACAGCCCAATCCAGAGCTTCAAGGACAGGAAGCAAGATCTGGCCGTGGAGTAGGAACTGTGAGAGAAATCCCCAGTTTCCTAAGCAATCTCAAGTATAACTATAAATACATACATCATCAATAAAATATTAGAAAATTAAATCTGTCTGGATATTAGAATAACAATACACCATAATAATATCCTACCTGAAGTAGGCTATATATAACTGAATGCAATTTTAGCCCAATATTAGGAAATCTATAGTTCATCACATTAGTGGGTCAAAGGAGAAAAGTCATCTGATTGCTTCAATAGATGTTTCTTAAAAAGCAATTGATACCATGATAAATACCTGACCTAGAAATAGAAAGGTATTCCTTATTATGACATGGAATATGTATAATCAAATAATAGGCAACATAATACTTAAATATAAAATGCTTGTGGACATTTTTATTAACATAAAGAATGAGACAAAAATGTCCAACATCATAACTAATATTTCAACAGCGTTTTGGTAGTTGTGGCTAATTAAATGAGGCCACTAGAAGTTAAGAGAAGCATAAATGTTGGGGGAAAAGAAGAAATTTCATCCTCACTTGCCTATAATTAAAACGTCTATCTGAAAAATTTAAAACAATATTTATCATATTATTTTCCAACTGAAATTAATGCTGAAACTAACAGGAGAGTTCAGCAATGTGGCCCTTTAAAATATATGTTATATTCAATCTATGTATACGTATATATTTAAAATGATAGAGCTTTGTATTTGCCAGTTAAAACCATTTCCTTCCCAGCCCCCAAGAACATGTTGCTGAGGTCTAGCATGCTTAATGTTGGAGGCCAATCACTCTGGGGAAAATCCAAAGGAAAATAAGAGTGAAAGAAATTTAGATTCTTGAATGTTTCAAGAAACAAATATATCCAAAAAAAACCACACCATATCTCTACCTTATAACTTCCCAAACTGCAATGACAGAGTTGGGAAAAGATGAAGAATATCCAAGGTGAGCACATTTCTATGAGCACACAGTTACATAAAAATGGGAATTAACAGCGTGGCCTTTCTCTATATTTTTCAGAGTATCCTAAAGTTTCATAACAGTTTGAATCTGTACCATAGTGTCCCACAGCCAAGCACAAACCTGTTGAGAGCACAACGGTATCTAAACCTGAGGCTACAAAATCCATGCCCCAGACCCAAGACCCAAACAGGTAACCTCACCATCAATCTCATAATTCCTAAGGTAGGTTCCTCTCTCTAAACAGCAAGAGCTGTTTTGCTCTCTTCTTAAACCCCTGGGGTCTTTTCCTTTGCTTGCTTTTCAAATCTTGATCCTTCATCAATTAATTGAATCCATAAACTAGGAAAACTTGGACTTGTTACTTTTACTTGGGCATTAAAATCCTGTTACCCAGTTGGGGTCTGCTCCACGTATTTATCCACTCACACATTCATCCAATAACGGCCTATCTGCTGCCAACGATGAAATGGGCACTGATGCTGGTTGCTGGTGGCAAAATGATGACCAAATTAGATAGAGTAGGGGCTCTCACAGAAATTATAGCTCAGTCAGGGAGACAAACAAGTCGAGACGATTACAGTAGAGTAAGTGTAGGCCCTACCTAGTAGACTGTAGGGTCATCCAACCCCAGTTAAGTAAAGGGGTGCAAAGAGACCTAGAGTGTGAGTAAGTAAATATATAGGTGAGGATGGGGGAAGGAAAGAGCATGACTCATTTTCCTAATTTCTTGCATAAAAGATAGCCACACCCTCAATTAACATTCTCAGACCCAAAAGGCAAGTTTCTAAGAGTTGGAACCATTTCAGCTGGTTCAGATACTGGATTACACACAATGTTTTATGACTCCTTGGAGGTCTCTGACAGTGCTCTAAATAATCCTTTGGGAACTAACAGAAGTTTCAAGTAGACATGATGAATTCTGGGCAGAGTGTTTTTAAGAGCCTCTTTATCCTCTGGGGCTGAAGCCTCTTTCAAGGACTACTCCAGCAATCCTTGCCAGATGACAACCCCATGGTTACCAAGGATGAGAAAGCACGGATGAGGAAAATACTGCTCCAGACTTGGGTAAATGTTTGAACTCTGTGAGTCTGTCAGTGAAAACTGCAAGGACAAAGATAAATTTTATGATGTGGGCTTTTCCCATCAGAGCTCATGACTCACAAAGTTTTCATAGGCTCAAATCAGGATCTGCTACCATGGTCAGCATTGGAAGTATGTAGCTTAGAAAAGAGCAGCTTTGTGGAGTGGGAAAAATCTTTCTATCTTTTGTCTAGGAGAATCTGAATGTGATAAAGCAAAAAAAGTTATTAAGCCCCTGAGAACTAGCACTTCTATTCAATCCTAGCTGCTCTTAGCCACTCCAAATACCACTTTGTTAATAATATATTGCTCCTATCTCCTCAAACATTGTTTACACTCTAAATAAAAAGACATGTTTATTATTGGAATGTTGTTGCCATGATGCATTTCTAATCTTAAACATGTATGGGCATTCTGCTATATCCTGAAAGGGAATAATTCTAATGTCACTCCTATAATTTATAGTAAAATTTGGTTTCAAAGCTAATTTTTAAAAATATTTTTTAGTTGTTGATGGACCTTTTTATTTTATTAATTTGTATGTGGTGCTAATTGAACCCAGCGCCTTACATATGCTAGGCAAGCGCTCTTCCACTGAGCTACAACCCCAGCCCTCAAAGCTAATTTTTATTAAACAATATATTGGTTGCTGAAAATGTAACATGATCTTTAACCTTCAGAAATAAGCCTCTTTTGTAAATTCTACAACAAAGAAAAATGTACTTGTTTTCCCTAAATTCAGGAATAAAATAAGGATATCTGATTTAACTACATCTATAAATATAATATCAAAGCTTCTACAGAAGAAAAACTGTTTTTATCCAAAGATAGTTTGATTGTTTGTGGAGAAAATTCTAATATGTGTATGGAGAGAAAGAAGAAAGGGAGGAAATAGAGAGGAGTGGAGGAAAAAGTTACTACTAAGTGAATTTCTGCATATTTGAGAACTATCAACTAACAATCGAAAGTAGAAAGTTTTGAAAATACCATTACTCTACCAGCAAAATGAGATACTTAGGATAAATCTGATCAAAAGTGTGTAAGACTTGTATGCTAGAAACTATGAAACATTGCTAAGACAAACTTCTAAAACATAAGTGGAGAACATACTATGTTCAGGGACCAGAAGACTCAATACCATGAAGATGTTAATTTTCCCCCAGATTAATCAATAGATTTAGTGCAGCCAGAATTCCAGAAGTTTTTGTAGAACTTGACAAGCCAATTATGCAATGTGTACAGAAAATATAAAGAATAGTCAAAGCAACTGTTTAAGAACAAAGTTAGAGGATTTTGATTACCTGACTTCAAGATTTGTTACAAAGCTACAGTAATCAGGAACATGAAGATAAATAGTTCAAACAGATTAGAGAGGCCAGTAATAAACACATACATACATCTGATTTTTTACAAAGATGCAAAGGCAATTCAATAAATAAAGAAAGCATAAACTTTTCAACAAATAGTGCTGAAGCAATTTGAAATCCATAACAAAAAAAAAAGACTTTCAATCTATAAATCATACCACATGCAAAAAGAAATTAACTCAAGTGGGTCTAAGTGTAAAACCTAAAACTGTAAAATTTGTATGAGAAAAATCTTTGGGTTAAGTAAAAATAATTTTAATATACTACCACAAATGATCTATATAAAAATTAATTAATTGTACTTCAAAATTAAGGGTTTGGTTCTTTAAAAGATGTTGTTCATGGAATAAAAATGCAAACTACAGATTGGGAGGAAATATTTAACTACATATCGATTAAGAACCTGTTTCAAGAATATACAAAGACATCTCAAAACTCAATAATGAGAAAAAAATAATAAATGGTCAAAAAATTTATACACACATGTCCCCAAAAAGACAGATGGCAAACAGAAGAAAATATGTTCACTATCAGTAGTCATACTCATTAGGGAAATGCAAATTAAAACTTCCATGAGATAAATACCACATACCTTAGAGAGTGACTAATTTAAAAGACTGACCATATCAGGTTTTGGCAAAGATGTGCTTGCAATTGGAGCTCTGATACACTGCTGTTAGGAATCTATATGATGCAGACATTTCACTCTTAAATATCAAAGAAAAAACAAAGTATATGCCCACACAAACACATGGACACAAACATTAACAGCAACTTTACTTATATCCAAAAACTACAAATCATCCAAATTTCCATAAATAAGTGAATGGATAAACAAACTATGGTAAATCTCAACAATGCAATACTACTCAGCAAACGGAATATAAAGGCCACCATATGGATCAATCAATTAAAATAAGTAAGACATAAAAGGGTACGTGTCTGATTCATTTGCATAAATTCTAGAAAACTCGAACCACTCCACAATGACAAGATTCAGTGGTAATCTCTCCATGGTGAGATGGGAGGAAGGAATTACAAAGAGGCAAGAGGAAAGTTTTGGTAGTAACAGATATGTTTGTTTTCTTGATTATGATGATATCTGTACCATCTTTGTACTAAAACATCAACTTTTACATTTTAAATATGTACAGCTTATTATATTTAATTATACCTCAATAAATCTGTAACAGAAAAATAAACATATACACATATGCCAAAGTGTTGTCAGTGGTTATTTTAGGGTGATAAAATTAAGAGTGATTTTTAAAATTTTATTCTATATGCTTTGCTTGACTTCAGAACTTTGAAAAATAAACATATTATACATTTAAAATATTAAAGTTTGATCTTGTTATGAATGCTTCTACTATATGACTTGCAAAAAGCATAAACATACAATTGAATAATTCAATTATTCACTAAGCCTTATGTTATGGTTTGGATGTGAGGTGTCCTCCAAAAGCTCACCTGTGAGACAATGCAAGAAGGTTCAGAGGGAAAGACTGGGTTGTAAGAGTCTTAATCCAATCATTGAATTGATCCCCTAATACGGATTAACTGAGTGATAATTGAAGTGGTAGGATGTGGCTGGAGGAGGTGGGCATTGGGAGGTGTAGCTTTGGGGTATATTTTTGTATCTGACAAGAGGAGATATCTCCCTCCCTCCCTCTCTCTCTCTCTCTCCCCCCTCTCCCTCTCCCCCCCACTTCCTCTCTCTCCTGCCTGATCATCATGTGAGCTGCTTCACTCCACCACACTTTCACCATGATGTTCAGCCTCACCTTGAGCCCTGAGGAATGGAGTCTGCTGTCTATGGATTTAGACCTCTGAAAACATGGACCCTGAAATAAATTCTTCCTCCTCCACAGTTGCTCTGGTCATGTCCTTTAGTCACAGCAATGGAAAAAGCTGACTAAAACACCTTATAAGCTAAGATACAACAGATCTTTAGTTATATTTTTTAATAAATCTCTAATATTCATTGTGTTGCTAGGTCACAATTTAACATATTATTCTCTTTCATTCATAATTGAGTACCCAACTCTTTTCTTCTTTCTCTTATCTTCAACCTTCACAACTACCTTCATGTGAATAATTTACCTATTCTTTTAAAATACATGTTACCCAGTTGTTTTCCTAAAGACAGGTGTCATTTTATATTTTCCTATCCATGCATGAGTGTGCTGGTTTTATCATAATCTCATCAGTGTTGTGTTGATTATTTCTGTTGGTTTTTTTTCTCCCTTTGGAGTGCACTTTTGGGGGGTAGAGTCAAAGTACAAATTAAGGCACAAAATGATACATTGTTGATTATTAACAAGGTTGAGCATCTTCTATGCATTCATTTACTATCTTTATTTGGTCTTGTATAATGTTATTTCATAGCATAATTAAAAGAAAAAAATACAGTCAAATATTTCCAAGGGAGAGAAAGGAAAGAATTACTAAGCACCTATATAAAATAAATAAGGAAAGGAATGATATGTTTTACTAAAGAGGAATAGTGGTAATACCCTTAGGTAGATAAAAGACAGAACAATAAATGTATAACCTGTCATGAATTTCCTAAATCTAGGAAGCATTCCTCTGGAGAGGTGAGGCAGAAACCAAATGCTTCAGGCCAGGAAGGGAGGACATTTAGGGACAACTGCAAGAAGCAAGCAAGCAAACACACTCACCCCTCCTATGGTTTCCAGGTGGTAAGTGTAACTAAATTCAATGTGTTGTTTTGTTTTGATTTTGGGGGTACCAGGATTGAACTCAGGGGCACTTGATCACTGAGCCACATTCCCAGACCTATTTTGTATTTTTTTAGACAGGGTCTCACTGAGTTGCTTAGCACCTCACTTTTGCAAAGGCTGGCTTTGAACTCACAATCCTCCTGCCTTAGCCTCCCCAGCTGCTGGGATTACAGAAATGTGCCATCATACCCAGCTCAATGTGTTTTTCAGATATCTGAATTCTTGGTCATAATTGAAATTTTCCCCCATTTTCAAAGTATCACTAATTAAAGAACAAACAAAACGTGTGTGTGTATCTTCAAACAAAATATATCTGGGGTCTGTCTGGACATGCACATTGCCAGTTTTCTGCCTCTGAGATAAGACTGAGTCTGAATATCTTCAAACACTTTTCATGGGCATCCAGTATCACATTTATGAATTATTCCTCAACAACAAAGGGATTAAGACTTTCAATGAGAGAAATCTGATTAGTTGCAACGTATTGAACACATGCTTATGTCTATTCCTTCCTGAAACTCCACTGATGAGATACAGAAATTAAAAGGTTAGAATTCCATTAGGAATAAAAGAATAGTAGAGAAAAACATAATAATAAATAAAAGAAAAACCATCATAATTTTAAAACAACAGAGAGAGAGAAGGGAGATGTCAACAAACTTCTGGAAGATGGAAAATGAATAGGTGAGATATCTGAATACCAAGTACCTGTGGCGGAGGATGATAAGAAGACAGAAGTAAATCAGTTGATACCACAATCCCTGTGAAAGCCTAGGAATTGGCAGCACCAGGTATGCAAGAGGCGCAGATGACATGTGGGACTGAAAATTCAAGCACTGAGATGTCTCCACAAGGAAGAGTCAGACAGCAGGACTCCCTCCCTTTTCAGTGGGAGGTTTAGATATAAGGTGTCCCCCAAAAGCTCATGTATAAGACAATGCAAGGGAGTTTGGAGGTAAAATGATGGAGTTAGACATCTTAACTTAATCAGTGCATTCATGCCCTGATAGGGATTAACTGGGTGGTGACTAGAGGCAGGTAGAGTGCAGATGGAGGAGGTGGGTCATTGAGGGTGTGCCTTTGGGTTTGTATTTTGATATTTTGTCCATGATAAAGGGAGCAAGTGCTCCCACTCTCTCTTCTCCCCACCCCACCTCTCTCTCTCTTTCGGCCCATCCTGATTATCATGTTCTGAGCTGTTTTCCTCTACTAAACCCTTCCACCATGATGTTCTGCCCCACCTTCTCCCAGAGCAAGAGAGACAGTCATCTAGGGACAGAGACCTCTGAGACCTGAAGTGCCAAATAAACTTTTCCTGCACTAAAATTGTTCTTGTCAGGTCTTTTGGTCACAGCAGTGAAAAAAGCTGGCTAAAACACCCTGTAAGCATTGGAGTCATTAAATCTTGATTTAAAACAAAATCAAAACAAACAATCCAACTTTTTATAATTAATTCAGTGAACGAAGCAGTAGAGCTGACTTCCAAGAACTCTGAAAATAAAGCCTTGAATAAACCATCCAAACTTTATTCCGTATAATCAGTAGTTCTAGAATATTTATACTTAGTGTATACTAGTTGAGGAGAAGACCAAAACAAAAAATAAATAAAGAAAGATCCTGGCAGTATGGTCCCAGGTTTAAGAGGCAGTAAACACTGACCATGGTTATAACTCGGAATTTTCATAAATCATCTGCTTCGGCATTTCTGTCTGGGGAACAGAGATAAGACTTACCTTTATCATAGTGGAATTAGGAAAGCTTAGTTGGGAGAAGGCTGGAAACTTCTTTGAAAAGAATATACAAACAGCCTTCTTACATATTGTAGTCCTAATACTAGTGTATTAAGAAAATCCAATTAGATATTAATACTTTCCTTTAGAAAATCCATTTTTCTTTTCTTCATCAAAGGATAATTTTTAAAAGTAGCTTTCATCCCCAAATAGCTGTTGAGGCATCAGCTCTCAGCCATTTTCAAGGTAAGGAATTGTGGTCTAAGGTAAGAAATTGTGATCTTTCAGGGCAGATGTCATCAAGAATTCTTAAAACCAAATGCCTTTTCAAAAACTGTGATGGCAGTAGATCCACAAACGGAAGAAAAAAAATTAATATAGGAATAAGTAAAAGAAGTTTTACACTTTGTAATTACTTGGCAACACTTTCCTTTTTCCACTCTCATATTGCCATGGCAGCAAAGAGACTTATGTATCAGTTAATAAATAGTTGAAAAAATACCATCAAGCTGCATTTCATAGAGTTACAGGGCTTTAGCCCATTGGATATGTCAGCAACATTGGACACTTTCTTGCCAATGATTCTGCTTCAATAAATCTCAAGTAGTTCTAGAATATTGGCATTTGGGAATGCCAAAGCCCTTTTCTGTCACATTCATTTGTCATGCCCTTTCCTACTGCCTTAGATGAGGTAACTGTGGGGAAAAAAAAAGAAAATATTTATCTTGTGCAAAGGCTTTCCAGGTTATAAGTATTGGTCCAGCAATGATAGAGCCATAAACCCTTCTCAACCTCATGTTAAGTTTTAACCTAAAGAAATTCATAGAAATATAAAATCAGACATAGAAATCAAACCTCTTAGAATGCTTTTTTCGATTTAATTCAAATAATAATGGACAGAGGCACCAAAACCACTAGGGCTCACATTTTAAAAGCTATCCTAGAACAGGCAAAGGTAAAACTTGATTTGACTGCACATCAAGCTCTATAAAACTGACTCAGCAGTAGGAAAGAGCATTGTGTCACCCTTGCAACTTATTTCCAGTTTAAGGGAGAATTCTAAGGAAGGAGTTGAATATTCAAGTATCTAGAATTATAACAAAACATGCAGGAGCTTTTCAGAATATTCAGGAAGAATTCAGATGAGTACTTGCTTAATTTTGGAAAGAAAACCTTGTTGATTGCACCATTCTGAAGGGGGAAATATATATATATATATATATATATATATATATATATATATATATATATATATATATATATATATATTTTTTTTAAGCAAAGAACTTATGAAATTAGCAGCTGAATTTCTAGTTACAGATTCTTGGTTCTCTTTTTTACTTGCACTGATACCAAATATGAGTTTATGAGTCACATTTATTCATTAGTAGGAGCAATGAATTTTCTCTTTACCTGCAGATCAAGGCACTTTCCTAAGCCTCCAGCAGAAAGAATCCTCCCACACAGAGAAACCATGATGCAGGAAGCTGACAGGCTCAGCTCCAGTGCTCCTGAGCAGAGAGCCTTTTAGGCAGTATTGAACAACTATGCAATGTTCACATCACACCTATTTCACACAGTAACACGTTGAAACCCTACAAGAATACCAAAAGCTGGGGACTGCTACACCTGGGTCAAGAAGCCAGGGGTAACTAACTGGATGCACGTAATTTTCAGAGGTGCAAAAGTATTTTGATAAATCCTACCTCATAATTTTGTGTGGGAGAGCCTCTCGTGAAAGGGCTTTATAAAAATAGACTGCAGGGGAATAGAATATTGTGGTAAGGGGGAACCACTGGTCAGTGGAGAGAGGCCAACCAGCAGCTCATGTGTTCTATTGGGCTCATGAGTTGACAGGGGCCCTCAGTGCTGATTCTGGGGAAGTGCCTGCCAAGTATAATAAAATAAATCACTGCATTATTAAATGTTTTTATGAACCAAATAGCTGATGAAGAAAGTTTTTTCTTCATAGAAGAATCCCTACTAATAGTGCAGAAAAAAAATAAGAAAATTAGAAAGTCACTCCTGTAAATGCTAATAAATAAGGACCTGGGTCACAATGGAAACTAAGAGGATTAAGTGACAAGTTGATGGACAGTCTGGTTAACGCTAACTGAACTCCCCAGTCACCCTTAAAATACTATTAATCGTGAAACCACCAGTCATTCTGTGCTTTCCCACCTGTGCATTATTCTTGGCAAAATAATTGGATTCAAATCTAGTTGAGCCTCTGGATCAAGTAACCGGTTCAAGAAACACATGAAATTGAAGGTAATGTTAAATGACATTATGAGAAGGCAAACAGCCCAACTAACTTCAGAACGAGGAAAACATCACAGGAAAAATGTTCCAGTTTCTTTAAGAAATAAATGGGCAGGGGGAAATTTAAAAAGAAAAAAAAAACAGGCAGAGGCTACTAGAAATTGAAATAGGCTTCATAACTTCAGAAAGACAGTAACCAAATACCTTGTGTGAGCCTTGTTTGGATCCTATTTCTAACAAAACAACTATAAAAAGGCATTTGGGGACAAAGGTGAAAATCTTAAATGGGATTACTTAGTCAGGTGATATTACAGGATCTTTATTAAGGTATAATGATATTATTAAATTCTTATCTATTATAAACATACTGAGGTATTTCTGAGTAAAGTAATGTGATGCTGTGGATTTGTTTTAAATCTCCCACTAAAAACTAAAGGTATGAGGACAGGATAGATGAACCAGATTGGAAAAATTTACTAACTTTTGAAGCTGGTTAATGGGCAGCTAAAAGGTACTTTTTATCATTTTGCATTTGTGTAGGGTTTGAAAAATTCCATAATAAAAAAATTAGAAAGGGAGAAAGAATCCCTATGCTATGGCAAGATGTTTTCTTTCATTTAGTTCCCACTAAAGTAACCTCTGGGCACACGAAGTTCATTGAGGAGAAAGGGGACAAAAAAGAGAGAAACAGGCAGCAAACAGGAGGGAGAACACTGTAGCTGGGCAAGCAGCCTCAGGTCACTGTGACTTCTCTAAAGGAGAAGAATCCATTTCACTTTTGTGGCTGGTTCCATCTTCTTTAAGAAAAAAATAATCTCAGCTCAGTCCTTTGGGCTTAAGCAAACATTCTCACTCATCATTCTTTCTTTGGGGAAAGATAAACGAAATAGCATAAATGCAAAGAGTGAGTAAAAGACAGAGTACCTATTGGTGATAAAAGTTATAGGCATGTCTTTGCCAGAGTTCTATCACGAAAGCTTTCGTGTTTGTTTATAGAGTATTTCTTCTTCTCATGGATATAATAATACCATTGTTTCTCCCATGAATAAAATGGGTGGGTGCTGGGACAGGAAAAGGGCTATGTATCAAGAACTCCTCATGTAGATAGAATACGTGACCCCAGGATGGCAGAAAGATAATCGGGCATGATTTTATAATGCTTTAAAAGCAAAGCAAATTAAACTGGACTCATGAACCTGAACATGAACACTGCCACCCTCCTGATATGCCACATTATATAAATCTGAAGATCCCTCCATGTGCTGATGTTGGACTCCTGTGACTCGGCATAACGGCCCTGGTGGGAGCCATTGGTCAAGATCACTTGCCTGTGAGATTTCTTTGAAAGGTGTGAATATTACCCATTGTCAGTTGTTCTGAGAAAGATTAGATCCAGGGACATAAAATACAGACTGAGAAGGCACAGAGAGCCTAAAGGAAGAGATCAATTCCTTTCTCTCTCCGGAAATGGATGTGGCCTCCAAACTGTCACCAGTGTCATCAGGATCTCATCATCATGCATCCAAGCCTTTGCAGCAGAGTGTTTCCAAGTTACACCCCCTGCTGTGTACTTCCCTACACTGTCCTTGAATGTCCATTGAGTGTTGTCAATATTATGCTGGTTTTGGTCATTTCAAGGGGATATTTCAGGAAGGGCTTGTGCCCATACTCATGGAAAATAAAAAAGTAAAAGAAAAGCTGCCACTCAGGAAGTGAACCGAATGACCTAAAGCAGAGTGAGCAGAGACTCATGTGCAGAGCAGAAGGGAAATCAAAGCTCCAAGAACAAACGAAAGCCTTGGCATCAGGACAGACTGGTTTAGAGCAGGTCGGCATCTGGGTTTCCTAAGAACCTGGCAGAGACCTTACTGACTGCGGGAGCATGAAAAGTGTGTGATTTAGGGCATTTCTATAAATCTGTACTCACAAAGTGAGGTGGGCCTGTACTGGTTAAAATTATCAAAGAGAATTTTAATTTTAGTTCAGATTTTTTAAAAAATTTGAAAATCTGTGCATTCGATTATAAAAAATAAATAAATAAATAAAAACTCTCCAGCTGAAACTCTTACCAAAACAATTTTAAAAGAGGCTCAAAAGAGGGGGCTGGGTGGGGCTGGGGTTGTAGTTCAGTGTTAAGAGCACTTGCCTAGCATGTGTGAGGCACTGGGTTTGGTCCTTAGCACTGCACAAAAATAAATAAATAAAATAAAGGTATTGTGTCCATCTATAACTAAAATTTTAAAAGGAGGAGGCTGGGTATATAACTCAGTGTTACAGTGTTTACCTAGTATGTAGAAGCCATGGGTTTAATACCCAGCACTGAAAAAGAAAAAAGAAAAGAAAAAAAAAAAGCTCCACAAGTTCACTTTGTTAGATTTGAGTATGTGTACAACAAATGAAAGAATGACTGATACAGAATCACATCAGCCGTCAGTATATCCACATCTCCTAACACCAAAGTAGGAAAGGATTCTTTTTCGACATTAGAATTTACATCAAATCCCATCAGCTGGTGATCAGCTGCTCTGGTGGTTTGGCTCAATTTGGAGAATGACGGTGCCCCTCTGACGATGCCTTAAGGATTCAGAAGGTAATGTCAACTTATGATAAAGAAGAATTGAGCTCTTCCAAAAATGATAATAAGGTGTGCAGGAGTAACCAACCTCCCTAGCAGATAGATGCCAACTGGAATAATCCTAGCCCAAATCTGACTCCTTCAAAGTGAGACTATACATTGGGGTCTTCTTGGCATCTAACCCTCATCTGCCTCTGCATTAACCCCATTTCCAAGAATTTACCTAGAGTCATCTACCCAACATAGTATAAGACTGAATGTTGATAGATGGCCCTGGGCCTTTCTCCCTGAACCTGATTCCCCACCTGCCACCTACCCACCTGACCAGGAGGAAAATCCAATCCTCATCTCTATTCATTCCAACATCTTCTCTTATCCACATATACACATCAAAGAGAAATTATCCTTTGTCCTACCACCTTTAAATTAATCCCCACTTTACTTTTCCCTCCACAACCTTTTTTAGTTGACATTAATGAAAGACCACAACCCTTTTTTAGTTGACATTAAACATATCTAACTTCAGTGAAATGACAACCATATAACTCATATGAATCATCAGTTAAACAATTTACCAAAAATTTATTGCCCCCTCCTTTGTGCCAAATACCACATCATGGTCTAACTGTACTTCCCAAAATAGAACAAACTTAGGATGTTTTTATTCACCAGTTATTAGTCATTGCTTTTATTAATCAGTCATATATCACTTATTATGCCATAGGGCTAAGTGCTGTTAAATGGATTAACTCCTTTAATTCAATTAGCTAATATATATTAATTGCCTATTGTACACCTAGGTGTTAGATACTGTAAAAGGAACAGAAAAGTATAGCTCTTTAAACTTCAATACCTTGAAATATTGTCGGGTAGATAAGATTAAACACAAATAACCATAACACATCCATCAGCGCCACATAAGTGGTTCAGACAGCAAGTTTTATAGGAGCTCAGAAGGAGAGGGAAAGATATAAATGACACATAGTAAACATGCAGTCAATGTCTGATTGAATTAAATTGAACCAGGGCATTTAATATTGAAAATAAAGACAGGTAGAGTGACATGAAAATTTGATAATCTGGAAATGTACAGGAAAATGCTAAGAGATTACATGCTTGTTTTCTTTCAAGTAGGCTTTTTCTTAAAATAATATAAAAACATTAAAGTGACATATTTTGTCAGACAATATCACCACTGCATATGGGCATCCCTGGAGGTAGCATATCTGATACTATACTAAAAATATGAACATAATTATAATTGATTCTGAGTTTTGATAGACTATCACTACAATTGATATGCATCCTGTAGAATTTTAATTTGAGCCTGCTGAGAAAAAAAATGTTGTCACTTGATTAATAAAGTTTCTTCTTTATTGATCCATGGCGTTCTTATTTGTTTCAAATACCAAAAATAAAGAATATGATATATTTTAGAAGTTCACAATGAAAATCTGAAAAGTCACATTTTGGAAGAAACACTACGCAAGTCACGTTATAGACATGAAGAAGAG
The DNA here is from genome assembly GCF_045843805.1 of Urocitellus parryii. Classification (NCBI taxonomy): domain Eukaryota; kingdom Metazoa; phylum Chordata; class Mammalia; order Rodentia; family Sciuridae; genus Urocitellus; species Urocitellus parryii. The sequence goes on along the minus strand of NC_135534.1, from coordinate 180,475,080 downwards.
GTAACCGGAATTCTGTCTCCTTTACTATGACATCAATTCATGAATCAAGAGTAGTTCCTCACACTAGCGTGATTTTCAAGACAGAATCTCAGGACTGAAATATTCATATTAAAATGGCAGGCAAAGAAAATGGATCAAATTGTTCCTATTAAACCAGGAAGCTCATAATTTAGGATTCTAGATAGTAATGCCAGTGTCATAACCTGAATGACGTCTTGAAACGCTCTCTCAGAACGAGAAAAGCAAGACATCTTGTGAAAGAGATATTACTAAGAACGTAAGAAACTCACTGGGCTGAGATTGTCTCTCGGTGGTAGAGGATGAGGTCCTGGATTCAATCCTTTGCACCACATAAAAAAATAAATACATAAAATAAAGGTATTGTGTCCATCTACAAGTTAAAAGTAAAAAAAGAAAAAACTAAAAACTAATACATGTCACAATGCCTGATGAAGAACATGAAAGAGACAGCATGGAGCAGGGAAAGGGATGTTCACAAGACCAGGTGTCTCCACATTGACTGGATAAAGAGCCCTGGCCACTTGAGAAGAGAGAATAGGGCCAGGTGGCACTGTCTATTAAGAGCCTCACCATACTTCCTGCTGTGGACCAGCCCCAAGGAGCCCCCTATTCTTACTGGGCTTCCCGTAAATTACTGCTTTAACTCCACAGATGAGTGTTGCTGATCGTCCTGGAAAACAGGTTTTCTTTAAAACTAATAAATAATTTGGCATACAGCTCCCAGATTTTCATCTTGAACTGGTTATCTTGTGGCTGATCCTCTGAGATTTAATTACAAGTGTAACTGATGTTGTTAGTCTGAGCACCCCCCTTACTGTGAGATCACTTTTATAATAATAATCACAACAATCAATATATTATTACAAAGTTTCTTCCTGTTTTAGTCAGTTTTTTCACTGTTGTGACCAGAATACCTGATAAGAACAATTTCAGAGGAGGAAAAGTTTATTTGGGGGTTCATAGTTTCAGAGGTCTCAATCTATAAATAGCTGGCTCCCGTGCTTGGGGCCCAACGTGAGGCAGGACATCATGGTGGAAAGGTGTGGAGGAGGAAAGCAGCTAAGGACATGGAAGCCAAGAAGCAGAGAGAGAGAGAACAAAATATACACCCCAAAGGCTTGCCCCAAGGGACCCACCTCCTCCAGCCACACCCTACCTGCCTACAGTTACTACCTAGTTAATCCCTATCAGGGGATTAATGTACTGACTAGGTTAAAACTCTTAAAACCTAATGGTTTCACCTTTAAACTTTCTTGCATTGTCTCACACATGAGCTTTGAGGGGACATCTCATATCACTACCATGTATGAGATGCAATAACAATGTCTGATATCTCTCACAGTGAGAAACCAACTTCGAATATATTTATTTCAAGTTCTGAATAGAGTACCTGGCACATAGCAGATGCTCAGTAAATTTCTGTTGAATAGGTCAACAATTGAACCCAACAAACCCATGAAATCTTTAGCCTTCCCTTCCAAGGAAAAAGTGTCCATGGAGAAAGAAAGAATCTGCTCCTCCCTGGTGCTTTAGTTACAAGAGGTTGGATGCCAAACACATATACACTTATATTTTAATATTTTTAGTTGTCAATAAACCTTTATTTTTATTTATTTATCTATATATATGTGAGAATTGAACCCAGTGCCTCACACATGCTAGGCAAGCACTCTACCACTGAACTACAAACCCAGCCCCTACACATCCACCTTTTATGACAGCATCTCCACCTCAGCTCTCTTCACTTCAACCACCTCAGTTCCAAATAATTAATTAGGCTAGACTAATTCTTAACCTCCTCTTGTCTCAAAGTAGAATATTCAATGTCCTATGCATGACAAATCTGTGTAGAAGTTAAGGGAAGTTAAAAGAATAAAAAAAAAGCAAGACATAAGATTCATCACATAAAAGACATCTCCAAAAGCCAAAAATGGGTTTGAGTTAAGCATCAAAGCCAGTTTCTAAGAAATAAGTGCTAATCTGAGTTTGAGATACCATCTGGGCCAGCAAATCCATGACAAAAATGATAAAAGATTTCTCTAGATGCAGGGTATAATTTTAGGAGGGTCATTCTGAGATAAGGGAAAGGGATGGTTATATGAAATCAGTTCCAAAAAATGTCCAAACATTCATACATTTATTCATTTAATAGGCATTACTGCATGTCTATTATGTATATGACAATTTGCAGGGTATAGGCTATAGAATCATAAATGGGACCTTGCAGTCTAGTGGAAAAGACCCATAATAGATAGGACTGTGCAGCCTGTGGTTCTGACCAGAAGCTACAGAGCACAGCAGGTAGAGATAACCCTTCTCCTAGAAATTGTGCTAATCTAACTCACTATATCAATAGTCACATTTTAAGTACTCTTCACTTCATAAAAATGTACTTGGTAATATTCTGATGCTTTTAACCACTTAGGAAAAATGTCTTCCTATGAAAACTTAGCTAAACAAGGCTTAAAGTAACTTGACGGTTTGGAGAGAAAAAAAAATCAAATATACTTTTTCCCAGTGCAATCTGAAAGAATTTCTTGAAGAAAGGGCTCCACCAATTTATTTGTTTTGTAAATCATGTATATTGAATCACCTTTATATGCTCTTAAATACAAATATTCTTCATACCAGAATATAACATGAATAAAAATACTGTAAATGCAGTTTTGTACATTTTTTTGGACACTGATATTTTACATAATGATGCCATGACACTGGTTTTCTCCCACTAAGGAAGAAAGAGCTGAAATATAGACAGGGAATTTTTTATTATCTGTGTTTTCCTCTCAAACTCTATAGATTCCAATAATTGTACCTGGAAAGTATATTGGTTTTCTTTTTCTATTGAATTAGTGCATGAATGCACTAAGTCAATTACTAACACGGTTGATAAAATAAGATCTTTTTAAAGAAACCAGTGATTTTCATGTTTCTGACCAAATAATAAATATCACTAGTGCTATAGACTGAATATTTGGTCCCCCCAGAAGTCACATGTTGAAATTCTAACCCCCAAGGTGATGACTTTCAAAGGTGGCAATTTTGGAAGTGATTAGATATTCAGGGCAGAGCCCTCATGAACAGAATTGGGGCTCCTCCTAGAAGGGGCCTGAGGAGGGTCCCTTGCCTCGTCTGCCACATGAGAACAAGCAAAAGGATGGCCTCCTTATGAACCAGGAAGCAGGCCCTCACCAGCATGGACTCTGCCTGCCCCTTGACCTTGGATTTCCCACTCTTCAGAACTGAGAGAAATGAATTTATGTTATTTATAAGCCACCCAGTATATAACATAGCCAGTTCTCTACATCTTTGGGCTTCTCATCCTCAGACAACCAATGGCAAATTGAAAATATTATATAAAACTTACATTGTATTAGGTATTATATGTAATCTAGAAATGATTTAAAATATTTGGGAGAATGTGCATAATCAGTTATATGCAAATGCTATGCCATTTTGGTACCTATGGGAGTCCTAGAACCGAAGCACAATTAGCATTAAAGTCTTAAATATGGTTGTAAGGAAGGAAAGAATTTCATCAAGGACTGAGCTAACAGAGAATTTTCTCCATCTTTAATTAGAAATCATTTGGTATTTTTGTTTGGTTTGGTTTTTACATGAATGTGTGTGTGTGTGTGTGTGTGTGTGTGAGTGTGTGTGTGTGTGTAATTGACTTTATGATATTAGCAGTTAGTGAGAATTGAAGGGATGCTATTCTATATCTGTGGACAGCCATGAAGGTTCATATTTATGAGAAGGGTTAACATTTACAATGCATTTTAACAGATGTTCAAAATGCTATGTTAACATTGCTAAATTAATATATTTAACCTTACTTTTTTATATGACAGTACGTTTTGAAATATTATACATACATAGAATAAGTATAACTCATTCCAATTAGGATCCCATTGTTGTGGTTGTACATGATGTGCAGTTACATTGGTCATATATCCATATATGCAGACAGGAAAGTAATGTTCAATTCATTCTACTGTCTTTCTTATTCCCATTCCCCTTACCTTCTCTTTACTCCCCTTTGTCTAGTCCAATGAACTTCCAATCTTCCCGTCTCTTGCTGTGGGTTAGCATCCACATATCAGAGAGAACACTCTGCCTTTGGTTTTTGTTGTTGTTGTTGTTGTTGTGTCACTGTTGTTCTATTAGTTATACGTGACAGTAGAATGCACTTTGGCACATCATACACAGATGGAGTATAATTTCTCATTCTTCTGATTGTACATGATGTAGAATTCCACCAGTTGTATAGTTTTATACACACACACACACACACATATATACACGGTAATAATGTCTAATTCATTCTACTATCCTTTCTACCCCCATACTCCCTCCCCTTGCAAGAGCAAGCAGTGGTAAGAGCAAGCCAGATTACTGAATTGCTCTCTGGTTTCCTATTTGATGATAGGACTTCTCTCCCTCCCTCACATGTTCTTGCCATACACCATAAGGTCCTCCCCAGAGCTGAGGTGACCTAATGCCCCCCTCAGGCCACTGAATCTCTAGAACTTTTCTTTATAAAGTTAGCCTGCCTTAGGTATTTCACTATAATAACAAAAAAAAAGGACTGATACAGAAAACTAAGTAGAAACTTCTAAAGGATGTACTACTCCATGAGAAGGAAGACAATCCCAGGTAGAAATACTGAAGAATTGGTGAGAAAATATAGTGGCACATATGTGGGTAAACCTAAAGAAGTATTTACTATATAAGACCTAATTGAGAATATATTAAACCATTAATATGTAATTTCAAATTCATGGGGAAAATAATATTTTATTCAATAATATTACAAGGATAACCTCCAATGTAACTGTATTTGGAGACAGGGCCCATAAGTTTATAGAAGGTTAAATGAAATTTTAAGAGTAAGGTCTTAATTCAGCAGAAATGTTGACCTTGTATGAGAAAGAGATACCAGAGACCTCTGTCTCTCTGAGTGGACACAGGAAAAGTCATGTGAGGACACAGGAAGAAAGCAACCACTACCAGCCAGGAAGAGAGACCTCACGGGAAACCAGCTCCTTGACTCCAGAAATGTGAGAAAACAAACTTCTGTGTTTGAAGCCAACTAATCTGGATATTTTGTTATAGCGGCACTGGAAGACTATTACAATAAGCTACATTTTTTAAATACCAGATTTATTAAAATTTAAATATAAAGTTAACATGATAAGAAAATAAAATATATGCAAATTTTTGAGCATCTGAATAGGAGAGATACTGCTAAGCATGATAACAAAAACAGAAACCACAAAGGAAAATACTGATTTAATGCCACTTTAAAATACCAAAAATATTACAAAACAAAGTAAAAATGGCGCATTTGGAAATTACTTGCAAAATAAATGATAAAGAGAGAATTTAATAACTTGAACAAATCAATATGAAAAAGACAATGACTAGTTTAAAATGGGAAAAGTATATGATCAGAGAATTCACAAAAGAGTGAAAACAATGGTTAGTGAACATGAAAAGCAAGCAACTTCCTTATTAAGGTTGCACATGTTACAAGAGTTATGAGTTGTTTATTTTGCTTCTGAGTCAAGTAAGATTAAAATGTATATTCCCATTATTTGAGAGAGTGTATAGGCACATTTGATAGTATGTATCACAGCCTCTGCTTTCATTCCCTATTTATATGGATTTAACAGAAGTAATAAACTGGGAAAATATGCAATAAAACATAGATATTTATTTTTGTTCTATTTCAAAGAAAAAAAGTTAAAAACACTCAACTTATTTGTCAGTTGCAAAATTGGTTAAATAAATAAGATGAAACCTACAGTAGAATATTATCTGATCCTTAAAAATCGTGTTGGCAGAGAAAGATACCAATGTTATATTGGCAAATGGTTATTATCTTGTAAATAAAGCAAGTTAAAAAAAACTGCAGATATAGTGTGATACCATCATGTTTGAAAAATAAATATACATATAATACATGAGTTCAAATAATTTAAATAACTGCTCCAGAACACTTTTCTGTCATTACAGCTGCACAATCAGAAGATTCTCCTATGCAAAACTTAAAACTCTAAACCACATTTGTTGATGATGTAATTCTTCATAGTTTTATATATTTCCAGTGCTCATTAAGTTTGGTGGCAATTAGGAAGAAAAAATACTCTATTTTCTTCATATCACCATCATGTTCAAATTACACAAATACTTGATGAATGCACATGTTACTAATCACAAAGGAGCATCCTGATTTAATGCTAATTGAAATTACTAACATGTACATTCATCAAGTTTCAGTGAAAAATGCTTCAATAGCTTTATGTGCTCACTATTTTAAAGAAATTATTTTGGTTTCAAATTTCAACTTCCATGTGTGACATGTAAGTTTTGATGAGCCCATTGCTTCTTTTGCTAGTACACCTCCACAATGACTTATTGCAAATCCAGCCCCCACAATGTAAAATTCACCATATCTGACATCCAACGATCCTCTTGCCTGAAAGAAAAAAAATGGGAAAATACCATGCATAGTGCGGAGAAAAATCTATCCAAACAGGCACAAATGTTATCAATAGTATGTAAGGACATTAAAAGAGTTATTGTTGTAGTCCATAAATTCAAATTTCTAGAGACATGGAAAATATCTGGAAGAAACAAATTGCATTTTTAAGATTATAGCTACAATGCATAAGATGAAGATAGCTGATGGGATTAATGGTAGGACAGAAATTGAAGAAGAAAGCATTAAAGAGCTTAAAGACATAGCACTAAAAACTATGCAAAAACAAAAAGAGAAAAGCATTTTCTAAAATAACATAGTATCAACAAACAGTGGGACACATTTAAGTGGCTTATTATATGTTTCCAGAGGCACTGAAAAGAAGGATTAAAAAGAGGACCAAAGTTTTTTGAAAAAAAAAATAACCAAAATGCTTGCAAGTTTGGTGAAAATTATCAACTCACTGATCCAAGAAACTCAATTAATTCCAAGCAAAATAACTGAGAACAGAATTACACCAAAGTGGACCCACATGGGAGCCAAGGCCCAGGTCCCAGACCAGGACCACCCCTGCCTATGCAAGGGGGAGCCAAGGACAAGGTAAGTCCCAGGACCACCCTGCAAACCCACAGGGGAGCAAAGGTCCAGGCCCTAGCCCGGGATCGCCCTGCAAACAGGCAGATCCACAATGGATTCTAGGCCTACCCACTGCATACTGGGGCACTACAGCCATCGCCATCGCCCTCCCCATGCAGTAGTATTCACCTTGGGACAACAGATAGGGCCTGGAGGCAGCTGCATCTGCAAACATACAGCTCACAGTTTCAGCCCCATCTCTGAAAGTGGTTGCTTCCACCTTGGGACAACCCCACTGCTATCTTGAATCACGTCCACTATTGCCGCCACCACCTTTAGTTACAGTAGCATTACCATGGGACACAGGCCAGGGCCTAGAAGCCCAACACCAATGGGAGGTACTGGTAATCTGCAGGAACACTATAAGATTATAGGATAGAAACTGTAATACCTCAGCTCTGCAGTGCAAGTAAGGAATACACATAGAAAACATGAAAAAAACAAGTGATAAAAGTGCCCTAAACAACCAAGATACTACATAATAGAATCCATAGCAGTACAGGTGATGAAATGTCAAAGGAGGAGTTCAGAATGTATGTAATTAAAATGATCTACAAATTAAAGAATGACCTAAATGAGCAAATATAGGCAAAAATTGATCACTCCAACAAAGAGATAAGACAGCAAATACACCGATCACACCAAAAAAGAGATAAGGGAGCAAACAGATAGCAAAAGACTATTTCAAAAAAGAGATATAGATTCTGAAAAAAAAAACAATTAAAAATCCTTGAAATGAAGGAAACAATAAACAAAATTAAAAACTCAATAGAAAGCATCACCAACAGACTAGATCACCTGGAAGACAGAATGTCTGATAATGAAGACAAAACATACAATCTTGTAAATACAGTTGACCACACAGTGAAGATAGTAAGAAACCATGAACAATATATCCAAGAGATATGGGATAACATCAAAAGTCCAAATCTAAGATTTATTGGGATAGAGGAAGGAACAGAGATTCAAACCAAAAGAATGTACTATCTTTTCTATGAAATAATAACAGAAAATTTCCCAAACATGAAGAATGAATTGGAAAACCAAATATAAGAGACTCACAGGACACCAAATATACAAAATTACAACAGATCTAAACCAAGACACATTAGAATGAAAATGCCTAGCATACAGAATAAGGATGGAATTTTAAAATCCAAAAGAGAGAGATTACATACAGGAGCAAACCAATTAGGATCTCTGCAGATTTTTTAACCCAAACCCTGAAAGCTAGAAGAGTCTAGAACAATAGGATCTGAAAGAAAAATGGATGCCAACTAAGAATCTTATATCCAGCAAAATTAAGCTTTAGATTTGATGATGAAATAAAAACCTTCCATGATAAAAAAAAAGTTAAAAGAATTTAGAACTAGAAAACCTGCACTATAGAACATCCTCAGCAAAATATTCCATGTGGAGGAAATGAAAAACAACAATAAAAATCAACAGAGATAATACACTAAAGGAAAAACCAATCAAAACAGAAACCAAGTCAAGTTAAATACCAAAATAAACAAATATGACCAGGAATACAAATCATGCCTCAATAATAACCCTGAATGTTAATGGCCAAAACTCACCAATCAAAAGACAGACTAGTAGATTGGATTTTTTTTTAAAAAAAAAGACCCAACAATATGCTGACTTTAAGAGATTCAACTCATAGGAAAAGACATCCACAGATTAAAGGTGAAAAGCTGGGAAAAAATATACCACTCACATGGACTGCGGAAACAAGCAGGGGTTCCAACCTCATATCAAATAAAGTAGATTTCAAGCCAAAGTTAATCAAAAGGGATAAGGAAGCACATGTCATACTTCTTAAGGGAAACATACATCAACAAGACATAACAATTATAAATACATATGCCCAAACAATGGAGCATCTACATTCATCAAACAAACTCTTCTCAAGTTCAAGAGTAAAATAGACCACAACACAATAATTCTGGGCAACTTTAACACACCTCTTGCACCACTGGACAGATCTTCCAAACTGTTGAGGGCCACAGCCGAGTTGGGATGATGCATGGCATTTTTGTCAGAAGTAGTGGTTGCAAGGTGACGCCAGCGAGCCATTAAGATGAGACTTTTGAGTTCTCATAGAGTTCCCATTGAGTTCCGATTGAGCTCTCGCAGGGATTCCTGAAGAGTTTACATTAGTTGGGGAAGTGCTGGAGGAGGGATTGCTGGTTGGTAGTTTCTGGAGGAGCCACGCATGGGTGGCGTTCGGGAGAGTTCCCGGGATGGTGTGTGGAGTGTGCAGGTGGGGTTCAGAAATAAAGTTTGTTCCTGCTTCAGTGGCTCGTGATTTGTGCCCAGCCAGACTGCGGCACCAAACAAAAGCTAAACAAAGAAACTATAGAACTCAAGAATACAATCGATAACTTAGACTTAACAGACATATAGAGAATATTTCAACAATCAATAAGTGAATATACTTTCTTCTCAGCAGCACATGGATCCTCCTCCAAAATAGACCATATGTTATGCCACAAAGCAACTCTTGGCAAATATAAAAAAGTAGAGATACTACCCTGCATTCTATCAGATCATAATGAGATAAAATTAGAAATCAATAATAAAATAAAAAATAAAAGCTACTCCAACCTGGAGACTAAACTATATGCTATTAAATGAACAATGGGTTGCAGAAGACATCAAAGTAGAGATTAAAAATTCTTAGAGGTAAATGAAAACACTGATACAATATATCAAAATCTCTGTGACACTATGAAGGCAGTACTAAGAGGAAAGTTCATTTAAAAGAAGAAAAAGTCAACAAATAAATGACCTAACATTATATCTCAAAGCCCAGAAAAAAAGAACAACAAACCAATAGCAGTAGAAAAAGACAGGAAATAATTAAAATCAGAGCTAAAATCAATGAAATTGAAACAAAAGGAAAAAATTGAAAAAATTGACAAAACAAAAAGTTGGTTCTTTGAAAAAATAAAATTGATACACCCTTAGCCATGCTAACAAAGAGAAGGAGAGAAAGAACTCAAATTACTAACATCCATGATAAAAAAAAGGAAATATCACAATAGACACTACAGAAATATAGAAGATAATTAAAAGTTATTTTGAAAATTTGTACTCCAATTAAAGAAAATATTAAAGGCATTGACAAATTTCTAGTCATATGATTTGCCCAAACTGAATCAGGATGATATATACAAATTAAACAAATCAATTTCATGTAATGCAATAGAATACACCATCAGAAGCCTACCAACCAAGAAAAGCCCAGCACTAGAATGATACACATCTGAGTGCTACAAGATATTAAACAAAGAACTAATACCAATACTCCACAAGTTATTTCATGAAATAGAAAAAGAGGGAACACTTCCAAATTCATTCTATGAGGCCAATATCACCCCGATTCCAAAATGAAGCAAAGACACATTAAAGAAAGAAAATTTCAGACCAATATCTATAGTAAATATAGATGCAAAAATTCTCAATAAAATTCTGGCAAATCAAATACAAAAACATATCAAAAAAGATAGTGCACCACAATCAAATAGGGTTCATCCCAGGGATTCAAGGTTGGTTCAACAAACGGAAATCAAAAAAATGTAATTCATCACATCAATAGATTCACACATAAAAATCATATGATGAAGTCAATAGATACAGAAAAAGCATTTGACAAAATACAGCACCCTTTCATGTTCAAAAACATTAGTAAAACTAGGGATAACAGGAACATATCTCAACTTCGTAAAAGCTATCTATGCTAAGCTCAAGGACAACATCATTCTAAATGGAGAAAAATTGAAAGCATTCCCTCTAAAAGCTGGAACAAGACATGAATGCCCTCTTTCACCACTTCTATTTAACATAGTTCTTGAAACTCTAGCCAAAGCATTTAGACAGATGAAAGAAATTAAAGGGATACGAATAGGAAAAGAAGAACTCAAACTATCACTATTTGCCAACAACATTATTCTATACCTAGAGAATCCAAAAAATTTCACCAGAAAACTTTTAGAACTAATAAATGAATTCAGCAAAGTAGCAAAATATAAAATCAACACTCATAAATCAAAGGCATTTCTGTACATCAGTGACAAATCCTCTGAAAGAGAAACTAGGAAAACTACCCCATTTACAAAAGCCTCAAAAAAAATACTTAGAAATCAACTTAACAAAACTGGTGAAAGACCTCTAAAATGAAAATTTCAGAACACTACAGAAAGAAATTAAAGAAGAACTTAGAAGATGGAAAGATCTTCCTGTTCTTGGATAGGCAGAATTAATATTGTCAAAATGACCTTACTAAAAAGCACTATATAGATTTAATGCAATCCCAATCAAGATCCCAATGACATTCCTCATAGAAATAGAAAAAGCAATCATGAAGTTCATCTGGAAAATAAATGGCCCAAAATAGCCAAAGAAATCCTTAGCAAGAAGAATGAAGCAGATAGAATCACTATATCACACCTTTAAACTATATTACAGAGCAAAAGTAACAAAAATGGCATGGTATTAGCACCAAAATAGACACATAGACCAATGGTATAGAATAGAGGACACAGAGACTAACTCACATAATCACAGTTATCTCATGTTAGACAAAGGCACCAAAAAACATATATTGGAGAAAAGATAGCTTCTTCAACAAATGGGGCTGGGAAAACTGGAAATCCATATGCAACAAAATGAAATTAAACCCCTTTCTCTCACCATGCACAAAACTCAACTCAAAGTGGATCAAGGACCTAGAAATTAAACCAGAGACTCCGCGTCTAATAGAAGAAAAAGTAGGCCCAAATCTTTGTCATGTCAGATTAGGCCCCAATTTCCTTAATAAGACTCCTATAGTGCAAGAAATAAAATCAAGAATCAATAAATGAAAACTTCTTCTCAGAAAATGAAACAATCAGCAAGGTAAATAGATAGCCTATATCTTGGGAGCAAATTTTTACTACACACACATCAGAAGAGCTCTAATTTCTAGAATATATGAATAACTCAAAAAACTTCACACACACACACACACACACACACACACACACACACAAAACAAATGACCCAATTAGTAATTGAGCCAAGGAACTGAACAGACACTTCTAAGAAGATGATATACAATCAATCAACAAATATAATAAAAAATGTTCAACATCTCTAGCAATTAGAGAAATCAAAACTAAGATTTCATCTCACTCCATTCAGAATGGCAGCTATTATGAAGACAAACAACAATAAGTGTTGGCGAGGATGTGGGGGAAAAAGGCACACTCATACATTGCTGGTGGGACTGCAAATTGGTGCAACCACTATGGAAAGCAGTATGGAGATTCCTTGGAAAACTTGGAATGGAACCACCATTTGACCCAGCTATCCCACTCCTTGGTTGATACCCAAAGGACTTAAAAACAGCATACTACAGGGACACAGCCACATCAATGTTTATAGCAGCACAATTCACAAGAGCTAAATTGTGGAACCAACCTAGATGCCCTTCAGTAGATGAATATATATACACACACACACAATAGAATATTACTCAGTGTTAAAAGAGAATAAAATCATGTCATTTGCAGGTAAATGAATGGAGATGGAGAATATAATGCTGAGTGAAGTAAGCCAATCTCCCAAAAAAAAACAAAGGCTGAATGTTTTCTCTGATATGTGGATGCTGATCCAAAATGGGGAGGAGGGGGGAGAATGGGAGAAATGAAGGAAGTTTAGATAGGACAAAAGAGAGTGAGGGAAAGGGAGGGGGCATGAGGGTAGGAAAGATGGTGGAATGAGAGGGACATCGTTACCCTAAGTACACGTACAAAGACACGAATGGTGTAACTCTACTTTGTGAACAACTAGAGACATGAAAAATTGTGCTCTATATGTGTAGTATGAATTAAAATGCATTTTGCTGTCATGTATAACAAATTAGAATAAATAAATAATTTTTTTAAAAAATTACACCAAGGCATATAATAATGAAATTGTATGTGTGGAGATACACACACACACACACATACACACACACACACATATACACACATACACACACATATTTACTATTCAAAAAAAAACATAAAGAAATTATAATGCAAAAAAAGAAATTACAATGCACTAGAAAACTATTAGAGTCCTAGATATGTGAAATATTTTGATTGTGGCTAACGTTTCAGTGCATGCATACATACATATATATATTTTTTTTTAAAGAGAGAGAGAGAGAATTTTTTAATATTTATTTTTTAGTTATTGGAGGACACAACATCTTTGTTTGTATGTGGTGCTGAGGATCGAACCTGGGCCGCATGCATGCCAGGCAAGCGCGCTACCGCTTGAGCCACATCCCCAGCCCCATACATATATTTTAAATAGTGTACTTAAATAAGGCAGTCTTAAAAAGGGCAGGTCAAAGATGTGAGCACAGGTCTTTATCCTGGTCTCAGACTTCAAGATTCCTTCTTCTTCTTCTTCTTTTTTTTTTTAATTAGGGGAGATTGTCTTTATAAGTCACAAGTTCCATGGCTAAAACACCTTATAACAAAAGACAAAGCAATAAGAGAAATGCATAGAATATTTTTTCTATCACTCATGTAAATTTGGAAAGCAAGGGATTTGAGAAATTTTATCTTCTAGTCTCCCCTGGGCACTACAGGAAGAGATGTAGGAGAACAGACCTTGGTGAAAGATGTTTTACCTTTTTGCCACATTTTTTTTTCTTTTAGAGCACTTCAAGGGAAGGCTTTTTTTATTTGACATATTTGTTGTTGACATTTATTGATTGATTGATTGCAATCCTGAGTATTGAACCCAGAACTTAGTACATGCTAGGCAAGTGCTCAACCTCTGATCCACATCTTCAGCTCTGTCTTTTAGAATATCTCAATTTCTTTTCTGGTGTGAACATACTTTATATACAGAGTTACGAAAAATTGTGCTCTGAATGGATAATAATGTAATGGATAATAATGTAAAGAAATAAATTTAAAAAAAGAAAGGAAGACAGAAAGATGGGCAGAAGATCCCTTCTTAATTTTGTTTTATTTTGCCTTTATCTCTGAACAACCTCAGCTAACCTAGTCTTCTCCTTTGCCTGTGAAAATGAAAACAATGCTGGCTAAGAAATCAGAACCCAAGTTTTATATTGGTACTAAATATTTGTGAGCCCTGAGCACACTACTTAAACCTTCTTGGATTTGAGTGTTTCATCCCCAAAACTGAAGAAGTTTGACTGGATAATTTCTTGGATTCCTTCATCATCTCTCACTTCCTGTGAATTGCATCTGGAGCAACACAAAAAGATTTCTTTGCCTCCAAACTGATCTGAGAGCAGCAGGAGGACTTGCATCTGGGCAGAATTCAATCACCCACCAGCTTCAAGGAAACAGTGAAGCAAGGAGAGCAGAAAGGAGGTTTGGCACCGAGTCCGAACGTCCCACCTTTCCTCCATTCAAAGGTGATCAGGAGAGACAGCACTGACCTGCAGAGTGGATGTCACATCACTGGGGCACACCAGCAGGGCAGGCAGATCTGCCCTGCCATTCTGGTAAGACAGACACGTGCTCATGGAGCTGGTACAGCGAGGCCCATTTTGAATCACAGAGGAGGGCTTCAGACTAAACGGTCTGTGAAGGCCCTCCTTCTTGCTCCAACAGTCTGTGATTTGCATTTTTATTGTAGAATAAGGATTAAAATGGAAACAGATGAACATTTTTCACACCCAGTCCCAGTTTAACATGAAATGTTTCTGCACAAAAATGTTTAATTGCTTTGCAGAAGTCACAAAGATGATTAAATGCCTCTTTCCTCTCCCAATATGTATAACTATTAACTCTGCTTGTACAATATAGAAAACATGATGTTTTGGGATGATCTAGGAAATGAACATGGACAATATTCTCTGAAATAGCTATCACTGGTTTCTAAGTCAGCAAATGCTTGTGCGATGTTGTTATGCTTATTTCTCTTTTTGGCTTTGGCCCTTAAACAAACAAAAAAGGATAAAGCGATTGTTCCAAAAACTATGTCTGTGATGGCTGCTCACATTTATTAGTGAACGTGGCAGATACTACCAATAGCTCTTCCTGCCTACCGTTCCTCCTCCTGCTCCCCGCCTATCCTTGAACTGGGAGTGGCTGCATTACTTGTATTCATGTGTGTGTTTGTATCCAGTTTGTATCATGATCATAGCCATGGCCTGAGGTCTTTCCTATTACCAAGAACCAACTGTATGCATTTATCATAAGCCTGTTATCTGCTTCAGGAATCACATTCACTTCATTCATTCATTTAATAAAATGCCTACTATGTGTCATATTCTGTCATTTTGCATTTTCTCAACTGATACATGCAAGGACTTATCAATCTTTGTCATACAAAGTGCTTCAAACTCTACGGTCCTATATTTTTTTACTACAAAAAGAGTAAAATACTTACAATTTCCTACATAATGTTACCAGAAGTTTAGATCAAGGAAAATCAAATTTGTACTATAAAAGGTTGGATAATTAACATCTTAGACTTTATGAGCCATAAATTCTGTTGCCACTGCTCAGTTTTGTCATTTTGATATGAAAGCAGCCATCGATGATAGATAAATGATTAAATGTGCCTGTGTTGCAATAAAAATGTGTTAATACTGAAATGTGAATATCATCTAATATTCAAATGTATAAAACATTCTTTCCAGTTTCTTTCAATGATATAAAACACACACACACAAAAAAAAAAAATCCTTCTAGCTATACAAAAACAGGCAGTGAACCAGCTGTGGCCTACAAGCCACAACTAAATAAATTCTATGACTTTTACCCTGAGTGCTTTACAGAGCAAGTGAAAGGGAACTTTCCAAAATGTACTGCTTTACCATGTAGTTATTCCTAACAAAGTGTTTAACAGGATCTCTGATGTGTATTGCTTTAAATATTAGTGGTTATAAATTTCTTAATTTTTGCTTTGATTTACATGGAGGAAATTGGCCTTATTGCATGGCAAAAGGCAGAATTACCATGAATGCATTATGATCTGAAATCACATTCGCACTCAGAATTGATAACCCCATGGAAGCTGCCTCCACGCATAAGCGAGTAACCCCACTTACCTCTGTGTTCATCCCTGTTGCCCTCCCCCAGAGCCTGCCCAATCACGGGCTGTTTTGCCCATGTCACTCAAGAACCTTGGCAGGGTAATGAAGCAAGGTGTTCTTTAGTGGGCTCAATGTTTTCAGCAACCTCCTTGAGTTTCATCTGTCCCCTAGAAGGACTTAGTTTCCTCTTTCATATAGAAGTTAATGTGACATAGGGTTGCTAAAAATAATGATAGAATTAAGCAGGAAAAATTGCTTTTGTATTCCTTGTCCCCCCCCAAAAAAAAGACAAGGCAGAATTATTTACAAAGTATTAAAAAGCATGTTTCTCATCACTCTAGGGATTAGCAACATAACCCCAAAGAATGACTTGGTCACTTTTTATATTGTTATTAGGACTAGCTTTCTCTCTCTATCTTATCTCTATCTATCTATCTATCTATCTATCTATCTATCTATCTATATCTATATATATGCATATACACATATATACATATATGCATATATGTAGAACATTTGGCATTGTTAACTAATATAAATCTTCTTTTTTAACAAATATTTTCTGATTCCTTCTTTTGTTAACCAGAACAGGAACCAGCATGTTATGCAGAAGGCTTGGGCAGCTGCGGCCCACCCACTTCTGTCCTATTCATCTAAGTTATTGCCCTTCTTAGCCTGGCACAACTCCCTTTCTAGAACTGGAGCTCTTCCCACATTTCCGTTATTTTTGGCTGGAGTCCTATTAAATGAAGGTGACTGTGACTTCCAGGATCAAGAAAGAGACTCAAGGATGGGTAGGCACTGTGAATCATGGATGGTTTACTGAGACACCTTCTAATAACAAAACATTAATGCTAAGCTCTTCATATATTTAACACCTTCTTCATGTTATTCCTTTCACTGTCAATAGTATTTTTAATTGGGTGCTTTAACACCATTTTATGATAAGAAAATTAAAATTAGTTAAATCCACGTTGCTATAATAGGTGTTATACCTTCCATTAATCACAATTCTACTTCCTTGAGTCTAATTTTTTTCTGTTTCTTCCCCAAGAGTCTGAATTAATCTCCAATGTCTCCATATGGGTTTGAGAGAAGCTCCCCAAACAATGACCACTTGGCAGTGGATACTCTGGCATCTGAGTACTGACTTTAGAGTACCTGGAACTATGCCCAACTTTTCCTTCCAGAGACTTGAGAATATTGTATTTTGAGTAGCCCAGCTGTTTTTCCAGACTACATCTTTTTCACTAGATCACTGCACTCCAGTTCCTGGCCCATTCCCTGGTGAATAGTTCTCACTCCCACCCTGACAGGCCAGTATCTCTGGTTACCTACTGTAACTAAAGCATGTTTACCCAAGGCACATTATTTCATTGTAAATTTTTAAATGTGTAGTCTTACCAACGAGAAAGAAGAGCATTTAAAAATAAACGGCATGATATGATTTTACACAATTAAATGTGAATTTTTCTATGAAACAGAACATTCCACAGAATTGTTCATTTATTTCTTCAGTAAAGACTTCTGGAGTGCTAGACCCTGGAAGGCATAGTGATACGCACAAAGAGAACACAGAGCTTTTGTTACATGTTTAAATTATTAGGTTTATTTCCAAATCCAAAGTTCAAGAAAATTGGCTACTGAACTGTTTCAGTCAGCCTTTTCACTGCTGTGACTAAAGGATCTGACCAGAATAATTTTAAAGGAGGAAAAGTTTATTTGAGGACTCATGGTTTTAGAGGTCTTAGTCCATAGAAGGCCGGCTCCATTCCTCAGGGTTCGAACATGAGCTGAGGCTGAACATCATGGCAGGAGAAGGTGGCAGAGGGAAGCAACTCATATCGTGGTGATCAGGAAGCAGAGAGAGACTCCACTCTCCAGATTATAAATACATACAACAAAGCCACGCCCTAATTCCCACCTCCTCCAGCCACCCCCTACCACTTCAGTTACCACTCAGTTAATCCCTTTCAGAGGATTAATTCACTAATTGTGTTGAGACTCTCACAACTCAATCATTTTTCCTCTGAACCATCTTGCATTGTCTCACCCATCTCACATCCAAACCATAACATGAACTTATATCAACCATAACTGCAAGAGAACTATTTTATGTTGCATAATGGGGGCACAGGAACTCGGTCTGAGACCATGCCAAATGCTAAAGTAGTTGAAGTTATTGTTGATCTCTCTTCACCCTTTCTGTGGTGCCTTGTCCCCAGACTGCTGCCACATATGACCCAGACCTGCTCACACAGCTCCCCTGACCTCCAGCCCTCTCATTTCCCACTTTGCTCCTATCATAATTGCCTGTCCAGCATCTCATTTTCTCAGTCATATTCTTTATTTCCAACAACAATTGAAAAAGACAAATCTATGAAATTATCCAATTATAAATGCCTTCAAAGGTAACCAATTATCAATTTGGCTTCCAAGATTGGAATAGAAGTCACTGGTCAGAACAAGGAGAGTCAAGGTAAAGGATTTCAGGTGACCCCAGAAGCACAGAAGGAGCCAAGCTTGGCAAATAGCCAGAGGATATGGCAGGTACAGATGGCTGCAGTCCAGCACCCAGGGATTCAGCTGGCAGCTAATTGACAGGAGAAAATAGCCAGGCAGGTGGCTAACAGCACAGTCTCAGCTATCTGAAGTCAGGTCAGGCACAGGGTCACAAAGCCAGGAACAGACATCTTAAAAATGAGGAATCCATAGAAACTCCATGTGAAGAAGTTGAATGACTGAACCACTTCCCTCCCCAGCTTTGGACTGCCTTTTCCAAGTGTGGTCAAGCAGTCCTGAGAATAAAAGGGATGTGAAAGGCTCAGATGACCAGACACGACACAGTACCTGAGGGGCTATGGTTTAAAAGAGCATGAGTTAAGCCTCAGGAACAAACTCTGATGATTCCCTTTCTCCAGGAGAGAACAGATTCATGGTACAGGGATAAAGGTAATGACTAAATCCATTATAAATTCAATATTCAAGTCCATTCTCTAGCAAGGTGGAAAAAAGTCAGAGATGAATTCCATGTTACAGCAGAAAAGTTGGGCAGAGAATTGAGGAAAGTCAGGACAGATATCACAAGGACATAATTTCATTTTTCTTTATGGCTGAGTAAAACTCCATTGTGTATATACACATTTTCTCCATCCATTCATCTGTTGACAGACACCTAGGCTGAGTCCATAACTTGGCTATTGTGAATTGTGCTGCCATCTCGAAGAAGATAATATTGAAGCCTGATCATGAAGCATGAATAGAATGTTAGTCATGTGGAATGAAGGACATTCCCAAAGGGGTACAGTGTGGGCAAAAGCAAGGAGGTTTGAAAGTACAAATCGTATTTGAGGAACTGTGCATTATTCCCTGTGATTGGCACATAGATAATATGGCAGGAAAAATTAAACTGTAATATGTATGTGTGTGTATATATATATATACACACACACATACACATACACCTATGTGCACATAGACACATATATAGTCAGCTCTCCATCTCCAGAGTACACATCTGAGGATTTAACCATCCACAGAACAAAAATATTCCAAAAGAAAATTGCAAATGTACTGAACATATACAGACTTTTTCTCATTATTATTCCCTAAATAATATAGTGTAACAGTCATTTATACAGCATTTACCTTGTATTTGGTATTACAAATAATCTAGAGGTGATGGAAAGTATACAGAAGGATATGCAAAGGTTATATGCAAATTCAATGCCATTTTATATAAGGGACTTAAGTACTCAGGGATTTGGTGTCTGTGGGGGGTCCTGAAATCAATCTCCAAAAAACAAATGTGTATATTTATAGACACACTGTTTTAGTCAGCTTTTGTACTGCTGTGACCAAAGACCTGACAAGAACAATTACAGGAGGAAAAGTTTATTTTGGCTCGTGTTTCCGAGGTTCAGTCCATGGCCCAAGGTGAGGTAGAACATCCTGCAATCAGGAAGCAGAGAAAGAGCTCTGCTCACCAGAGACAAAATACGAACCCCAAAGGCATGCCATGGTCACAGTGACCTACTTCCTCCAGCCATACCCTATCTAAATACAGTTACCATTCAGTTAATCCATATCAATGGATTAATCCATCCAATGCAATTCTTGCATTGGCTCACATATGAACTTTTGGGGGATGGATACCTCATATCTAAACCATAACACACAAATACACATATATACATTCAAAGAATATCACAATCTGATTCCAATTTAACATATTCGTGTGTGTGTATGTGTGTGTGTGTGTGTGTGTGTGTGTGTGTGTGTGTATAACTACTAGGGAATGTTAATTGGTCTTAAGGGAAAGTATTCAACTGTTTGAATCAGGAAGATAGACATAACCAGCTTTGAAAAATTAGTTACAAAAATATAGAGGGTAGACTAGAAGAGAGAACCACAGCCCAGAGACCATCGAGGCTATTCCTATCCATGCAGAAGATGGCCAAGCAGTAGCAAACGGAATGGAGAGCACAGAGTGTCTTCAGGACACTGGGGGATAGAATCATCACACTTACTGACTTATTTTACACATAAACTGAGGTTCCTAACTTATGCATCTGAAAGTGGATGGGATGGAAGTGTCATTTATTAAGACAAAAGGATAGAAGACATATATACACATATATACACACATATACACATGTATACATACACACACACACACATACATATTATAGTTTAATTTTTTCCTGCCATATTATCTATGTGCTAATCACAACATGAATAAGATTTAAACTTGAAGGAACTTAGAAACCTGGAACAGTAAAATCCTGCTAAAGAATTGAGAATCTATGAATCAGTGATATTTGGATACTTGTTAAATCAGAAAACCACCTAGGAAAAGTTTCTAGGAGAAAGGCAAGGAAAAGAAGCAGAAGAGACTCTTCACAATGGGGCAGGACTGCAAAAGTAACTATGTCTCCAGTGATTCAGGAGACTGAGGCAAGAAGATCCAAAGTTAGAGGCCAACCTCAGCAACTTAGCTAGAGACCCTGTCTCAATAACAAACAGAAAGGACTGGGAATGCAGCTCAGTGGTAAAGTACCCCTGGGTTCAATCCTCAGTACAAAAAGAAAAAAAATAAAAAGTAACTGCAGACATTTAGTCAAATGGGTGCTACCCAATAGATTCTTAAATTTGAAATAGATGTAGGAGAGGAGAACCAAAAGGAGATGTATTTTAAAATAGGAGGGCTGTTCCATACCCAAGTCCACCCACTTTGAAAGAATGCTATCCTCTCTGATTAAGGCTTCTTGAAAGAATAAAAAAGCAATAAGTTATAGTCCTATAACTCTTTCCTCAAGAACTTGTCAAGTCTATAGAATCTTGGTCCTTCCACTACCTGACACAGGCTGGAAATAATACAGTCTTCATCTAAAATGAGTCTGAGTGTATGGCAACCAAGTCTACCATTGAAACCATAAACCAGCCAGGATGCCTACTTTCTGGAAATACACTGGTTCTGTTGTAGTTGTAATCCATGCAGATTAAGTTTTTAGATTCCCTCTCATTGCCTGGTAATAAATAACTTAGAAGTAATTTTTCAGACCATTCAGCTTCATATAGTAAATGGACTCCCTATTGCACTGATCATAAACACACATCCAGTTTACCAAGTTTCCCCAAACCTCAGTATCTCCCATAGTAAAACTCTGATACCAAATCTACCTTCAGGGTTGTTAATGAGACTCAAATACTTGAATATGTTCTTTAAAACTTTCACTTACTATATATTTGTTAGTTGTTATCAACAATATCAGAGCTTTGGAATTTAATGATAAGTAGGATGAAATGGCAAAGCGGTTTTTCTCTTATCTTTACTATTAGGAAATAAGATACAAACCCAAAGAAATATGACATGATAACAACCCAAATTTGCATTCTGATGAGCCGGCTAATAAATATTTATAAAATTGTATACATCCAATGTAGCACCTACATAAATACAAACAGAAACACTCACCCTTTCATTGTAAATGATGGAATAAACCAAACTAGGCTTACAATGGGAGCCTGCACTGATGTGCTTCCTCCAATCAACAGCACCAAGTGAATGGTGTTTACTGAACAGGGAACCAAGAAGACATCAATTTCTGGAAATAGAGAAAATCATGCTAAGTGAAATAAGCCAGACCCAGAAAATCAAGGGTTGTGTGTTTTTTCTTATGTGGAAGCTAGAGAAAAATAAGGGAAAGAAGGCAGCGGGGGAGGGGATCAGGAATCCTAAATATATAGGGAAGATCAGTGGAGTAGAAAGAAAGCAAGAGGGAGGGGGGAAGGACAGGGAAGGGAAGAGATACGGAATGGATTTAACAAAAGCCCGTTATAGTCATAAGGATACCAAAGGGAATTTTTCCTTTGTGTCTATATAGAAAGTACTAATTAAAAATTTGAAGAAAAAAAAAAAGAGTGAAAGGAAGATCAGTGGAGGAAGAAGAACAGGGGGAGGGAGAAGGGAAGAGAATGGAGTAGTGAGTGGGAATAGAAAACAAATCCCTTGCATGATGATTCTGCAAATCAAAAAAATGAACCCAAATACTATGATAATTATAATGCTTTCATTTAAAAAGACCTCAATTTGATCATTATATTCTTGGAGTGATACCATAAAGGCATTTTAGAAAAAAAAAAAATCTGTTCCAAAATGATTAATCAACGCCAGATAAAATGCAGAAGAGAAGTTAACCTTGAGTCTAATTTCCACATCTCTGCAACACTTTACACCTATGTCCAAGAGAAGCCCAGGTGAGGGGGGCAAAAAAAAAAAAAAAAAAAAAGATAAGATGAGGCCGCTGAACCCTTTATCAGTCAAACCCTTGAACTCATGGTAGAATGATGATGAGACTAGTTGGCTCAGAAGAAAATCAGAAATGGAGAAAGCTTTTCACTCCAGGTAAGCAAAGTAAATACAAACTCCCACATTTCACAATATACATGTTCATAAAGGGAAAAAAAAAACAAACACGTTGACAATAAAGTCAATTCTGAGTATCCCAAGCACCTGGGGACATCAGGAATGCAATTTTTGTTCAAGAAAGAAGCATCAATAGGTGTTTGTCTGGAAACATGAGCAGAAAGGGTAGAGAAATGGAGACAAGGAATCATCTCTACTCAAGAAGACAGCTACAGATTCATGCAGAGTCATCTTTAAGAAAGGATCTATTTAGGGTCCACCAGGCTCACACTACTGAGTGTTTCCAGGACTTCCTGGGCATTTCTTCCACAGAGGCCCTGGCATGACAGCATACACTGATTAGATAGATGGCCATTAACATGAAAATGTGGGGCCAGGACAAGAATCTATCCCAGCTGTCTTCTTAGGTGATCACAGGATAATTTCTAAAGCCCCAAGGTTTTCCTTGATTTGGTGTTATGGCATCTGAGCTCATTTTTTTTTTCAGTAGCTGAAAACACATGACTATATATTTGCCACTAAATACTTTAAAAGGAAACAGAAAGCCATATTTCTCAAGAGAAACAAACTTGGCTGGGCTATACTGTAGATCACATTAAGTGGGGGCCATCGGGTAAATGAGCCTAGATTTAGGACAACAAATTCTGTCAGTGGATCTGGCTCCATTTAAACTTGGGTACAAATGATACCAAAATAATGGGATTTGGTTGCCTGTGAGAAAATTATAAAGCTAAAAAAAAATAAATTGTGCCTTCCCATTACAACCAACTACTAAAGAATTCTGCAAGGGAAATGCACTAAAATGAATTTGTTGTATAACTGTTACTCTTTCATTAAAATGATTTAATAGTTCTACAAATGTCATGGCATTAGCATTTTATGCAAAGCTATAAAACAGTAGCAAGTAAAAAAAATCAACTGCCTTTAAAAGTCAGCACTTTTAGACTATGTTTATGGGACTACATGGTCACTTTGTGATATGAAATGGCAGCATCATGAAGATAAATATCGCTGGGCTGGCCTGTTTTATTTTGGGCATGAGGCCATTAAAGGAATGAGGCTGCTGAATTCATCTTTTATTTGGAAGGGCTTCAACAACCCATTTACACCACCTAACTCATCCTAAGATGTCTCTAAGGAGAAGGGAAGCTTTTCTTAGTATTTCCTTAAGAAATTACTTAATCGCATATTTAACAATGCTTAAGCTGCTCCTGCCAGGGCAACCTAAAAACTTATTTACAGGCAGGTGATAGACATGACACGGCAAAACCCTAACAAATGAATTTTCTAGAAAAATAACAGGCACATGTGTAGGTGCTGACTCTACTGACAATCTATTTCCAAGTCCATTGGTTCTCTAAATAAACATTAAATGTTTCCTGTTCTCAATAGAGTATGGTAGGTGGTGTTTCATACTTTTTGTTTGTTGCTATTTCCAAATCTAAATTTTAAATAGTTCTTTCATAAGAATTAGAAGCACACTTAGGACACTAACCTATAAGCTTCCACAAAGTCTAAATCATTAATTGGACATTGACCAAAGACATAATAGTAACAAGTGCCTAGAGAGAGAGTTGACATTCCTATTAAAAATAGAGATTTGGATTGACATAATTTTGAGTGTAAATAGATAGGATTTAAATTGCTAATATACTGTCAGAAATCCTTCAGGAATTGATGCCACATAGGAGATTGGTCCACAAAAAAAATGTGTATACACACACACACACACACACACACATGTGTATGTATGTATATATGATCAGAATAAGTCTTCTGTCTGCTGGTTTACTGGCCCTATTTGCATATGACCCAGGCTATTCCTTGACTAGTGTGCTTAATAACATGCAATCCAGAGGAAGCAGGATGATATAAGGGGGAACATTAAATTTGGAATATTAAAATATGGGTTAAAATCTTCAATTAAGCTTAGAAAATTACATAGCTCATCTCTAAATCTAAAAGACCTGACTGGACAGTGTGGACAAGGACAGTACCCTGTCATCACAGAAGAGTGCCAGGCCACTAGTGATTTGCCCCCACAATTGACGGTAGCAGTCAGAAGGTATAGACAAGCTTCTGTGTGGCCCCTCAACAGCCATCTAATTGAGTTGATGAGGAAGTCTTGTCACAATGGATTAGAAGTGGACCTTTCTGCCCCCACTTTGATCTCACTTGGATAATAAGCTAATTGCCTTCATTGTCCTAAACTTCTAAATGGTCTTGTTGCTTTTAAAATTCTACTTTCTATTTATTATAACTATGGCAATACCTCTGTTTCTTTAATATTAATAACTCCTTAACTTCAAAGGAAGGCAAAATGAAGCAGGAAATGGAGAGGCAGTCAGTGTGATGAGTCAGTGTGAGAATCCAGAGCAGCACTCATGGATTGGTCCTAACTGCAGGGCCTTCAATGACCAGACGTTTGAAATGGAAGTTCTGTCCTGTGAATCCTTTCCACTGTTACATGAACACATTCCGTTTTGCTGCCTATGTCAAAAAGTGTCAGTATTGATTAAGCACATAATAAATGTCTAAATGTCTGTTGCACACTTTAGGATTCAGACGCTGTGACCAAAATACCCAACAACTTAGAAGAGGAAAAAGCTTACCCTAGCTCATGGTTTTAGAGGGTTAGTCTATGATCAGCCAAGTCCATTGGTGAGGCAGAACATCATGGTGGAAGGGCATGGTACAGGACCACTGCTGACCTCCAGATGGACAGGAAGTAGAGAAAGAGGGGAAGAGGCAACACAGAAGATGAACCCTTCCATGATACACTCCCAGTGACCCACCTCACCACCACCATGACCACTCACTTAATCCTTTCAAACTAGAATGTCCTGATTAGGTGAGGGTTCTTATGGTGTAATTATCTCACCTCCTGCATTAACACAGAGCTTTGGGGGGCACTTTGTATCTAAATCACAACAGACGGTATAAATACATAATATAATCTTGGACCTCAGACATTTACAGACTGATTAGAAAACTGTATATAAAAATGAAAAAGTAGCAGTGTGCACAAGAATTCCCAAAACGCAATTTGTCAGAATCACTCAGGAAGCCTGTAAAAGATGAAGATTCCCAGGCCACAGATTCTAACTCAATAGATCTGAGGTGAGTTCAGTAATCTACACTTTTAACAGCACTGATATAGGCAATTCTAATGCACATAGTCATAAGACCACATATCAAGAAATACCAGTGGATAAGAGGTCATGTTCTAGAGTCTGGTGGTGTGTATTTGCTCTCTAGATGCACCCCTTTCTAGAAACTTGATTAAGTTGCTAAGGGCCTCTGGGCTTCACTGCTCTCATGTATATCATGAAGATAATAGTAGTATGTGCAGGTTAGGTGGCTTTAAAATTGGTTCCCAATAAACAGTAGAAGTTGTTCTTGTTATCATTGATATTATTGAAACACTAGAGATAGACAAAGTGCTAGTTGTCCTGGCATTGTCCCAAGAATTCAATGAGCCAAAAGTTCTCGATAAAGGTTGGGAAAGCATTCAGTGAGCAGAAATTTCTGGATAAAGGTAGGGGAAACTTTAAGGAGGAAGAAGTTGAATGAAGCATTAATAATCCAAAAAAAAAAGAGTCTAAAGAAGAAATTCTGGGTGAAGGAGTCATAATGAATGCATTCAGGATGCGAACCATTAAGGGAAGCAACTTCTGAAGTGGAAAGTTGAGTTAGGCACAGCAGGAAATAAGTGGCCAGAAGACTGACAGCTCAAAAACCTGGTTCTTCCATCACACTGTTTAAAACTCCTGTTTTAAAAGTGCAGCTACATTGGACATACCCCCTCCCATTAAGAAAGAGGACCCAAATATTGATTTATAGTAACTATTCTTACAACAGTAATTAATTCTTTATTTACAAACTGACTTATCGCACAGAACCTTAATTCATTAGCTTCATTAACAGTTTGTGACTCTTTTCAATTTACTGAGGATGAGTCATTCAACCTTTCAAGACAAGACGGTGAACTTTTTTGAAAGCAAGAGAGCATCTTCCTCGTGACAGGACCCCAGACTCTAACTCTGTACCAGGAATATGCTAATAGCTTTATATGCAAGTAGTGACTCAATGAAAGAGTCACACATATTATGATGACAAAAAAGCATCATCATCTTAAAATTTTTTCTTTCCTTTGAGAGCTACCACCTCCATTTATTGTTCATATTCCTAGGTGAAGCTGCTGCTCTGAAAACACAACCAAATTCATTGCTTTCATTTATACTGAGCATCCATAACTACGTAAGCCGGAATAAATTAAATTAAATATTACACATGTCAATAGTCAGCCTAGATAATTCAATTGAAAATACACTGAACTTTCATTTGACTTCCTAGGTATATGAGTAACTCCATTAAACTCATAAAGTAGTGGTGAATGAGAAAAGCACAAGGGACTGAGGCACTAAAATCCCATCGTGTTCCTCTTCTCAGACTTCTATTTACATGGATTCTTATAGGTTGACTGACAGCTGCAAATTGATCCTCCAGGAAACATGTATATATCTGAACTTTTAGAATGAATGTATTCCCACTTGCCCATGGATTTCTTCTCTGATTTGGAATGTTTCAAATTCTCTTTTCCTTACCTTGGGAAAATAATATTCAAGGAGCATATGCAGTAGGTGTTTTTTTTGGGGGGGGTGGGTTTGCTTTGACTGCTCAAATGTTGTCTTCAAAATCAAGGCACTCAAAATATGTGGGCCAGAAGTTCCTGAAGGTGGGTATACCTCAATTCCATAGAGCCTGCCATTCCCACAGACAGAGCAGCTACGTTTATCACCTAGATGGTGCGAACTAACTGTGTATATCATGGAATTATGCCACTGAGGACTCATTAACCTAAGCACAAGGAAATGTCTACATTGGTCATTAAAACAATCATATAATAGGAAAGATTTGCCTTAGAAGAACTACAGTAGAAGCACAAATTTATCTGAAATGATACTTATATATTACCATGCCTACAAAGTAAGAACTACAATGAAAATATTGCATTAATGCAATTAGTGCTCTTTGATGAACTAGAAAATGTCTTTGCTCCAACTACCATGCACTTCCTGTTTCTGTGGCCTGGGAATAAAAATGGCCAACTGAAGCTTCACTTCACAAATTTGATTCCAGTTAATGCCCCAAGGGGAGCTATCAGCATGTCTCCTCCAATTGCTTCCTAGGGAACAAGAGAGAAATATTTGGCCTATTAAAAACAATGGATGCTTTCACTTCTGTGCTGGCTTGATGGGGACCCTGGGCTTCCGTTTACAACTGCCCAGGTCATATGGCTCTTTGATTACCTTCTATCAGCACACTCACAACCAATTCAGGCCAAGACTGGAGATAATTAAACCTACTGAAACAGAAGCAGTTTTTATGGTCACACCTGCCTAATATCCATTTATTTTCACACACATGTAATTAATAGCATCCTCTGCCAATAACTCACATTTCCAACAACACAGAGTATGGTGGCGAGAGCTCTGCCTTGGATGAGTCCCGTCAGAGCTGTGTTCCGGCTGCTGCAGTGTGCAATCCACATCTTGTTTCTCTCTGAGCCTCAGCTTCTCTGTCCCATCAACAAAGATAATAATACATCTGTCATAAGAACGTGGATATGAAGAGCTTATACATGTGTACTCAACCAACGTTAGTGCATTTGTAAACATTGCTCAGAAAAGATGTTAAAATTACTATAGCAGATCTTTGGGACTTAAAGAACAGAAATGGAAAAACCAGGCAGTGATGGGCACGGAATCTTTGTAGTTTAGTTGTACACAAATTAATTTGTCTCATAAGTTCAAAAGGTAATTAGGTACAACAAATTGGTTTCTAAGATCAGTAGAATAGATGAAGGGGATTGATGGGGAGGAAGGAGGGATGGGAAAAGAGAAGAACAGTGGAATGAATCTGACCAAACTTTCGTATGTGTATGCAAGGCTATACCACAGCCAATCTCAACATCAAGTATATCCACAAGACACTGATTTTAAAAAACTGTAAATCAATTGCAGAAAGATAGAGTAGAGAAAAGGGAATAGGGGAGGGAGGAGAAAGAAGGGGTAAGTGCTGGGGGCTGAACTAGAGAAAATTATATTCCATGCTTTGATGATGGTATCAAAACGTATCTTAATTTTATAGAGAAGTAGAATCTATAAAAATAAACAAATGAAAACAATTTGGTTTCTATCAAGTATAAGTACCTCCATATGAAGTAATACTGCATGACCCCACTTAGATATCTAAAATAGTTGAATACAGAAGCCATGGAAGCAGCAAGTAGGTGGTGGTCCCCAGAGGCTGAGAGAAGGCAGAAATGGGAGCTATTTAATGGGTACAGGGTTTCAGCTATGCAAGATAAATAGGTACTAGAGATCTTCACATGTACAGCATAGATCCTATAGTTAACAATGCTGCATTGTGCACTTAAAATTTTTGTTAGGAGGGCAGATCTCCTGTTAGTATTCTCACCACAAAAAGAAGGCCCAGGGAAGTGTTGTAGGTGATGGACATGTTAAATACCTTAATTGTGGTGATGGTACCAGAGGCATATGCATATGTGCAAACTCACCAAATTGTACACATCAAACACATGCAACTTTTTATATATCAATTATTCCTCAATGAAGATGATTTCTTTGGAAATGATGAAAAAAATAGGACCACTTAGAAAGTTTCTGTCCAGCAGTTCTCTACCCCCAATATGAAGAAGTATGTTATGGTAACCAGAAATCTCTAAAGTTGCTGCTTCCTGGTAGAGACCCTAGTTTTTTTCTATGTGCCTCACCCAATTCTTCCTTCAAGACTCAGTGGAAATCCTTCCTCAAGGGCCCTCTCTCATAGGATCCTGCTGCACCTCATTCAGACCTTTAAGATTGCACAGAACACTTTCTCGTGGTTTAACCTCCTCTGTTGGACCACATCTCCTTATCCATGGACCCCAGAACCTACCAAGCACAGTGTCTGGAACTTTGGAGTTTCAAAGGCCAGTGGCAACTATCAATTGACTGGATAGACACTGGCTTCAGAGTCAGGGACATAGAATCAAATTCTAACTCTACCACTTCCCTATTTGCCTTTTCTGAAACTGTGACTCTATATAGCCACGTGACTCATGTTCTCTCTTCATAGAACACGATGGGACAGAAAGCCAAGAAAACAAGAATTACATTTGCTTTTTTATTAACCACCTCCGACAGCTGCTTTTTACTATAAGCAAGAACAGAGTAGCATCTTGAAATAGATATTTGCTCTTCAGAGATTTGAGTATTGTCTCTATTGTCTCTTATGAAGGATGAAATGCATCTTTGCTCTGGCAGAGACAATAATAGAAATATTTGTGCCTTACCCTGCTGCACCATTTTAGGCCTCTCATGATCCCCATTAGCAAATGCAGCTGGTTTAGAAGGGAGAGACCCTTTTTCATATTGAATATTCCCAGGAGGCAAGGGTCTGATCCCTCCAAACCCTGCTCCCTGATTCAAAGTCAGGAAGAAATGAAGATAGACCTAGATGGTCCAGAAAAGTCACAGAGTAAAGAAAGGCAAGGCTTCTGAGATAAAATTACCTATGGAAACAGGTGAGCTAAGTCAGTGATCTGAGCACAAGAGCCTGGGATTTGGGAGTCAGAAGGCCTACTAATAGCACAATGCATACTGATAATAGAAGTCTCTTGGGACTCAGCCATCCCAGCACAGTGTTTGGAAGATGTTTGAGTATGGACTGGAGAAACAGTGATCTTGAGAGTCCAGTGTGAGGCACTGCAGTGGTCTGTGCGGGAACCTGGACATTCATCATATTGCAAAGGGATCACCAGCATCCACGGGACACTACAGGATCAGTTTCGACAGCAGTGCCACGAACTTATATGAAGCAATGAACAGGCTTCCCCTTTCCCTCTGATTCTGACAATTCAAGGATAAATAACCCTTTCTTCAGATTGGACATGGTAAGTTTTGGGATTCTTGGAAATTTTTAAGTGGGAGGCCTCAAGGCAAACACTGGACATACTCTTAAGAGGGTAACCGGGTCTTTCAAAATTTGACCAAATAAAGGTGATATGACCATATCCGTGCCCTGAACTAATAAAGTTATATTGTTTATGCTGTTGCAAAAGTAGGATCCACCAGTCCAACCTGAGAAACCAGCAGGTATTGACCTGTTGAGGAAGCAGGTGTAGGCAAGAGACAGGCATCTACCTCCAAGCAGCATGAATAGTCACCTTGAAAACCCAGGCATTCAGTGTTGTGCGTGAGATTTCCAGATAAGACAGAAATCATCTTGGGTCCCATTCCCAGGGTCAATTTCAGCTATCAATAAAAACTTTAAATAGGAGAAGTATGTGACATCATACGTTGACACATTGCAAACCATCCTGCAGAGAGAACTGAGTGGAAGGAGAGGATGGCCCTGTGTTAGACAAATTCACCTCGAAAATAAGTGGAAAAGAACTCGGTATAACTCACTGAAAGGGACAAGGAATTGAGGGAGGCAAGGGTTGTATGTGAGGCCATCGAGCGTCACATTAAAATCCCCCTTTGGAAATCGCACGGGTGCTAGAGGTCACACCAATCAAGGAGGCCAGGAGGATCTCACTCCAGCGCACATTCAGAGGAGACTGCCATCCCTGACCTAGCGGGGAGCACTGCCGTGGCCAGCTCACTTTGAGAGCAACCCCGCGCACCAGAAAAAGCAGCACTGCCATCGCAGAATTCTGAAGGCCCTGGCAAACATGAAAATAAACGTTGGTATTCGTTCCCAGTTTTTTCCCAGCAGGATGCTAGACCTCTGAACTAGTTGGCAAGTCGAAGACTCCAGAAACCTACTTTTCCTTTTCCCTTCTTTAATATGCCTGAAATATGGACACAAGGATCCACATTCCCTTCAGCAGGCCCATTTCAACTAGGAGGAGGACAGATAATCCTGGGAGAGGAGTAAACAGGCAAAAAAAAAGAAAAAGAAAAAAATCACCAAACACAGAAAGCAACAAAGCAATTCCAATGAAAGGGGGAATCTGAGGATCCAAAATAAATGCGTATCTGCAGATCGGTGGCAACCAGAAATAGAAGATGTTACAGGTTTGCTAACATGCATTGTCAAAAGAAGTGTGGAGGGGAGAGGACACAAACGTGAGACCACAATAAGTTGCCATGAAGGTATAATAATCTGATGTTAGAAAAAATACACACACACACACACACACACACACATAATGAACACATAGTAAAAAACAGAAAAAGCAGTCATGAAATTCATTTGTAAAAATAAGGGGCCCAGAATAGCCAAAGCAATCCTTAGAAAGAAGAGTGAAACAGGAGGCACTATACCAGACTTTAAATGATACTACAGAGCTGTAGGAGAGGAGAGGATGGCCCTGTGTAGACCAATTCACCTAGCAAGTAATTGGAAAAGAACTCGGCATGGTATTGGCACCAAAACAGACATGCAGACCCTTAGAACAGAATAGAAGACACAGAGACAAACTCACATAAATACAGTGACCTCATACTAGACAAAGGTGGCATAAACATACATTGGAGAAAAGATAGCTTCTTCAACAAATGGTGCTGGGAAAACTGGAAATCCATATGCAGCACAATGAAATTTAACCCCTATCTCTCACCCTGCACAAAACTCAACTCAAAGTGGATCAAAGACCTACACATTAGACCAGAAACACTACATCTACAAGAAGAAAATGTAGGACCATCCTGTCGGCTTAGGAATTGACTTCCTCAACAAGACTCCTAAATCACAAGAAGTAAAATCAAGAATCAAAAAGTGAGATGGTATCAAGTTAAAAAAGAAACAGCCAAGAATGTGAACAGAGAGCCTAAAAAATGGGAGAAAATCTTTGCCACCTGCACCTCAGATAGAGCATTAATCCCCAGGATATACAGATAACTCAAAGAACTTAACACCAAATAAGCAAATAACCCAAACAATAAATGGGCAAAGAAACTGAACATACACTTCACAGAAGAAGAAATACAAATGGTCAACAAATATATGGGAAAAAATGTTCAACATCTCCAGCAATTAGAGAGATGCAAATTAAAACTACACCGAGATTCCATCTCACTCCAGTCAGATGGCAACAATCAAGAATACAAGTAACAATAAACTTTGGTGAACCCTTGTGTCATACATTGCTGATGGAACAACAAATTGGTTCAACCACTCTGGAAAGCAGTATGGAGATTTCTCAGAAAACCTGAAATGAAATCACCAGTTATTCCACTCCTTAATACATACCCAAAGGACTTAAAATCAGCATACTACAGTGAGGCAGCCACATCAATGTTCAATTCATAATAGCAAAGCTATGGAACCAGCCTAGGTGCTCTTCAACAGATGAATGGATAAAGAAAATGAAGTATATATACACAATGGAATATTACACAGCCATAAAAAGGAATGAATTTATGACTTTTGCCAGTAAATGGATGGATCTGGAGAGTATCAAGTTAATCAAAATAAGCCAATCCCAAAAAAACAAAGGTTGAATATTCTCTGTGATTTGTGGATGCTAACACACAACAAGGGGTGGAGGAAGAATAGAAGTTCAGTAAATTAGACAAAGGGAAATAAAGAGAAGGGAGGAGGAAAAGGAATAGGAAAGACAATGGAATGAATCTGTCATAACTTCCTTACATACGTATGTGAATATACCAGTGAATCGCCACATCATATACAACCACAAGACTTGGTTCTAAATTAGAATAAGCTGTACTCCGTGTTTGTATAAATATGTCAGAATACACTCTACTGTCATGTCTAACTAAAAAGAGCAAATTTTAAAAATACTACAATGGATATAATGAATACCTGGCTCCTTCCTAATAGGTAAGCAGAGTACAGAAGTCAAGCTCAAAGTATCCTCACTGAAATGCAGAAAATATTGATTAAAAGGCTTTTTTTTTCTTTTTTTCAGTACTAGGGATTGAATTCAGGGGCACTCACGACTGACAACATTCCCAGACACTTATTTTATTTTATTTTTTTCACTTTTTGTTTCAAGAGAGGGCCTCACTAAGTTGCTGAGGCTGGCTTTGAACTTGCGATCCTCCTATCTCAGCCTCCCAAGCTGCTGGAATTACAGGTATGAGCCACCACGCTCGGCTAACAGGCTAATTTGATGAAAGAAGGAAAAGACGTCTGGAGAAATACAGGAGAGTTTTTATATCTGTAGAAGTCATGTCATAAGCAAACCAAAGAAATAACTTAAAATTAAAAGAAAATATATTAAGATGAAGAATTCATTTTGCAAATGTCAAAGTCTAAAGGAGTTCTAGGCAAAATTATTCAGTTGTAATCCAAATACAATTTTGAATTTCAATATGAGTGGGGGGGAAATGCAGCAATCTGCATTTTCAGGAAAAAAAAAAAGCTGATCAGAAAAGGAATAAGTATCAGATGGTCTCAATCTTTATCAACTGAATTTTGAGGGGGAAAGAAGTGACCTGGAATTGTACCTACACAAATAGGTTTGTTTTTTTTTTTCTAATCTTCAACAGCAAAAAAAAAAAAAAAAAAGAAATTTCACTCATCTGAAGACTCTGTACTCTTCATTTAAAAAAATCTAAAATACACACAAAAGATGAAACCAAGGATGTGGTGATGAGTGAAATACACATAAAAATTAATAATATTAATATTAATAAATTAATGGACATAAAATGTAATGCAAATGTCAAATTATTATGAAGGGATTATACATTACCCAATGTAAAAATAATAGTTGTCTAATTATCTTAATTGAGGGGTTTACTAGGCATTGAACCCAGGGATGCTTAACCACTGAGCCACATCCTCATCCCTTTTTATCTTTTTATTTTGAGACAGGGTCTCACTAAGGTGTTGAGGGACTTGCTAAATTGCTGGAGCTAGCCTCTCTTACTTGTGATCCTCCTGCCTCAGCCTCCCAAGTCACTGGATGACAGGTGTGTGCCACCACACCTAACTTCATCATTTAAAACCCAATTCACAACAAAGAACTGGCAAATGTGGAGAGGAGTGAGAAAGTTAAGTTCTGTTAAGTTTTTCATTTTCCTGATGACTCAGAAGAGCCAATGTTGCTCTTCTCTTACCAACTCCAAGTTCACAGTCATTGTTCTGATAGCTTCAAATCAGCCGCAGAGGAAGCATTTATGCCACAAAAATCAACAAATGCCACAAATAAGGATGTTTTACCCAGACAGCCACAACTGACCCCATGGTATATCAGTTGTGCTCAAAGTCATCCTCATTTCACAACACTACAGGGAAGGGAGCTCCTGTTTCTGCTTTCCAGATAAGGAAAGGGCTTAATGCTACCAATCCAAAGGCAAGAGCCCAGCCAACAGGACATGAAGCAGAAGGCGATTTAAGTAGAGAAATTCAAGTCAAAACATCTCTAACATTTCATCTCACTCCAGTCAGATGGCAATTATCAAGAACATAAGCAACAATAAGTGTTGGTGAGGATGTGGGGGAAAGGCACACTCATACATTGCTGGTGGGACTCCAAATTGATACAACCACTCTGGGAAGCAGTATGGAGATTCCTCAGAAAACCTGAAATGGAACCATCATTTGACCCAGTTATCCCACTCCTTGGTTTATACCCAAAGGACTTAAAATCAGAATACTACAGTGACACAGCCACATCAATGTTTATAGTGGCCCAATTCACAATAGCTAAGCTATGGAACCAGTGTAGGTGCCCTTCAACAGATGAATGAATAAAGAAAATATGGTATATATACACAGTGGAGTATTACTCAGCCATAAAAATGATGTTATGACTTTTGCCTGTAAATGAATGGATCTGGAAAGTATCGTGCTAAGTGAAATAAGCCAATCTCCACCCCCCCCTCAAAAAAAAGCTGAATGTTTTCTCTGAGAAGTGGATGCTAATCCATAATAGTGGGGTGGACTAGGGAAGAATGGAGGAACTTGGGATGGGGCAGAGGGCAGTGAAGGGAGGGGAGTGGTAGGAAGGATGGTAGAATGAGATGGACATTATTTCCCCAGATACATGTATGATTGCATGACTAGTGTGACTCTGCATCATATACATCCAGAGGAATGAGAAATTGTGTTCCATTTGTGTGCAATGTGCCAAAATGCATTCTATTGTCACATATAACTAATTGGAACAAATTTTAAAAAATAAAAGCAGAAGGCAATCTCATCAGGAACTAAAAACCCAGTTTCCAGAGAGTCAGGGACCTGACAGACTCAAAGTGTGGGCAGTCAGTAGCACGTGTTTTCCCTGTGCCCACACCAGGATGCAATGCTGGGGTGGAATTTCTGCTCCTGAATGTGCCCAGCTGAGGATGGGGGTTGTAGAGGGGATTGTGTGGCCTCTTGGGATTTGGACAGACCTTTCACTCCCAAGAGTCCCCTAATAAGGCTTTTTTTTCTTTCAAATCAAACAAGCCAAAAAGGTAGAAAACAGCAGTTCTCAACATAGGTACACATTGGGATCACAAAGCCTTTTAATTAATATGTATCAATTTACAAATGAATGGATTCACATTCCCCCACGTGCATAGATCCCTTTCCTTTTCCCACACATGCATAGATCCTGCATTGATCACGTCTATCACCCTTCTTCCACCCTTGCCCTCCCTCCTCCTGATCCCTTGCAGTCCCCTCCCCTGTCCTAGGAATCATTTTCTACTTCCACGTTGACTTTTTTATTGTCGTTGTTTTACATCATGAGAGAGAACATACCATACTCATCTGGCTTGTTCTGCTGAACATGTTGTCCTCCAATTCTCTCCATTTTGCTGCTAATGACAGGATTTTATTCTTCTTTGTGGCTGGAGAGTACACCTTTGTCATTTACACCATATTTCCTTTTCTGCTCAGGTACTGACAGGCATCTAGGCTGATTCCTGCCTTGGCTGTTGTGAACAGTGCTAATGAACAGGGGCATGCAGTATTCCTTCTGCATGCTGACTTCATTTCCTCTGGGTATACAACCATGCGTAAGGCAGCTGGACCTGCAGTAATTCCATTTTTAGCCTTTTGAGGAAAGATCTCCCATGTTCATGAATTGGAAGAATTCATATAGTTAAAATGTCCACACTACCCAGAGCAGCTCTGGTGCCCAGGCTCACCCTAAACCAACTGCAACAGAATCTGCAACAGTGTCTCCAGGACTGAGAGCCACTAATACAAAGGCACCGCTTTCAATAAAGAACTAAAACTTTGCATGCATGCATCTGCACCACACAGGAAGAGGCTACTGCCTCTGCTGTGGCTTTTTTTTTGGACTCTCATTCCAAGGAGTGAAAGGCCACAGGATATTCACAACAGCTGGAAGGACACACAGATGGTTCATAAATTGAACAAAATGAAAAAATGACGCAGGTCACTCCAACAACACCTCGTCAGCCAAGATTAAACCGTGATTCAATTTAACATGGGATCTGGCTCAATCCTCCACTGGTTTTATATCTCCTGCTCGGTTCATTCTGCTGCTTTGACTATCTAGAGGTGGTCCCTGTGGATTGTGCCAAACAAGCTTATTCTGATTGACTCCCTGGTGCTAAGACCCATTCTAAGATTATCCAACCTCCATGGGATTATTCAGGGGGTCTCCAGTCCTTTCAAAGGTAACAAACAAATGTTGCAACATATGATCAGGAGGATGCTGCCCCATCATAGTTAATAATGCATTTTCTTCCAGCAAATAGGTTATAGGGACAAAAGCTCTGAATGGCTTCAGACATTATTGATTTCAAATGAATACCAATGCTGATGGGCGATTTTTTTTTCACTTTTCAGAACAAATACATAGCCATTCACTTTAAGGAGAAAACATAAGACATTAGTCTGAGCTCTGAGCTTTTTTTGATGAGGTAGGAGAGGAACATGAGCTAGCAACTATTGGATACTGTGTGAATTCCCTCTTGAAAAATAGAAGGTGCTATGGAAAGCTTTGTACCCTTAAGATGTCACCAGGTGAGACATCTGTTATGTTAAACTGTGTGCCTCAAAATATGTTGAAGTCCTAACCCCAGAACTTGTGAGTGTGACCATATTTGAAAATAGTATCTTTGCAGATGATCAAGTTAAGGTGAGGGTCATTAGGGAGGACCCAAATCCAATCTGACTGGTGTCATTATGAAAGGGAAAATTTTGGACATGGAAGTTTAAAGAGGGCAGACAATGTGAGGACACAGGGAGAATGCTGGCTACATGCCAAGGAATTCCTGGGGCAACTAGCAGTGAAGGGAGAGCCCTGGAATATATTCTTCCCTCACAGCCATGGAAGGAACCAACCATGCCCCCAAGGACACCTTGATTTCAGACTTCTGGCCTCCAGAACTGTGAAACAATAAATTTCTGCTGTCTAAGCCAACCTGGTTGGTTGTACTGTGTGCTATGGCAGCTTCTATAAACTAACACAGAATCAAACAAAAGTACTGGGCTTAGGTGTGAGGCTCAGTGGTAGGGTGCATGCTTAACAAAGTCTTGAGTTCCATTCCCAGCACCAAAAAAAAAAAAAAAAAGGATTAGTTTAAAACTTGGTAGACAGTTCAAACACCAGACCACAAGCCCAGAGGTCCAGGTTGGAAAAAATAAACCAAATGCACGCATGCACACACACACACATACACACATGAAAATTAAACACCAGAAGTGTAGTATCTCCAGAGCTGGAGAGCACCCAAAGAAATAATCAGCAGAAGCAGTAGATACATTACAGAGCAGAGGGAATCACAGCCAGTGGAGTAACTGACCCTGACATAAGGGGACAGGAGAGCAGAAGGTAGGGGGCCACCGGAAAAACAGACAGGACTTTGCAGGAACTCATGACAGCAAGTGGGAACAGAGCCAGAGAACCCAGAGCAAAAATCAGAATAACAAGGATTTCATAGGCTTGTGGCAGGAAATCAAGAAAACAAACAAAGCTATGGGGTTATACTACCCTCTCTCAATGTTTGGTCCAATCTGCATTTGCAGTTACTTTGTCATCTTGTGTTAATTTGTCATCATTATCACTTACCAATATTCATTTCTTGAAAGCAACCTATTTTGGAAGTGATGGCTTCACATCACAAATGAGGCCACTTTAATGACTACAGTGAGTGGCATCTAATGGGGTGACAGTGGCTGCCAGCAGGAGCATAGAAAGGCGTGCACCGATCTCCTTTGTGCAGCAGTGCTCTGCTAATTGGTCTAATGGAGGAGCTGGAGGTATTCTCCTTCTGTTTTCTTAATGATATTAATGTCTTCATGAAGTTAATGAAACCGCTAACATGGGCCAACTGTGAAGGGCTTCCCTCCTAACATAAAACCACCTATTCAGAATCTTAGGCAAACACTAACCATCACGATTCTTGTGACGCTTTTGCCTATAATATGTAACATCAGGTATTTAGTTCTTTTTCTTCTAAGTGCCAGAAAGAGAGACCACCAAGAACCCAATCTGATTCCGATTCCTAGCATTATGAAGGACCGACCCATCAGGGAGGTGAATAAGGAGATTCTCTTTAGTGGTATCCTTCGTGGTCTCTACTGTCCCCTGCTGGCCCGAAGAAGGAGCAGGTCTCCAGCTCCCCCTTGGGAGTCAGAAAGTACCAGCAGAGGACACCAAATATATACTCATTATCACACATTATGTGCTTTATTGATTGATACAACATCTCTGTGGGGAGGTGATGTTACTGCCATATGAAGAAGCCTGAACTCCAGCCAACTTACCTAAAGACACAACATGGGAATGGTAGCCACAGGCCAAGGTATGAGTCTGTGTGGCTCAGAACTGACGTTGACTCCCACTAGGAAGCATTGCATAGTGAAATCCCCACATACTCTTACACCAGATGAAAACTGGCTTCTGGCTTTAATTCCCTAATGTATCAGTTATCCTGCCTTAAAAATAAAAAAAGGTTACTTAAGTTTGCCAAGCTCACTTTCTTCATCAGTAAAATATGAGTCATATCCACCTTGGAGAATTGTTGTGAGGGAACACATTAGGCAAAGCACTGGAATATAGTACCGTGGAGCAGGACCTGGAATACAGTAGCAGCTCGGTAGATGGCAGGTGCTCTCTGGCACCAGAGAAAGGAGATGTACAGGGTTAACCTTCCTATGGGCACCTGAGGCTCAGTGGTTGCTTCATTCACGTACCCATGAGGTTTACAGTGCAAAGTCCAGCCCCACTACCCCCCCCAAAAAAAAAATACACGAATGCCCAAATAATAATGCCAACATATCTAAATAGCTCTTTACCTCTTATAAGCCATTTTTATGTATATTTTACTTGGCCTTTACAAATATGTATTTATAGATACATAAATATGCCACAATTGATTTTAGAAATCACAATATGCCCAGCATTATACTAAGCACAGAAAATATGTGGTTGAATTTCATCTTCCCAATGACCTTATTATTAATTTACCCACTGTTTCTGAGGCTCAGAAATATTATGGGACTTTCTCATAATCGTACTATACTAAGGAGCCGAGCTAAGACGTGAACACTGTATGTCTGACCTCAGTGATCATCTCTCAACCATTGGACTCTACTACCCTCCCCTGAAGTAAGCAGGGGAGTATATTTCCACTGTATACTCTCACTCTTATAAAGGTCAACAAGTTTCTCAGGGACTCATAAGTGGTATTTGGCAATTTAGTGCGGTGGGGGGCGGGGTGTGCTCAACATCTTAAGGCTAATTTTTTTATTAAGATAAATGTAAAGTAACATTGGCACAAAAAGTATCCAGGTGACAGCTGGAAAAGAACTTTGTGAGACTAATCATTGATCAAAATCATTACCATCCAAAGATAAATTTAATAATAATGGGTAAGACCAATTATTCATTGAAATCGGAATAAAGTGAGGAAAAAAATATTATCTCTTTGCAAATCTGAACCAGCACTATAAATTAAAGTCTATAATAAATCAAAAGCAAATCGGATGGACATCTGCAGCAGAAATTAAACTACCAAAGAAAAAGTGCACATTTTGGGAATTTCATGAACATAGAAACCCTTAAGAGAGATGGCTTTCCTTGCAGATTGTTTAATGGATTCATTTCTTATTGAAACTGTTTTAAAGCAGAAATGTAATGCCACCTTCTCGTTAACTCCTTTTGAATACAGAGGCTTTTCTAAGAACTGGACTGAGGAAGGTAACTCCTGCCCCCCTTGACCAATGTCATAGTGTTAGACACATAAGGACACAGGAATACAAAATTGTAGTGTCCAAATGAAAATTCAATAAATTGTGGACACAAGTCAACAGAGACTAGAACATCCCTGGAGCCGAGACTGTGTGCCATGGCAGGAGCACTTCAGGAAGACTAACAAGATTCTCTTGCCACTGCAGATAGGAGTCCAACATAAGAAGTAAGATACATCTTTCTCTAGCCCTTCCCTGATCTGTAGATTATAAAATGTTTTTTTTTTTTTTTGCTAATTGAAAATGTATAAATGTTAATGTGACCATGACACATAACAAATCACAGTTTGGTGATAATGATGATAACCAGGAAATCAGAACAGAATGGAAGGTAGGTCTTTATAAAAAATGAGCTTTGTCATCTTTAAAGACAACTTAGGTTTCTAGGTACCTTAAAAATCTGCTTCATATTTAAAATGAGTGCTAAAAAGAGAATAAATAACATATAAATAAAATGTGTTTTTAAAAGTTGTATATACAGGGAGACACTTTTTTAAATTACTAGAAATATCACTATTTAAAATAAACCTACAGTTTATCCTTTCCCTTTTTATAGTGAAAAAATTTACCATTCCTCCATTCTTATGGTTTTACTTTTCTTTTTAATTTACATTGTTTTCTTCATTGTAAATATCTATTTCTTCAAATCAGTCTCTCACGGTGAAAAATTTCAGTTAAGCAGGTTGCCTTTCAGAGAGACCAGCCTGCTTTCACAGGATTTGCTCTGTCCCTGACCACAGCATGCAGACACCCTGGCCCCTTAGCATCCTGCCGGGAAGCTGCCTGCATCTCATAAGCCTCAGTCAATCACCATAGCATAATGACAAGACAGAGGGGCGCTAAGTGTCCAGGAGCTAAGGGGGAAATCTCCCTTCTACTGTGAGATGCTTTTATTGTAGGGCTAAGGGGAGTTGTCTTGGTGAAAATGGACATCCCTGCTATCAGCCTCTCCTCTCCAAACCAGTACCATTTTCAGAGATGACATTACCCAACATGCCACACTCTCCTCTCCCCTTAATATTTCTGCTACCTTTCCCGCACTCCTATTGATGGCATGATGTGTGTAATTCTTTATCCACAACAGTCAGTGTCTTGGCCAGGAAGCAAACAGCTATTTTTTGATTGTCTCTTGAGGTGCACAGAAACTCAAAGTTAGGAGCATTTCCCTTTGGGAAAAACCAAAAGCAAATTCATGTGTCTTCCACCCTTTAGGCTGGCCCATGGTCCTTGAAGTAAGCTAATGGGCCTGGGGAGGCCATGTATCAGAACAAAGCCTTCTCTCTCTCCCAACAAGGATGTCTTTAGCACCCAGCCAGCAAAGTCAGAGATGAAGGGTTCGGCCTCCATCTCTGTCACATAGAAGGATGCCTTTGACATTGCTGTGTATGCTTTTATCTGGGTGAATAAACTCCTTTCCTCTAACAAAGAGAGCTGGGGAAGATGTTTATAGTTTTAGAAATCCTCAAGGAGTAAAATCAACCCAGCAGCAAGAGAGGAAACTCCATAAATCAGACACTAGAGCCTTTGCTGAATACTGAGAGGGAACTGAGAGGAAAGATGGGCAGGGAGTCACGTGAACCCCGCCCATGGTCTCAGACTAGAATATCACTGGAGCCGGGACTGTGTGCCATGGCAGGAGCACTTCAGGAAGACTAACAAGATTCTCTTGCCACTGCAGACAGGAGTCCAACATAGGAAGTAAGATACATCTTTCTCTAGCCCCTCCCTGATCTGTAGATTATAAAATGCTTTTTTTTTTGCTAATTGAAAATGTATAAATGTTAATCATCATTATCATCTGAAATCAATGCAACAGAACTTAAAAGGAAAATGTGCCAAAGTTCTGCAGTGTGCTATGAAGATTGGACCTGGGTCCCTGCCCTGCTGTATACTACATTCCTAGTTCCCTCTCTGTTTCTTCACCTGTAAACCAAGGAGATTGCAAAAGTGGCAAATTGAAAGCCCCGAGATGAATGTTCAGTATTTCTCCAAAAGCTGGCTTTAACCACGCATAGATGGGGCATGTGCTCTCTATGTGGCCTGGTCCTCCCCACACATTCATGATACCAACCTAGTCCTAAAAGCATTTGGGTTTGAAATTAAAGAACCTCAAAGAATCTTTCCCAGTCTTTCAAGAAAAAAAAAATCTATGATGTTTTGACACAGGGATAGCAACAGCTAATGTCCCCTTCTTTCTCTTTACTTAGACTTCTCAGCTTAAGGTGTACTTTGAAAACAAAGAAAGACACAAAGGCAATACAGAAAGAGGAAGGAACAGTATACATAGTAGCATGGCACTGGGGAGCACTGCGCCATGTCCTAGAACTGCAAGCCACGGGGCTCCCTAATTATATCTTGTCTCCCACCCTGATGGAGGGCTAGCTTCCACTCTGAGCTCACTGAGGTGTGTGAAGAGGTAAATCAAAGGTCCATGCACAACCCCTCCCATCACTTTGTCGGTAACTATGGGTGAGC
Source organism: Urocitellus parryii (assembly GCF_045843805.1). Classification (NCBI taxonomy): domain Eukaryota; kingdom Metazoa; phylum Chordata; class Mammalia; order Rodentia; family Sciuridae; genus Urocitellus; species Urocitellus parryii. The sequence continues at coordinate 180,431,277 of NC_135534.1, read as the reverse complement.
TATAACATTGCTGTCTGTAGAGCGCCCTCTGCTGTAAGAAAATGTGGATATGGGTTAAGAACAGCACAGGAAGATTGACTTCTTGCACTGACCAAGCCTAATCTTGAGATGAATCTGTCCCTTATAAACAAAGAGCTGGGCACCCCCCACACACACCCCTGACATCACAAAGAAAACACTCCTGCTTCCTAAGAGGATCATTCCAAAAAGGTTTCAATCCATAATAATCCAGAAATATCAACCCTAATTTTCAGAATTGATAACATCCAAATTGAAGTCATGAAATCATTATAGTGGCCCTGAAATTAGCCTCCACCCCTGAAGTCAGATCTTGCTGTGTTCTGGTGTTCACACGATTCTCATTGAACTGAAGCACTAACCTTTATGGCTATTATTTTCTTTCAAAAGTATGATTGTGAGAAGAAGGAATGTCTCCTAGCTTCTGCATTGAAATGATTTTGAGCTTTCTGCTAAGAGCACACATGCTTGCTTTCTTTACCCAGAAATTATAAAACATTTAGGGACTCCTGGGGCAAGCTCATCATAAAATATTCAGCAACATCTGTGTCATATTAACTGACAGAGTAGACTCAGAAAATATGGCGCCTGTGCCGCAGGCTTCCCGGCATCATGTGGACAGTTAGATTGTGACTGAAGGGCACTACTTTATGGCCCTTTGCTTCCACACTTCCACTCTCTCTCAGGCAGCCCTTCTCCCCAGCACATGGACCACAAAAACAGGTCTGAGCTCAGAGTCTCCAGGAGCAAAGCAGCAAAGTAATTCCTAACATTAGAAGCCTGGTCATGTGGGGGTGCAATTGCATCCCCCCTCTCAGGAGTCACAGAAGGGAGGGAACAACAGGTATAGCCACAGACTGGAGAGGGACTCCATCCTCCCTGGAATCTATGCGTACAGGCAGCGCGCGGCACACACACACACACACACACATGGAAGCTTCTAGCTGCTTTGCGCTAGAAATTTGCAGAATACCTTAGAAAGGCTAACAGACAAAGGTCAGGACACATGTGTCCTTTGGAGCAGACAGTCAATAAATACAACAACTTCTGTGCCAGGCCCTGTGCAAGGCTTTACTACCACATGCTCCTGGTACCTCTGTGACCTTCAATATTATATGGGATGGGCTTCGAGGTAGAGAAAACAAGCCAGCCACGTGTGAGCCACAGAGAAAGAACTACACTAAATTCCTGGCACAGAATTCTGATATACAATGTTCCTTGTAGGATACAGCCTGTCCTCTTGAAGGAGCAATGAATACTTATAAGCAGAATGAGCACAAATCTGGTTTGTTCAGGACAATCCCAATTTACACCTGATACCCTGGGTGTTTTGTTAATGACACTCTCTTACACTCAAAAGCATCCCAGTCTGGGATGTAAAACACATGGACACCCTATATATGGTCACTTCCAGATTTGATGAGACTTTTAACACCCTCACTGAGGATTTCAGGGCCTCTAGAATCATCCCTACAAGTCTCTCCAGCTATTTTGAGATTCCCTATTGCAAGATCACACAGAGGCTTCTAGCTTTCCTCCTCTCCAGCTGTGCTTCCTCCAGGGTCTCCAGTGAGAAGTTGCATGAAGACCCTCTGCCACAGCCTCTGCTTCTCCCATCCTCCTCCACGGAGGCCTGACCCAGCAGCTCCCCTGCCACCCCCAATTCTGTGCATTGAAGAGGGAGAATCCCATATACTTCCTGGTGCCACACTCAGGCAGGAGGCCTCAGAAGCAAAGTTAACTCAGGGTCCAAACTCCCAGAGAGGCTTCTTGCACTACAGCTACTCTCACTGCTCACTGCCCCTGTTAGAGACCACAAAATGATGAGCCATCAGCCAGACATATGTTGAAGGGGTTTCTTAGACCAGCCATGTTTGGGGCGTTGTGTTGTTTTGTTTTTACTGTTGAGCCAACATCTTAAAATTAGATTGCCTATAAATTTCGTGATGTGCTAACGAACTACTTGCAAGAACCAAATGTTCAAACTTCCAAGAATTTTGTGAGTTGCTGTTAAATATAGCTTTTATTAAAACAAATTATATAAACATGCACCTAAATACATTCTACTAAAAACAAAGGCCATAATTAGATGGTGGTGATGACTAAACAACTCAGTAAATATACTAAAATTCATTGAATTGAACAGCTAAAATGTGTGGAGGGTGAGTTTTCTGGCACATAAATTATATCTCAATACAACTGTTAAAAAAAATTAAGGTAATATTCAAAATGCATCACTTGCTAATTATTGCAATTTACTATGATCTTAAGGTTATTTGTATCTATTGTAGTTCTAGGGTGGAACTTCCATATCATAGAATGCAATTGCATATCACATTTGTCTCTTGCAAGTACTTCTTCAGCACATCACATATTTTATATGAAATCTGATATTAATATTCTTCCACAATTTGGAAACTATTATTCAGTTCAAAAGAAAAGAAGTCATTCTTTTGAAAAGAATGACTATACTTATCATTTGAATGTTGGTTGATATTTTCCTAGTGAAAGTGAAACAACAAAGACTATGTCAGAACTACATTCATAATCAAGCTTTTATTCCTATCTGGTGATGAGACCCTATTTTTGGTGATAGAATTATAAAAACTGATAGTGAATTTAGGAAGAAAGTCATGCAGAACATTTTAAATTTAAGGAGTATTTACAAATTTTATGCTATTATGTGTTCTTTATATCAGTAAAATTTATAATGTTCCATACAGGAGTATACATAAATGCATACATATATACTTTTTCTTATTAAACATTTACCAGGATGGTATTAGCTGAAGTCCTCATTTCCAGGCTTCTCATGAAAGACAAAAATCTGGTAGCATTGCCTATATGGCCACCTCATAACTGAGTTGGCTGGAGTTGAGGTCATGGCTTATTCTCCTGTAGACTGGCACAAAATCTCCAGTTCAGATGTAGTCTCCACCTCTTCCTGTCTTTTGACACTCTGCTTCTCCTGTTGCCACAACCTCCCTGACTCTTAGAGGCTTCTGAATTTAAGTCCCCTCTTGCAAGACCCTCTCCTTGGGATTCAAATACAAGTCCATAAAATTCTGATGGAGGACTGCTAAAACAGACACAGTACTGACCTCCTCTGGTAGGCTGAATAATGGTCCCCAAAGCTATCCACAGCCTAATCCCCAGAACCTGTGAATATGTTGCTTTATATAGGAAAAGGAACTACAGGTGTGATGAATTAAGAATCCAGAGCTAGCTGGGTGCAGTGGTGCACGCCTATAACCCAAGCAGTTCGGGAGGCTGAGGCAGAAGGAGTTCAAAGCCAGCCTCAGCAATTTAGTGAGGCACTAAGCAACTCAGTGAGACCTTGTCTCTAAATAAAAAATACAAAATAGGGATGGGGATGTGGCTCAGTGGTCAAGTGCCCCTGAGTTCAATCCCCAGTAATCCCCCCTCCCCCACCAAAAAAATGGAATCCAGAGCTAGAAAGACAAGTCTGGGTTATTCAGGTGAGCTCGATATGAACACAAGACTCCTTACCTGAGGGAGGCAAGAGCATCAGAGTCAGAGAGGGGAGATGTAGAAAGGAAGAAGCCATAAGCCAAAGAGTGCAGTCAGCCTCAAGAAAGTGGAGAAAGGCAGAGAAACAAACTCTTCTCTGGAGCTTCTAAAAGGAACACAGCCCTCCTACCTTGATGTAGGACTCATTTCACATTTCTGATCTCCAGATTTCTAAGATAATGATAACAAATTTGTATTCAGTCACCAAGTTTGTGGTAACTTGTTAAGCAGCAATAGGAAATTAATATACCTTGCAATAATACTCTTCCCCAAGATATTCTCCCTCTGCCCAAATCCTCTCCTTCCTTTCCAACCCACCATACTCCCACCTAAAGCTTTGTTAACTGTGCTTTTGTTTAAAACATTGACTTCAGATCTGTGCTGAATGTGGGATCAAGCAAGAGCAGGCAGAAAGTCCAAATGAGCAGGCTCCCACCCCTCCATCCTGTCATACCGCTCATTGGTCCTGTTCCACTTTACTCCTGGTTCTTGGAGTAAAGAGGTGATGGATGGGGTAGCCAAACCAGCTTATGCAAATGAGCCCCAACTTCTAACCGTTTTCTACCCATCCTGCCTCCAGCTATCCCATTTCCAACTCTTACCTTTTTGCCAACCCAATCTTCCTTCTCTGGCTCCTCTCTCACTTCCTCTTTGCACAACAACTGCCTCTCTTCTTTCAGTCTGGACTTTTGGCTCTTGATCACCTGACTTTTGTTTCCTGAACTCTATCTAAAGGCTCCCTCCCACTGTGGTATCTGCAGGGACTGGTAACTCAGAATTAAAACTCCCCTGGTCCAGCCCTGGAACCTCTTCCTATTTCATAGTAACTGCCCTTACTTCATTGCTGTGGCCCTTCTCAGCCCAGCTACAAAGTGCTAAGAGATCATGAAAATGGTTGGAATATACTTCTTTGTTAACAGAAGTATTTGAGGGTTCAGATTTATGTCATATTGTCCTATAATATTATAAATGACAGTGTACCAGCTAAGTCCATTTAAACACTCCACTTACCTGTAATATATAACTAAGTCAGAGAGTTCCCCTGCCTTCAGGATCACAGGATGAAAAGGCTGAGATTCTGAAGTTCGGCTCAGTTGTGGACAAAATTCTGGAGCTAAACCATGTTGGTTTCTCTGACTAGTCCCCTCTCTTGTCCCATACTTAAATGAATATAAAATCTCACACCACATCAACTTCCAGTTGAATCATAGACTGCACTGCCCAATATGGTAGCTACAAGTCATAGGTGGCAACTGAGTGCTTGAAAATTTGAGATATAAACTAAATTTGAGATGTAAACGTAAAATATATACCAGAGTTTCAAAAGCTTAATACAAAATAACATAAAATATTTCTTTAATACTTTGTACATTAATTAGATATTTAAATGATATTTCGGGTATGCTGAATTAACTATGATTTTTATTTTTTAATGTGGCTTTTAAAAAAATTAAACAATATGCATGGCTCGCATGTGGCTCACATTGAATTTCTATCGGGCAGCACTGCACTAGACCCTTGCTATTCAAAGTGCTGTCTGCAGACCAGCAATGAGTGTTACCTGGGAACTGTTAGAAGACAGAGTCTCAAGCCCCATCCCAGGCCTCCTGAATTAGAATCTGCAATTTGACAAGATCCCTGATGATTCAGAGATACATTTGAAAAGCAGAGTTGAGGGGTCAGCAATTTTTTCTTTAAAAGACCAGAGAGTAAATATTTAGCCTTTGTGGGTCATATGGTCTTGTTCCCAACTCCTGAACCTTGCTATTATGTGAGTATCAGTGAATGGGTGTGGCCATATTCCATTAAAACTTTTTTTGCAAAAACAGGCTCACATAGTTGGCACAACCCTGGGCTGGTGGTTTCCTATACTTTAGCCTTTATTAGCATCACAGAGAGAGCTGGTCTTGCTGGGCTCCACGCTCAGAGCTTCAGGTTTAGGGTAGGACCTAGGAATTTGCATTTGGTCAAGTTTTCAGGGGATGCCAATGCTGCTGGACCATGGAACACACTTTGACAACCACATTCTATCAAAATAGTTCTCAACTCAGACTATACACTAAAATAATTGAGTCTTTTTAAAAATGCCAATTCCTACATATGTCATTACAGGGAAAATGAATGGAACTTGATATTATATTAAGCAAGAAAAGCCAAACTTAGAAGGTCAAGGTTCATGATTTCTCTCATATGTAAAAGCTAGAGAGGAAAAAGAAGGGTTGCAGGGGAAGGTCTCATGAAAATCAAAGGGAGATCAAGTGTAGAGGAAAGGAACCAGGGGAAAGGAAGGAGGGAGGAAAAGGGGAAATACTAGGGAATGAAATGGATCAAATTATATGGTTATATTGTGTGAAAGAACGATCAAGGCTTGCCGTCAGAGAAAATGCCCGTTTATTGAGGAACAGTTCTGCATATTTATAGAACCAGGGGTGGTTTGACAGTTATAACAGTTTAATGGTTGAAGGCTTTGAAAGTTGGCATGGGGTGCTTTTTGATTGGTGGGTAAGGATCATGTGAGCCAGCAGGGCTAGTCTGATTGGTGGGTAAGGATCATGTGAGCCAGCAGGGCTCACCATTGGATGGCAGGATCATGTGAGCCAGCAGGGCTCACCATTGGACGGCTCTTCTTGGGGGATGGGGAAGTTAGTCTTTGGAGCCCGGTCGACTCCCAACATCGTGTGCATGTATATATATGTAACAACAAATCCCAACATTATGCACAATCTCAATGCACCAATTTTTAAAATATGGAAAAAGAAAAAAAATACAATTCCTGGATCTCACCCCAGAACAAATTATATTCCCTAAGGGAGGGCTTGGGTGCATCACCATGTTGTAAAAGCTCCCCAGGTGATTCCAACTTCCAACCAAGCATGTGCAGATTACAAAATTACCCATTACTCCTTAAATGACCTTATCAAGGTATTAAGGGGAAAATATGTTAATGAACTAATTTACAGTTACCTATGAAAGACCTACTATGCCATAACACACCAATGACCTCAGCATCATACAAAGGGATTTCTACCCCTGTGCCGCAGTCTGGCTGGGCACAAAATCACAAGCCACTCAAGCAGGAACAAAGTTTATTTCTGAAACTCTCGCCAATGCCACGAACGCTCCCGGGAAATATGCCGAACCACACACACGGTGCTCTCCTGGGACACACTACCCCAACAGGAAATCCCTCCTCCGGAATTCCCTCCTACCGCACTTCCCCAACCAATGGGAACTCTCCGGGAGTCCCTCCAACGTAGCAGGCCAAGGTGGACAGCAGGGGTCTAATATCCAATTGAATGCAGATCTTAACATAATGATATCATCTCAATGGCTTGCTGGCATCACCTTTCAACCAAAAATGCCATGCATCATTCCTACTTGGCTATGGCTCTCAGCACCCCTGGTTCCCAAACTGATGGAACAGACAGGGGCTAAGCACAATTTTAAAACTTTCACGTTGCTTGAGGAGGCATTTTTAAGCAAACATGAAGAAGCATAGACTATCAGGATTTGCTTACCTACACTGTTTCTATTTTCAGCTCCACAAGTAGAAAAATCAAGAAACAGCAAGTACCAAGACCTGGCTCCTAGTTCTGACCTTGCTAAACAGACATGTGACTGGGGGTTAGTAACTTGTGCAAGTGCTTCCTTGACTACCCAGTGTTGGCCTCCCAGCCCTAATTGTCTGTACTTTATGATCGGTATGTTTATGAATCATGAATTTCTATACACATTTTGAGTTTTTCTTTTTGACAGCAGCAGTGTGAATTGGGTTAGCTGGATCAGGCCAAGAGTAAAGGCAGTGCTTCTAGGGAAATATCCCGTGTGTGATCTTTCTTTCTGTGATAGTTTGCCAGCTTTGCAGACCACACCCAACAATCAGAATTACAGTCAGGGCCAATATCAATGTGTATGACCTCAGCTACTGTGCCTAGCTCTCAGCTTCCTAGAATAATGATGTTGGAACACAGAGGAGAAGGGAGTAAAAAAATCCTAACCATGCAGAAATAAAAACAGTCCTAGGAAAGAGGCTTTATCCTTGGGCTAGTGGAGAACTGAACAGAAGCAGGAAAAGTCAACAGAGATATCTCAGCTTTGGTATGAGAATATAGGTCGTGGGAAATGACAACTGCTATATATAGTTAGAGAGGGAATAGGGACACCCATGTAGAGCAGAAGAAATTAGATTAGAAGGGAAAGGGGTAAATCTATATAACTGGCTGCTTGCATCTCTATTTTGTGCCTAATTCACTTGAAAATCATTCAAATGTCCCTGGAAAGATGAATACATTTTCAGTGTTAGGACCAGTCCTGGTTCTTTGGGAGCCCCTGATGCACCAAGCTCCCAGTGCACAAAACAGCCCCTATTACTGCACAGACAGACTTTTAACCCTAGGAGTGGTCATTTCTGACATTTTAAAGAGAACTTTTTAAATTTATTCCAGTAGATATTCTTTCTACTAAATAGTCTTTCTACTAAATATTCTTTTTGCTGGCTCACATGATGCTGCCATCCAATGGTGAGCCCTGCTGGCTCACATGATCCTTACCCACCAATCAGACTAGCCCTGCTGGCTCACATGATCCTTACCCACCAATCAAAAAGCACTCATTTTCCAGTTATTTATCTTCTATTACTTTAATCCCAACTGAAGAAGGAGTTGATTTCAGTGAAAATGCAAGGTGATCATTAGCAGTAGTCTACAACTTCCACCATTTATCAATAATGAATATGAATAGAGTAAGCCAATCTCTTTGTCCCCTGAAGTACTGCCTAAATTTATAAAACAGAAACTTCCACCAACTTGTTCACCCTCTTGAGGATCTGTTGTTAACACTTCTACCCTCTTGCTGGTCTAAAAGAGGAAGAGTCACTGACCAGACTGAGATTAGAGTAAAAATGCACAGTTCAGACATAATTCCTGGGTAAGTCAAAAAAATCCAAGTCGAGACTCTAAAACCTCAAGAGTTATGGAATTGGGCAGAATACTATTAAGGATTCCTGTTACTTAGCAGGAAGAAAATCTGGACAAGATATGAAGGTGACAATTATTAAAGAAACCGAAGCATTCCGTGTTTATACCCCATTATGGTGTATATTTGTGTTTGCATTTCTTTTTCTCTTTAATCTGAAATGGGATAATATATTATCTATTAGTCTCCAACTTGATTTTTTCATTTAACAATCCAGTCCCACTCTTCTTCTGTTATAGAAATAACCACAGTAAATTAAAATTCTCCCTATATTGTTTTATCTCTCGCCAGACTGAAATCTTTGGGAAGGCAGAAAAATAATTGAAATACTTAGAATTGCTATAAAGGTAAAGGGAAATAGATATTCGTTTTGGGGTTTTTTTTTTTAGATGTAGATTTTTATTTATTTACTCTTATGTGGTGCTGAGGATTGAACCCAGGGCCTCCCCATGCAAGGCAAGCGCTCTACCACTGAGCTACAAACCCAGCCCCAAAAGACATTCTTAAACACAACTAGTGGGACCATAAATTGACAGAAACTTCCTTCAGAACAATTTTTCAAAAATATTAATTTCCACCAAATATGAATAAACTTTGACCTATCAATTTAATTTATAGCCATTTATCCTAAGGAAATAACTCATGTGGCAAAGATTTCTGAATAAAAATAGTTACAAGACAGGTAATCTACAAATCCAAAATCATTAGATAAAAAAATAATTATATAAAGTTTTTTGCAGCTATTAAAATTTGGTTCCTAAATGTCTTACAGTGTTATCCATATGCATTTGCAATATATTAAGTGAAAAAGAAGGATAAAATTCTAAATATCATTTGACTCAATTTTGGTAAGAAGCTGTAGCTCTGGATGAAGTAAAGCATGAAAGAGACATATATCAAAATGTATTAGTTTTTTAATCAGTAGTTTGCTCCTATACCCAATCATTCTTTAATCCTCTATAAGACTGAGGGTTGGAATTATAGGTAATGATATTTTACTTGTCAATATTCCATTTTATTTCTAAAATTAGCATATATTCCCTTTTGTGTTAAGGGGGAAAAAAATCATAATTTTAAAATAAATTAGAGGGAGGTTTCCCATCCCAGAATGTATTTTGGTGATATGTTTCCTCCCAATCAACTTCAAAACAGCTGTATTTCAGTTAATTGCTACTTCTGTCCGTCGCGCTCTGTTCCCTGGTGCAGACATCATGTGGCTCATGGCGGATTCACAATTACTCATCCTCTCCTTGGCACATCTATTATTTTCATCACAGCTCTGGTAGGTGTGTGTCATGTGGCAACAATGGAGAAGCAATGAAGCAAGCTCATCAATGCTGCCACAGAGTCAAACAGGAAATAAAAGACCCAGCTGAGAACAAGTGTGATTTGTTAGCAGGTATACCCAGACTTTCAGCTTTCATACAGAGAAGAAAATCAGGGGGAAATTGTAATTGCATTTACTGTCCAGGGTAGAACAAAGAGAACCAATCTCCTCGCCTGCTCCCTCCCACCCCATACAATTTGTGCCATCCTTTTTTACATTTGCTTTGCATGTGCAAACAAGAAAAGGGCATGCTGATTTTTGTTCTATTTTACTCTTCTTTGTTAGTAATGCAATTTCAGCCCTATCAGTTGGCCCCATTTGACCAGTGTCTGAAATCACAGGCTTCTCTTTAACCTTGAGCTAAAAAAGCACAATTGATTAGGATCTGATATCCCCTTCTAAAATCAATTATTCTACTGGGAAAGGAGTGTTTTGCTGCTCCAAGTTCACATTCATCCTTTAGTCTTCTACATGTTGAAAGTAGAAAATAGAGGGTAATAGTCATTAATTATAGTGTTCATTAAATAACAGGCACTGTCCTAAGAGTCATGCATCTTCCATTACACATTTAATCCTGACTGCTCTAGGCCAGGGTCTATTCCTCCTTACAACAATCAGGAAACTGAGGCACAGACTTCCTAGGTAAAATGGTTTGATGTGACACAAGAAATATTCTAGTACAGTGTGAAAGGTGAGGGGCTTTTTTAATGGCTGATGATCTCTGTTCCAATCCTGGAAAATGGAGTCTTCAAGATCATATGTATTCTTCTCTGATTTATAATCTTTTTATAAATGCCCCATGTTAAGTTTGGGGCTATTATCTTTAAATGCAGTAAGATTTATTAAGGGAAGTATTTGCCAACCATCAGGTAAGTGAATTTCTCTCACCTGCTCATTGCTTGGGTACCGGGTCTTTCTTAGATCCACAGCTGCAGCACAGGTCACGTGCACCATCCAGATCACGGCTTCCAGAAGTCAGCTCTAAATTCTGATGTGAAGGGTTTTCCTTTCACCCATGTCTGGGTCGCTGGCAAACTGAACAGACCCAATGAATTAAAATCATATCTGTCAGCATGCAACAGCATTTATCTTCATGTCTCCTCCCTTAACTATGATGCTTTGGAAGCTACACATCATGGTGATGATGATGATAAAAAAACATTTACCATGGCTTAATAAACACAGCATGGTCTGAATATTGGTATTTCTCCAAAATCCAAGTTGGAATCTAATACCAAATATGATAGTATTCAGAGGTGGGACCTTTTGGAAAGTGATTAAGTCATTGGTGCCCTTATAAAAGATATGGAAGGAAGTCACTTTGTCCCTTCCTTTATGTGAGAACTGAGCAAAAAGTCACCATCTTTGAAGCCTTTACCAAACATCAAATGTGCTGCCTCAACAACTGTAAAATAAGTTTCTGTTGTTTAATAAATTACCTAGTCTGCAATGTTTTGTTACCAAAGCCCAAATGGACTAATAACACCTACTATGTGCCAACACTACATAAGACACTTCCTATTCTCAAATCTGTACAATAACTCTACAAGATAAATATATTATCTACATAGTACAGATGGGGAAACTGAGGCACTGAAAGAATAAGTCACTTTTCTAAAGCTTCTATCTATAACGTGGAACACGTAAGACTCTAACCTAAGTCCATATGTTTATTGTTCCTCTATACCAGGCAATGTGCCCCTTCCAACACCCACCCCCTTCCTCCAACTGTTGTTTTCTAGCAATCTGCTTTGTGAACAAGTATAAAAAGATACAGAGGTAGATTTTGGGCTATTGCTATCTTAAAAATTTTTAATTGTTCAGAAAGGAATATCAGACCCTGTATCCCTAAGACAGTGCAGATGGTGAGTATAAAGAATCACAGTATTTTCCTAGTCTATATTTTTTTCAACTAGAGTCTATTTCATAAGACCTTAAAGCCTGGATGTGTCAGAAAGGAAAGATTAATAGGTATTTTTTAATCTACTTTCTGTCAATAAGATTTTTTCATTAATGTTTTTTAGGTCATACAACATATTTTGGGATTTTATTTTGTTCTTTTGTAGTCATTTGCACGCAACCTTGGGAAAGGCTATCAGAGGTTGCTAACCTAATACTGTCCTGAAACATTGCAATTTTCTATAATTAGACCCAATGAGGAGATCTTTGAGAGGCAGGGAAATATATGGTACACACATCGACTTTCCCACCCCTCCCTGGCCCACATATAAGCCTATGCCACACAGAATACAGGAACACTAACCAGGGAGTTGATGAGATCAAGTCAGCAAAGGTGGCTATAAACACTCAGCCACAATTTTTTAAATATTCCTTTCTCTAGTTAATTAGGAAGGTTAAAAGATGAGTTCTGCCATAACGCCAAACATCTCATCCAACTAGAAGGAAAGATCACTCAGAGCATGTCATTAAAGGTGCCACAAAGGACCTGGTCACTCAGCTCTTTTTGGTTGCAATCATTTTTATTTATATGGGCTTTTCATAATTTTCTACTTGAATTGATCAATTTGAAAAAAATAAAAGAATCAGTATCCATATTCAGCATTCCTTTTTAAATATGAATATGTTCTCTTTAGATATTGTTCCTAGAAAAAAAATTAATTCACCATAAAAAGAATGCTGAAAGAGCAGAATATGGTCTGGATTGTAAATTAACAGCTTAGACTGCTCAATGAATAAGCATATAATAAATTAATAAGCTACAGGGGACAAAAATGTATTTTATTTCTTCCAAGTCCATTGGTGAAACATTGGCACTTGGGCATATCCTGAAAAAGAATAGTCTCTGAAAAAGATTTGTCTCAATTCCTCAACAACAGAAGCACACTACTTGGTTTCCAGGGATCTTAAAAATCTGTCCTTTAAGCTCTTTCTATTCGAAATTTTGTACTTGCATCTACAAGTTACTAAAAATATCAAAGGAATTAGCACAAGGTTACAACAGACGTTCAGAGTTGAAATCCTATGCCCAGAAACTGCTGTTGCTTTTGAAATCACCCATCATCGCTGAGTCAGCTGTTTGTGTGCAAGTCTGCCAAGGAGCAATGATCATTTTGTGCCAAATTTGGCAGGTGTTGTCCTCATATTCCAAAGTGAGTGGAGAATCTCTCTAAAAAACAAAATACCTATATTCCTTATTCACACAGGCACCATAGTGTTCTGGGAATGAATTCATTATCACCCACCATAGGGTATGTATGTACTTGTTTACCTTTGTACCATCTCTTGTTCCAAAAAAAAAAAAAAGACTTACTGAAGGATGGAGTACCTAATCCAACGTCTGAAATGTAGTACTCAACAGATGTTGAGGAATGAATGATTCAGCAAAGCAACTCAGACTCTCTTTCCCAGGAATTAAATTATAAAATATTCAATGTCCAAAGCAATTGGCTTGTTTATTTTTAAGTACCAGTCTACCAGTCTGTTTATTGTCATAACATTCATTATTATCCAGATACTTGACAGTAGTTTTTGTAAGCACAACCTTGCCAATGCAGTCCCTCACCTTTGACCTGCCAACCATGACCTTTCTCCTGTACATGTCTCCCTAGGATCCATCTCGTGGTCTCAGATGAGCTCCTTAGCATTTTACAACAATCTGCATCATTTAAGTCCCAGTTTTAAACATGCCTCTTGGGAGACTCTTTTTCCAGAGTCTCAACACATACATATACACCAGGTCTGTGCTGGGATCCTGTACTGCTAATCTCCTTCCTCATAGTCATTCTCAAACTCCTTATGGCATACGTGTATTTTATCCCTCCTTAATTACAAATGCCTTCAAGAAAGCACCTGCTCTGTCTTTTGCACACACTCCCACTTCCCCCATGAGATCAATTTCTCAGTATTGTATACAGTAAGAACTCAATGAATGCTTCATTGTTCAAAGAGCACACTTACAAACATTATCAGCCAAAGCTCAAAGCAGTTCTTCAGGCAATCTACACAGCTCTCTGTTTCTCTGGCACTTCATAAACATGCATTTTACTTAAGGGCACAAGCTACACTTTGGTTATATAGTCCAACATCTGACTTTCTGTAAGGCCATCCTAAAGAGACCAGCAAGTAATTTTACGTTAGAGAAATATATATGAGAGTTTAGGAAAGAAGTGCTTCAATAAGACCATCTTAAATAAGACTTGTTTGTATTTTGTTATTGCACAGCGTAGAAAACCAACCACTGTCCTGCTCCAAGTTCTCAAATGATAATACTTTTTAAAAAAATCAGTAAGAGCTTTTTAAGATAAAGTTGAGGATTCTAGTTTTCTTGGAGTGGAATGGGAAGCCACTACAGGGTGGGGCTTTCTTAAGGACCACTCAAGCTGCAGAGTAGGAAACAGGTCCTAGGGATGAGTAGTCCTGAAGATGGCTTGGATAATACCAATCTTAACTGTTGATAACTGTTATAAAATAACAGTTATAAAACATAGAGTTGGGTAATTATAAAAAAATCAAATGTGTCTTTTTGTAATACAACCTTGAGGGGAGGGTCCATAAAAACTGAGTTAAATAATCAGAAACCTGGGCCTTCCTGTATTTTTTATGGATGAGAAAGCTGAGGTGTGCACGTGGACCTAAAAAAGCAGGTGAGATTGTCCACTCCTGCCCTAGTGTTGGTTTTATGTCACTCCACTGGATGGGATTCAAGAGGATTCCTAATATATGGGATAAAAAATGTTGAGGGCTGGGGTTGTGACTCAGTGGTAGAGCGCTTGCCTAGCACATGTGAGGCACTGGGTTTAATCTTCAGCACCACAAATAAATAGATTAATTAATTAATTAATTAATTATTGTGTTCATCTACAACTAAATACATGTGTGTGTGTGTGTGTTTGTGTTGTTGAGAACTGCACCAGGCTGTGTGTTAAAACTTCTCCCTAAACTATATCCAGCTGAAAAGGCAAATTAGTGTCAACTGAAGATATCTGCAATTCACATGCCAAGTTATCCTCCATGCTGAAGCTATAGGAGTCAGGCCTCTACAATGTGGTCAAGCTCCTCTGGGGCCATGAAGCTGTCTCTCAATATCCTTCTATTACCTAAGCTAACTATCTAAACTCTGACCTGATATACTTAGACAAACTATTTTACAAAGGTAAGAGGATGGGAAATAATATCCATTGATTCCCCCTGTAGCAAGCTGTTTTAGTCAGCTTTTTCACTGCTATGACTAAAAGACCTGACAAGAATAATGGTAGAGGAGGAAAAGTTTATTTGTGGACTCACAGTTTCAGAGGTCTCAGTCAAAGGACAGCAGCCTCCATTCCTTGGGGCTCAAGGTGAGGCAGAACATCAAGGCAGAAGAGCGTGGCAGAGAAAAGCAGCTTGCATAAGGGTCAGGAAGCAGAGAGAGACACCGCTCTTCAGATACAAAAATATATACCCCAAAGCCATGCCCCAGGGACCCACCTCCTCCAGCCACGCCCTGCCCACCTTCAGTTACCACTCCCATGGTGGGGGGATTAATTCACTGTTTGGGTTAAGGCTCTCATTGCCCAATTATGTCTCCTCTAAACCTTCTTGCATTGCCTCACACCTGAGCTTTTGGGGGACACCCACATCCAAAACATAACACAAGCTCTGGGAGATATTTATAATTATTATCTTATTTATTTCTTCTTATTTATTTCATCAGGACAGTTAGGATTAGCTCACATTTTAGAAAAATCAACCGAAGCCCAGAAAAGACATAGACATATGGCCAATGAGTGACATGATTTCAAAGCTCATATTTTAAGGAAGCCAAATACTTAATATGGCTTTGATTTCTCAAAAAGATAAGAGGGAAATTGAGGTTTTAAAAGGTGAACAATTATACTTAAAATAGCCTTTTTTTTTTTTTTTTACACAGAGAGATAGAAAGAGGAGGAGGAAGAGGGAGGATATATACGTGTTCAATGTAAACATTTAAATAAGACAAAAAATGTTCATTCCCACTCCATGGCAAAGCTCCTCTTTGTGGCAATTCTCTGGCTTCAGGTCCTTGGAAGGTCTAATTATACATCTGTGTCCTCTGATATCTCTGGCTGGACTGACCTTCCAGGCCCATCCGTACTCCCTTCTCTTCCTGGTAAATTCATCAACACTCTCCTACGCTTGGTCCAAGTCTCCCTCAAAGCCTTTCCTGCATCCTCACTTTACCCTTCATCTCTCCCTAACCAGACAGAATCACTCCCTCCTCCATCTTTTGTTCCTCTTCAGTTAGGCCTCTGACAGCATGCCTCTGTGATTTGCTGTTTGTGTGTCTCTGTCCTCCACTAAATTGTATACTCCAAGACGGTTGGAACCATGTCTTACTCATCTCGGTCATGCACATAAATGTCCTGGCACAATTTGCAGCTGAAGCCCACAGCAGAGGGGACCTAGCATCTCTCATTATATGGAGAGGCAGTGCTAATACAGTGGTTAGGAGAACAGAGTCTGAAGCCAGATTTCCTGACTCTACCTTTCCTAGTTGATTTTGTACTTGTTAACTTCTCCCTCTGAGGTTTTCTCATCTATAAAATGGGGTAATGAGAATACCCACCTTGTATCATGAGATCAGGAGGATTTAATGATGTACTATTTGTAAAGAACTTAGAAGAATGTAACAGTGGTCCACCTCATGCTTTGAATTTAGCCCTTGATGCTCTGCCTCTGTGGCTTATTTTAAAATGGACATGTTTTCTTTTCCCCTTCCCCATCTCCCCCTCCCTAACCTGAGGTGGGGGGCCAGGGTTACCTTATTCTCACCCTAGGCCGAGTTGTCTGTCTTTGAGCACACATCCACCGCAGAAACCAAGTGATTCAGACTTCAGGGATGGCGCCAGAAGAGCTAAGGAATGGTTGTCTCCCCAATTAACAAGCACATCACAACACCCCTCCACCACACACACACACACACACACACACACAGGGAACACCTGGAATGGATCACTTTTTTAAAAACTCACTGTTCTCCCTGATGAGTGAAATCCCAGCCTCTGGGACAGGAGCCTCCTGTGCTTCTCCTTTGCCAGCACAGCAATAAAACTGTTGTTTTCCTTTTCCTCAAAACCATGTCCTCGTTATTGAACTGGCATCAGGAACAAGGACTGAGCTTTCGGTAACAAGAGTACCTGACACTAAATGAATGTGTAAAATATCTGCTTAAAGGTTAATGTTATTGAAACCTACATCCAGCCACAGCATCCAAGAGAGAAGAGAAGACAGCTCATATTCAGAGCCTGCTATTTATCTCTAATTGTTTTTACCAGGTATTTGTACAGTTCATGCATATGGACAGTTGACCGGGCCTTGCTAGCGGAAATTGATTTTAGAGATCAGTGAGTTTAAGCCTCTCAATTAATGGGTGAGTAGACCAAGGTGAAGTGGTTCCAGAGGGCAGGAGGCTTATTCGTCATGGTGCTTCCCTTGCTAACCCTGGGCTCTTTTCACACACTCTCAGATAACACCAGAAAGCTTCCGTGTTATTAATATTATTGGGGAAAAAAAAAAAGCAAAACTTGTGTAAGCACAGAGATCACACTGATTAAGTGGCTGTTCTTATTCAAAACACACTGTTATTTCCTAACCAAATTTGGATTCCACTCCTTGTGAACAACTGTGCCCTTCTCCTTGGATAAAATTACCCTGAGTTTCAGAAAACGCCTTTAATTGCTTAATGAGTGGCAGGAGGCATTGCAGAATGTTAAATTGCCTTAGTGTCATCTAGGGAGAATTTCTTCCATTTTTATGCTTTCAGTGGGAAAGTAGAGATGACTGTTAGTGTTACAACAAATTCAGGGACATTGTGGAATAGAACGTGCGTGCTGGGGTGGAGGCATGGAGGGAGGGATTAAAAGGGACATGGCAAAGAGATTCCTCACTTCTGTGTAGGATGCTCCAGGCCACCCCCTGGAAATCAAGTTCACACTCCTCTGCCTTAGAGGCACTTCAGGAGGACATTCTGAACTGCGGTGAAACCATATGACACCTCAGGTTATTCACTGGGAGTATATTAGAAAAAATGCCTGAGAATATGTAAGCACTCCAGTCTGCCTGAAGACCCAGGGGAGGCTCCCTGGGAATCCATGCCTTCCCAAATAACTGTGATGAAGCCCTTGTACTTTAAACATACAACATTACTAACATTACTAACTTAATCTAAAGTCACATTTTACCCAGGTTTGTTTATTTGTCTAAAAAAATGTTTTTATAGCATGTGCTATTCAACCAGCACTGTTCTGAACAAGCACCTCATTAAGAGCTCCTCAAATGTATCCTGTATTTGAAATGGACTGCTAACTTTATAAATAACTGATTTACAAGTAAGGAAATTCTTTCTGATACAGACATTTTGTTCTGGTTAGATCCAAAATCTATTCCTCCCTATCTTTACCAAATTCTCTTGCCATGACTAACATACAGTCCATACGGGCCAGTTCCATATTCAATCGATTCAACCAATCATGGACAGACAATTGTTTTGTTTTGTTTAAGTGTCTATCATTAGTCCCTCATCAATACAGTATAACAACTATTTACATAGGGTTCACACTCAATTTGATATTATAAGTAATCTAGAGAAGTATACAGGAATATGTTATGTGCAATTACTGTCTTGGATTTTGAAATCCATGGGAGTCCTGGAACCAATTCCCATAGATTCCAAGGAAGAACTATATTTAGACAATAAAGATGTATCAAGCCAGGCATGAAGACACACACCTGTAATCCCAGCTACTTGAGAGGCTAAAGCAGAAGATTCTCAAGTTCCAGGTCAGCCTCAGCAACTTAGTGGGGCCCTAAACAATTTTATGAGACCAACTCAAAAATAAAAAAAGGACTGGGGATGTGGCTCAGTGGTAAAGTGCTCCTGGGTTAAATCCCTGGTACCCAAAAAAAAGAAAGAAAGAAAGAAAAAACTACAAGCTCATCCATGAACAGGAGCACATACTAAGAGTGTCTGGGACCCAGAGCCTAGGCTGAAAACTAGGGTTACAAAGTCGAATAAAACACCACTGTCCCTGCCATTCAGGAGGACACACACAAAGTAGGTTTCAGTTTTTCATCAACTCCATTTTCTTCCCCTTCTGTTAACAAAACTCTTTTAGCTGAAAGTCACATGACCCTAACTCTACCCCAAAGTGCTCTCACCATACACAGTGATAGACTTCAGAGATGAGGGTGTGACCCAAGTAGAGCTAATCGGGGTTTGAGGAACTGAAACACCCAGAGCAAGGGGGGGCTTCCTCCCCCTTCGCAATCCCAGGCACTGAGGATGGAAGCAGCTGGTAGCCATCTTTGTGAGGAAAGAGCTTGCCCATCAATGATAGAAAACAGAGACAAGAAATGGGAAAAGGACAGAGAGATCAGATGGCATTGTCTGAGTCCTAGAGTTTATTCTTGCAAACAGAACGGTTCTGCCTGTTTTTGTTTTGTTTCGTCTTTAACCAATTCTTCATTTGCCTTGAGCCAGCTATTTTCAGTTGTTAGCAGAGCTTTTTGCTTCTACAGGATGTTTATATAGGTACAGTAATTATATAATCAGAAAACATAATCAGTAATTGAAAGGGCAGCCCAGTAGTCACTATGGAGAGCTTTTTGAACTCAATTCAGTGTATGTTTGATGCTTCCAAAGACGGACAGAGTGTGTGTGTGGCAGACAGTGGGAAAACTGGTACCAGTTACAACCACCACATTTTAAACCGTAAATTCCCAGTCTCCTTCAATGACCGTGACACCCTACCTTGCTCACTTTAGAGTTTCACCAGAGTCTAGGGTCCTGTCTCTGAGCCTCTTTCCAGTGACTCAAGATTGAGACGCACAGAAAGAATGGCCAGTCAGCTTGCTCATGTGGACTTGGCACTTACACTCAAACCCTTCCTAAACCCCCAGCTCTTCAGCTCCACCCCAGGACGAGCCCTCCAGCTTCATCAGCTGGCCTCCCAGAGCTAACCAGAGGCTACAGATTGCTGGAGCCCCAGCATCACTAGCCTGCTGGTCTCACCGTTCTTGCACCACACAGGACCTCAATCACTTCCTTTTCTGAGTCTGCTCCTCAACCCAGGGACATCAGGTCTTGTCTCCTTCAGATTGCCATACAAATCCCTAAAAGTATTGACTACACACACAAAAAAAAAAAAAAAATCAAAATCACATATAAATCAAACTTAAAACAATTCTAACTATTCAATAAGTATGATAAGAAAAAAAAACAGGAATTCAAAATAAGATGCTTAATTCTGTTTTTTTTTTAAAAAAGGGGGAAAAAAACCCTCCTTTTACTTAGAGCATTTAATTTAGAAACCTTTATATTATCAAGATTTTTCTCCTGGCTTTTAAATGTATATAAATCCTTTCAAAAACTTTTGCCAATTTTATGACCTAGGAAACTCTTTCTTGAAGACCTGGGAACCATGCCTTGGAAATGCAGATCCCAAGGGAGACAGCATCCCTGTCTCCCAGTTCCTATGGAGGGCAGGAGCCTAACTGTGGTAGGCATCTTCTTCTAAGCTGCAAAACTCCTTCCTGTCATAAGAAGTCTGCTTGTCCTTTGAATAAAATCAGTTAGCTAACAGATGGCCACCTCCCTACCAGGTGAAATAAGAGAGAATCATGTGTGACAAATGGCGCTGTCAAGTCCTCTTACCTGGGGGCAGTTATTGTTTACCTTGAGAACACGTTTGGAACCAGTGTATCCACTTGGTTACATGAAAAAGGTGGGATTTCTTTCTGTTTTTAGCCCCTTGGTGGACGGCCTGTGATGTGTATCACACTCTGGTTCAAGGTTATTCAATAAAATGAACCTTTTTTCTTTCTTTATGGAGAGGATTTCTTGGATTGGGAGAAGATTTTGCTTTTAATTATATTTACCCAGCAATATAAAGAAATTCAAAAGAATTCTGGATCTATACATAATCACCACTTTGATTGCATTCCCTCAATTTTTAAATATTATATAATTTTCTCCCACAAACACTCAATTCTTTTTTTTGTTTTGTTTTGTTTTTTGTTTTTTGCTTCCATTTTGCAGGTACCCTAAGCAGGTATTTATGCTGCCAGCTGGATAACCCAGTCCTGACTCTTCCCCATTGTCTTGTAAGAAATCCCACCTGCCCTCACAGCAAAATCTGCAGCAAGGCCATAACAACTGATCAAGTCACAGATATGAACCACTCACGGATGGATTCCCTGTCAAAAACTCACACATGCAGTCTAGACCTAAAAGAAAACAAAACCAGCAACCAGCCTGGCCTCTCTTGGGAAGATGAGTCCTGCTTTTGTTTTGTTTTGTTTTTTTTTTTTTCTCCTTTTCCCTTTGACAATCATGATGTGTGGCTGGGAAAGGGCCATTTTCATAAATGTTTCATTCTCCCTCCTCCAGGCCCGGCATCACTCACTGAAGCATGAATTATGACCAGGTTGGCCGGCAGCATCTTTCTATGAGCACAGCCTTTCTCATGTGCGGTCACGGTGCACTAGACTGGGCGAAAAGAGCTCGGTGTCAGAAAAAACCCGTGGCCTCTGCTCTGATGACCCAGCCCCTGCCTAAGAGTTTAGCAGGCAATTTAATCATGCTCATTTCTCAAGGCCAAATGAACAGGGTTTTCTTTCCTCCCTGCTGGGTAGCAAATGTGGGGAAATCCTGCCCTCGTGGACTTCTCCTGCAGATGATTCCCCCATCTGAGCTTGACTTCTTCCCTTGTGCCATATTTGAGAAACTATTGTCCACCCTCTTATAACATGATGAACAGCTTCCCTGTTGGCTAAGTGATAATATTTGTAATTATTGCCAGTTGGCAGACTACGTTTGTGGGTACTTCCTACTGCAGCTGTAACCACAGCACTGCAGGGGAAATCAGCATGATGTGGCCCCAAGCACACACCCCAACAGCCTCATTCCTCTCACCTGGAATTGCGGTCACTGCACACTCCTACTTTGCAACATAAATCCATCCATAAATTGGGAGCAATCCCAGGAGCTCAGGAGGCTGAGGCAGGAGGATCACAAGTTCAAAGCCAGCCTTAGCAACTTAGCAAGGCCCTAAGCAACTTAGTGAGACCCTGTCTCAAAATATTAAAAAAGGCTGAGATGTGGCTCATGGTTAAGTGCCCCCTGGGTTCAATCCCTGGTACCAAAAAAAAAAAAAAAATCCATAGAAACCAATTAATTTATTGAAAGATCTTTACAA
Source organism: Urocitellus parryii (assembly GCF_045843805.1). NCBI lineage: Eukaryota > Metazoa > Chordata > Mammalia > Rodentia > Sciuridae > Urocitellus > Urocitellus parryii. The sequence goes on along the minus strand of NC_135534.1, from coordinate 180,409,254 downwards.
AATACTTTCATGATACTTCAGAAAGTAGAAGTCACCGAGATGAAAAAATTGAGTCAGTTTTAAAATGAAACCCTCAACACAGGTAGAGCTAAATACATGGATTCTGAGATTATTACACTTTTTTTCTTTTTTCTTTGTTATTAGATATCTGTACATGCACACAATATAACAACATAATTTAGCCAATATCCCTTCTCAGCACTTCACCCCTCCCTCCCCACCTCCCACCTTTCCTATACTGATCTCCTTTGGATTTTCATAAGATCCCTGCCCACTATACACACATACAACTCTTCCTCCCAACCTCACCCCCTCCCCCTCAGCAAACATACAACTCTTGACCTTCTGAGTCTGGCTTATTTCACTTAACATAATGATCTCTAGTTCCATCCATTTTCCTGCAAATGACACAATAATATTGTTGCACTTTTGAGGACCCCCTGCTTGTCCTCCTTGAGCCCCTTTTCAACGAAAGCTCCCTTTACCGACCCAGTCTCCCAGCTCAAGGCCTCCACCTTCCTTACTTCCCTCCCACTCCATCACCAACACAGTCAAGTTCAACCTTCCTCAATATTTCTTACGTGTGTCCCTTTGTATCCCTGACCCCACCATCAGTGCCTTAACTCACATCATCACTATTCTCCCCTGGCAGGTATCCTCTCAGCAGGGCTCTCAAACCAGTAACATGGCTATCACCTGAAAACACTTTCAACAGGCAAATTTTTAGACCTCATCCAGAAACTCTGAGGCTGGCCCCAGAAATCCGTGTTCTAACAAACTCTCTAGGAGATTCCAACATCTACTAGTTTATTATGATAGCATCCTAATTTATCGCCCTGTCTTGCCTCTTTCCCTGCTCATGCATCTTCTCTCAGTGAACTGCCCAAATGCAAATATTGCTTGTGTCAATTCCCCTGTATAGAATCCCTCCAGTGGCTCCCTCTTGTCCTCAAGAGAAAGCACCTGACTTCTTAGAATAGCATCCAAGGGCCTCCCTAACCAATGACTTTCCTTCTATTGCCGCTCCCCCCCCCAGGTATCTTATGAACCATGTGTACCAGACAGTCATCCTAAATGTACCTGTCACAGTGCATGCTGTCACCTCAGCTGGGGAAGACACAGAGAGGACAGGGAAAGTGTCACAGAGGCAGAGTTCCTTGCCTGGGTCTTGCCTGGAGATGGAAACCACTGTGGGTACATCCTGATGGGTACAGAGGTTGTTGAGGCCTGCTGTGCACATAGGCCTGTGATGTTGCAGGACTCGGTGACCTCTGGTTTCTAGAGTCCAGATTCTAGGTTCTAGATGCTCTTGCAGGGCAGAAGCTCATGTTAACAGATATTCCAGTTTGTGGCAAAGGGGACCTTACACCAATCAGACGATGGCTTTCATCCACAAACATTGGTTAGTGACTCCTACATGACAGTGTCCAAGCAAAAATAAATTGCATTTTAAACAAGCACTTGAGTGACTAGGAACTACTGCAATGCAGACAGGCTATAGTTTTCAGGATATTTATTAAGTGATAATCAAGGCTTTAAAAAAATAGGAGGTAATAAGATCTTCAACACAAGACAGTGCTGATTGTTGGACACTGGGTAAGTGAATAAATAATCTCTCTGTGCCCGATTCCTCATTTGTAAAATGGGAATACTAACAGTACCTACTTTACAGAATTGCAGTGATTAGGAAATGTGATTTTAAATGTAGAGTACTTAGCATAACTTGACACATAATAAGCAACTGAAATTGTAATCAGTATTGTTACCAATATTGTGATTCTTGATATTCTAAGAGCCTGCTAATACCACAGTAAATGTGTATTTGGGAAGCATTCTGAGATATCATATCTGGGATACCACAGTTATTTTAATAGGTCATCTTTCCTTTCTTTCTTTAGTTGATAAGAAATTCAGAATCAAATATTCCATACTTCCTAAGGAAAGGGTAGTTAGCACATTTTCTAGAATTTTTTTTTTTTGTACCAAGGATTGAACCCAGGGGCACTTAACCACTGAGCCACATCCTCAGCCCTTTTATATATTTTATTTAGAGACAGGGTCTCACTGAGTTGCTTAGGTCCTTGCTAAGTTGCTGAGGCTAGCTTTGAAATGGTGATCCTCCTGCCTCAGCCTCACTAGCTGCTGTACCACCACACCCGGCTTATCCTAGATAGCTTGAGAGTGTAACATGAGTCAAATCTCTCATGTCAATTAAGTCTTTGCACTTGTTCCCTCCTTTCATTCTACATAGAAGATTCACTGGAGGTCCTCATGATGAAGTTGACCAAGTCCCAATGAATCTCTTCCAAGAATTCAAAAACATAATAGGCAGAGCTTCTCCCAAACTTTGTACAGCTTACCCAAGAAACAACAGTTGAAATGGAGACAGAGGTGGGAGTACAATGTAGTGAGAGCCAGCTCACAAAATGAAACTTCACGTGTAGAGCTACCTCCATTGTTTGGTTTCCTTTTGACCGATGACAATATATTCATCAGTTTTTGAGGATAACTCCCACATCTCTTAGGCTGTGTTGTTACCAGCTGACAAAACTGGAGGCTTTTCAACAAGAGAAAAAGGTATTGTTCTAACTTCTACATTCTCTTTAAGTTCCTCTAATGCTTGACACAGATGCCTGGTTTGACAAGGTGTTTACGGCACAGTCAAAATCAAAGAAAATCATTCTTATGTTCTTCTAGCAGCATGACTTGGGAACAAATCCTAGTGGCAATTAGTCACGGTGGGAATTCTTTCCCCAAGCATTCTCAGTTTTACTCCATTTATTTTAGAATGTATGTTTCATTTGGGAATCTATAATTTTGTGATTGAAGGACCTTAGGAATGGAAACGGAACTGAGACCACTAATTCATATAAATGGAGGGATCAGCAAGAGAATTCATGATTGCTTACAATCAAGAGTTATGGGAGTTATAATGTCAGCAGTGTCCTTAAGAGGCAATTATGCCCCCATCCTCTCAGTAACTGCTTAGGGGTCTTTTCATGATTAGTAAATATTTACTATGAATTTCCATCTAGCCCTAATTTGGTCAAATAACACATCTGGCTCCTCAGTGGGATTTGGATTGCCATAAACAAAAAATTTACTTAGTTATAGCTGAAGGAGCCTGGCTTTGAGTGAGGCCCCTTCAGCTATAGACAATGCCAAGGGAACAGGCAGAGTGCAGATGAATGATCCTGAAATGCAAGCTCGGGATCGCTGAGTGAGGGTTTTATCACACACTCATGAACCTTCTCTATGTCCACAGTAACATCTAACGTTTAGGGGATGTCACATCTCTTTTCCACACCATGTTAAATAGTTTTATGGATCCTCTCTCTTTTAATCTTTACAACAAAACTACAAGGAAGCTACTATTAACATTAGCACTTTATAAATGAGAAAAGCGATATTAAGAGAATTACAACTTTCTCAGGGTGCAACAGGTAGTGTGTGGTAACAATAGGAGGACCTGGGCAGTCTGACTCCTGGAACCCAGGCTTAGAATCTCCATCCTTGTGCCGCCATGTTGGATCTGAAAGCCTGGATCTCTGAGCAGTTCCTGGGATATCACAGTTCTTTTGACAGGTCATCTTTCCTTCCTTTCTTTAGTAGATAAGAAATTCAGAATCAAATATTCCATATTTCCTAAGGAAACAGTAGTTAGCACAGTGGAGAATAATTCAGCTTGGATCAGTCCATACGACATTACCTCAGCTCCTCTCCTTCACTGCCAGGTGAACACAAGTCAGTGACCTCGACTCTCAGAGCTCATCTCCTTCTAGGAAACAGCCAAATGCTACCTGCTTGGGATTATCGTGACGATAAAATTGGATGAATGAGTAAATACTGTCTTGCCAGTGGACGGGTGGTGATACATTTGATGAAAGAACATCAGCCTCCCCTAGTAATATCTGTTCTGGTGTGGTACATACATGAACGTGGGTCACATGTAAAATGTGTATGTTGCTGTGAGTTGAGGCCAAAGTTTGAAAGTCACGATTGTAATCCTCCTCTTTCCCACCCCTTACCTTGGAGAGCTCTGGGATCTCTTTCCACCCTTTAATTTATATTTTGGTTCCTCTCTCAATGAGAAGCCTTTCCTCAGGGTTTAGGCAGCCTTACATAGCTATTGGGAGATGCTATAGATAATGTTTGTATCCTCAAAAAATTCATATGTTGAAATCCTAACCCCCATTGTGATGTCATTAGGAATAGGGTCTAGGGCAGGTAATTTAGGTCATGAGGGTGATGCCCTTTTATAAATACCCTTATAAAAGGGACCCCAGAAAGTACTCTTGCCCCTTGTGTCATGGGAGGAGACAACACGATGAAAGTATATGAATAAGGAAGTAGGCCCTTACCAGACACCAAATCTAGAATTTCCAGACCTCCACAACTATGAGAAATAAATTTCTGATGTTTATAAGCCATTTAGTCTAGGGTCATTTATTATAACAGTTCAAACTAAGACAGGAATATACTCATCACAAGAAATTAAAATCTTTTTTACTGGACCTTACTGGTTTGGGAAAAAAAAAAAAAGAAATGAGAACTTTTTCACTTCAAATGTCCTCAACTAAGTGGCAGAAACTAAAAGTCTAATTCCCAAATGCTGCCCCCAGGCATTTCCAGACAGAGAAGAAACCCCAGCATAGTTTTCTCACCAAGTAGCTTGCTAACAATGCTCAGTATCCAAAAATGACTATGTCTCCTAATCCCTTCTTACTTACTCCTTTACCTCCCTAAATCCTTTGATTTTTTTCCTTCTAGCCAATAACTTATTGGAAAGCAAATTTATAATTCCTCTTCATATATTTCAATGACAACTACACAAAATCAATATCCTTTAATCCATCTGAATTAGCACAACTCTTCAGCAACTGGACGATCATCACAACAGTCGTCTTGATAACAATTGCTTCCACTTGCCATTAGTTTATCAGGGACATTAAACTGGCATTGAATTTCCCAAGCTCAAGCTGTACCTCTACCTAATGACTTGTGGGGCTGCCCTTTGGTTTTCTAGTCATGTGTGATGATGGTAGAACCACTATACATTCAGAAGGCATCCTCATGGAAGCAAACAGCTCTATTAACAACCTGAAACACTGACACAGTCATTCCGAGCCAATAGCACCATTAGGTACACAAAACAAGATGAATGGTACAATATATGAGGCCAAGCGGAAACCTTCCCGGCACAGGATGAAAAAGACACCTGATTTACTGCAGACGCAAGAGACAATTGTCATTTTGTGATATACAGTTACTTTTTCTTCACTGCACACCATGAGGGAATGTTTCAATCATGTTAGCTAGAATTTTACTTTTACCATAATAATTATTATTGACAGATTCATTTGGGGTAAGAAATGATCTTTCAGAAAAACACTCAGGGATTGCAGCAGAGCCCGGGGTAGGGGAGCAGATGTGCATTATAGAGCAATATGTGGTGTAATGAGAAAAGCACTCTTCCCTATCCTATTAATTGTTAGCACTACCTAATAATCAAGAATTGCTGACCCTCCCACCCTGCAGCGAGCAGGTATTTGTATACTGAAATACACCACGGCCCAAACACAAGCTCAACTCTATGTAATGTTCAGAGCTTGCATTTCGGGATCATTCATCTGCACTCTGCCTGTTCCCTTGGCATTGTCTAGACACAATGTGTCAATAAAACATTTCACCAATAGGTGACTGGTTGGGCAAATGGCCCAATGCAATTGATGAACTATGATAGTGTGCAGAAATTTTAATTGAAAATTATAAAAATGATTTTAAAATGTGGAAAATTCTTTAGACTTGAGGTTGAATTAAAAGAGCAGAATTCAAAACTGTCAGAATCCTGAGATTACAGACATTTAAAAAATGCTGTGGGATGTAGGGGCATGAAGCAATAGGCAAGCTGTTGTATTGACAGGGAGGATGACAGGCAATTTCTTTTTTCTTCAGAAAATATCCTCTAATGTTCCTATGATATTCTTAAAATAAAAGTTATTTTTAAAATCAAACCCACCTCTTGGGAAAAAGTTAGTTACCCCTTAATCAAAAACCTATAGAATAAAACCTGCATGTGATAAATGGCTTAAATGCTTTTTTTTTTTTCTTCCAGTTTCAAAAATAGTGTTGGAATCTGCCAAGGAATCGGCTCACATTATTCAATGTCAGACACATTTACACTCATATGTATTAGTAATTCCTTTGGTTGACTTTTCCTTGCCGTTGCCATGGCAACCATTTCCACTGCCATTAGTACCTCTAGGGCCCAGGGTCGTTCACATATTTTTAAGCCGTTTCTCTTCCAACAAAGCAATTAATACTATGGCATATTTGTATCGGAAGACCTAGTGACTGGTTCTGCCTCTTGGAACTGCTGAGTGTTCAGTTTTCTGCCTTGCTGCTTTGAAGGTGCCTCTGTTTCTCTTTTGGGTGATTCTTTTCACTAAATATTACAAGCCTCTTGACTGTTTCTCATTATATCCTATTTGGATTATTTAAAGTTTCTTTTTTTCACACACTCTGTTATTACCCTATTGAATGACCTGTGCTCCATCATGAATAAAATGGCCCATTTTCATGAGTGATCACTTTGGACCACCATTATAGAAGAGAATAAGAATACATTAGGGGGAAAAAAAGCAAGATCTTGGAATGATTCTAGTCTGGTAATATCATGATGCCAGTCTGAGGCTGCATACCTCCATCCCCAAGACCCTCACAGGAGCACACATTTCCCATGCATTTTCTGGCACCTGGAGTCATCTACTAGTCCTATCTAATTGAAGCCTGAGGCCACCAACTATCATTTTTTAACTTGTAAAAGTAAATTTTTAATAGTAATGCCCACTATGATGAGACTGATTAAGATCAAATTATTCTTATAAATTTACGCAAAATTTTATTAAGCATTACTCACTATCAAAAACCTTGCTATAGGGCTGGGGATGTGGCTCAAGCGGTAATGCGCTCCCCTGGCATGCATGCGGCACTGGGTTCAAGACTCAGCACCACATAAAAAGAAAATAAAGATGTTGTGTCCACCAAAAACTGGAAAAAAAATCCTTGCTATCTATTCCCTTTATCCATGCAATTCTTAATGAAATCTATGCTAAGGAAAAAATACCTAAAATATAGAAAAATATATATATATATACTACTCATTGCCAAGTTGTTTATAATTGCAGAAACATTGGGAGACATCTAAATGTCTAGCAATAGAAAAAAAAAGATGGTATGTTCTCAAGGTAAAATAATAATATGCAAGTATAATGATATGCATCTATAACGGCATAGCAAGTGCATATGAAATGTTAATTTTTAAAAGGCTGATTTATAAAACAGGATATGAATATTATGTAATTAATTTTATAAAAGAATAAACTCAATCATAAGCCCCATAAGAACAAAAAGTGTTTGTCTTACCTACTCTGAAGGGGAGGAAAACATAATTTTCGCCTCTGTCTTTTCTATGCTCTAAGTAGTAATCAACTCCTGTAACAAAAGATAGATTAAGAAGTGGAAAAAGAAACAAACACTTATTATGATGTATATTTTACATGGTAAAAACACATAGAATGAGTAATTCTCCTAAAAGTTGAAAATTGAATTCCAACTTAACATCTTCAACAAAAAATGGTAAATTTTTAAAGAATTGACAAGTGAAGGGAAAGGACTTTGATTCTCTAGGAGCAGAAAATCATGGGAAAGCAAACAAACAGCAGATAAAGAGTAGTTAGTAAAGCTTGTTATTTAAATTCCTCTGGTGCCTCAAAAAAACAAATAACTCAATCAATAAATGGGCCAAGGACCTGAACAGACACTTCTCAGAAGAGGACATACAATCAATAAATATATGAAAAAAATGTTCATCATCTCTAGCAATTAGAGAAATGCAATTCAAAACAGAATATTCTAAGATATCATCTCCACTCCAGTCAGAATGGCAGCTTATGAAGACAAACAACAATAAATGTTGGCAAGGATGGAGGGAAAAATGTACACTCATACACTGCTGGTGGGACTACAAATTGGTGCAGCCAATATGGACAGCAGTATGGAGATTCCTTGGAAAACTGGGAATGGGACCACCATTTGAGCCAGCTATCCCACTCCTCGGTCTATACCCAAAGGACTTAAAAACAGCATACTACAGGGACACAGCCACATCAATGTTTATAGCAGCACAATTCACAAGAGCTAAACTGTGGAACCAACCTAGATGCCCTTCAGTAGATGAATGGACTTTAAAAATGTGGCATATATACACAATGGAATAGCACTCAGCAATAAAAGAAAACAAAATAATAGCATGTGCAGGTAAATGGATGGAGTTGGAGAAGATAATGCTAAGTGAAGTCAGCCAATCCCAAAAAAACAAATGCCGAGTGTTTTCTCTGATATAAGGTGACTGACTCATAGTGGGGTAGGAAGGGGGAGCATGAAAGGAATAGATGAAAGATGAACTCTAGATAGGGCAGAGGGGTGGGAGGGTAAGGGAGGAGGCAGGGGGTAAGCCATGATGGTGGAATGTGATGGACATTATTATCCAAAGTACATGTATGAAGACACGAAGTGGTGTCAACATTTATATACAACCAGAGATATGAAAAACTGTGCTGTATATGTGTAAAAAGAATTGTAATATATTCTGCTGTCATTTATTTAAAAAAAATAAAACAAAAATAATAATAATATTAAAAATAAAAAAATAAATTCCTCTGGTGCCAACCTTTGTCCTTCCTGGTAGAGGGGAGGAGGGCATGTTTGTCTTTGTAAATCTGTGTCCTACTTCTAGGGAAACAGGGAGAGCAGAGAACTTTTCTCAAATCTGCTGTTTCTCAACGATCTTCAGTTTAAAATAGACCTTATGTCAATATGACATATTTTGCAATGGCATGTTCTGATTGCCTATCACCTGATGTCTATATAATCTGCCATAATATCTACATATCTTTATTGTACAAATGAAAGAATGATGGACAGATGAATGTGTGTAGCAAAAAGAATGAAAGGTAATCCATTTTCAAGAATAATTATCTTTGGGAGATAATAATTCTGGTATTGCCTAAGTTGTTCTTTTGTGTTTTTCTTCTTACTGACTTTTGAAGACTTTTTGAAGGAGTTGAATTAATCTTCGTGGGCCTGGGTCTCTCCTATGGAGACAATAGAAATCTACACCCTTTCTAAATAAGTTTGGATGGGAGGGTTGCTCCAGGGTCAAACCAACTTTGTACCTTTGTATGACATGGATTCTTAGCCCCGCCTAAGGTTTTATCTACAACATTCTACCAGACTAAATGTTTTCAAAGTAGATAGAAAAACTGTAAATTCTAGAACTCTGTGCAAGAGTTCTGTACACCTGTTATGGTTTAGATATGAGGTGCCCCCTAAAAGCTCATGTGTGGGGTAATACAAGAACATTCAGAGGTGAAATGACTGTTATATGTCTTAACCTAACCAGTGGGTTAATCCTCTGATAGGGATTAGCTTGGTGATAACTGTAGGCAGGTTAGATGTCGTTAGAGGAGGTGGGTAATTGGGGACATACCTCTGGGGTATATTTTGTCCCTTTATATTTTGTCCCTGGTGCGCTGTCTTGCACGTGCGCTCTCTCTCTCTTTCTTGCCCTCACTCTCTCTCTCTCTCCTTCCTGGTTGCTATGTCCTGGGCTGCTTTCCTCTGTCACACCCTGCTGCCATGATGTTCTGCCTCACTCAGGCCCAGAGCAAGGGACTTTGTGTGAGTTTGTGTGTGTGTGTGTGTGTGTGTGTGTGAGAGAGAGAGAGAGAGAGAGAGAGAGAGAGAGAGAGAAAGAAAGAGAGAGAGAAAGAGAGAGAGAGAGAGTGAGAGTGTGTTTTTGGTACTGGGGATTGAACCCAGCCAGGGGCACTTAACTACTGAGCCACATCCCCAGCCCTTTTTTATATTTTATTTAAAGACAGGGTCTCGCTGAGTTTCTTAGAGCCTCGCTAAATTCCTGAGGGTGGTTTTGACCTCATGATCCTCCTGCCTCAGCCTCCTGAACTGCTGGGATTACATGTGTGCTCCACCACACATGGCCCTGCTGAGGGCTTTTTTGCTGTATCACATCAATAGTGAGAGAGAGAGGGCAAGAGAATGCCACAGTGGGCCAACTCACTTTTAATTTAAAAAAAAAAAACCTCACTCCCACGATAACACAAATCCATTCACGAGGGCAGAACCCCCATGACCTAGTCACCTCTTCCAGGTCCCACTTCTCATACTACTGCGTTGGACATCGAGTTTCCAATACAGGAACTTTGAGGGGTGCATTCACACTACAGCCAAATCTTTCTACATTTCCAAATGCCCAGGCATTGTAATTTCTATTTTCATATCAATCAAAACGAAATGCATGTAACAGTAGAATCTACTGGAACAAGTCTGGTTTACAATGGACAGCCATTTTATCCAGCAGAGGTTCACCAAACTCTGCCAGAAAGAGGGGGGTGTGTGCTTGTGTGGGTGACAAGGGTTGCATGTGTGTATGAGATGGGTTGTGGGTTTGTGTGTGTGTGTGTGTGTGTGAGAGAGAGAGAGAGAGAGAGAGAGAGAGAGAGAGAGAGGAATGGGAGTGTGTGTATGAGACTGGATTACATGGGTCATATGTGTATGTATGTGTAAAAGAGGGGTTGTGTGTATATGTGTGTGAGGCAAGGGTTGTGTGTGTTACAGAGTTTGTGTATGTGACAGTGTTGTATGTGTGTGTGTGAAAGAGAGAGAGACACACACACACACCAGTGTTTAGATTCAGGACTGAAGAAACCAGCTCTGCAGCGTGGGTGCACATGTGGGTTCAGGGATGAGAGAGACTGGCACATGCTGGCTAGAATGTTCTGGGATTGTAAACCATTTTATAACATTTTTTAAGAGTTCCCAAATTGAAGCTTATAGTGAGAGAAGAAGAAAAAAGCAACAATCTTCTGGCTTGATAGATGGGCCAAGAACAGCATGTGAAGAAAAAAAAATAGAATTTCAAAGGACATTTGCTTCACCTTTTAAGGCATACTTGGAAAATTAGCCAAAAGATGACATTTTAAAATGCTTCTCTTTTATAATGGCTGCCCAATATTAGCCTTCACTCTGCCAATGAGCACATTCAGGAGATAAAACCATCAACCCAGAAAAATACCAACTGTCAGAAGGGACTGACACATGGCAACCCAAGTCAGTTCAGGCACAGAAACGCCGCCAACTGAAGTACCACACTCCAAATCTCTTCCCTCCTGTGGGTGACACTTCAACACCCCCAAATCACTTTCCTTTGCCTTGTGATTTTCTTTCTGCCATCCTTAGAATATTTAGAATATGTCCATTTTTACAAGCGCTTAAATTCCATCCTCACTAATACAGGTCATAGAGAACAACCCCCTTTGTTTGTATGAAAACTCACTCAGCTGGTTCTTTCCCAATAAAAGCAGTGCACACTTGTTCTCCCTTCGTATGTCCCTAATTCTATCAATAAACTCTAACAGGATTACTCCTGTGTTTCATCTCCCAAAGCCCTTTCCCACTAATTCATTGGAGGATTGCTAGTTCACACTATTTCAAGAGTCCAGATAATTGATTGATGCTGACTGGTATTATCCCATCTCTAGAGAAAATTGAACAAAAAGAAATGGGATTAAATTACATCTCGGAGGAAATTCTGAGACAGAAGAGAAAATCTCGAGTATATAAATCAAATGTTACAATGGTTTCTATGAAGGTTATAGAATACCAATCATCAAAGTTCTTTAAAAGGGAGTTAAACCTATCAGTAAAGCCCCAATTTCCTTGGAAGAAGTGATCTTGAATGAACGTTCCCTTGATAATTCTTTCACAAAAATACTATATATTAGAGCAGCAAACAGTGCCAACTGCCTACCCAGTTTCTCTCCCTCCCTCCCTCCTGTATCATCAGTTTCTCCTTTTCTACTTGATCATGTTCTAGTGACTACTGGGAGAAATCTAAGATCGAAGAGAAAGAAGAGAGGGAGGAAGGAAGGAAGGACCCATCCTCTCTTACCTATCATCCCCTTTTAGCTATCTTCTCACTTCCTGAAGTCTTTCTGAAGTTCTCTACTTCCTCACTTGCCATTCTCACCTGGAGCCTCGTCTTGGTGCTCATTTACACCACTTGAATGAGACCACTTGCTGAATCAGGAAAAGTCTCCTTATCATCAAATCCAAGGTGGCTTCTTAGTTCTTACCTGATCATTTGCAGCATTCAGTGCTCAATCCGCTCCCGCTTCCTTAAAACTGTCTACCTTTGGCTACTGTGAACCCATGTTCTCTTAGTGTTCCTCCTCTTTCGTTAGTCCTGCTTCTCTTTCTTTGCTGGATGCTTCTCGGTTCAGCCTCCTAGGAGAGCTACAGAAATCCGTCCTGGGATTAATGGTTACTGCCAAGTTGTGTGTATCCTATTCTCTGGGCCATGGGAGTGTTTCACTTTCTGTGGCAAAAGAGACTGTGCAGAGGTGATTAAGGATCTTGAGACAGAGATGACCCTTGACTAACCAGATGGACCCAAGGAAAACTCCAAAGATCCTTAGAAGGGAAAGAGGGAGGCAGGAGAGTCAAGAGTCAGAAAAAGATGTGACGATGAAAACAGGGATTGGAATACGCAGGAAGGGGCCACAGCCAGTGGAATGCAGGCAGCCTGAAAAGTGAGAAAAAAAAAAAATTCTGCCCTGGAGACTCCAGAGGGAGTTCAGACCCACCAACCGCAGTTTCCACCCCAGGCTTCTCCTCAGGAGTAACCCACCTGGTTGCTCCTGCCAAAAACCTAGAGCTTACTCGCAGATTCCTCTTCTCACTCTACACATCCAGTCTATAAGTAAATGCTGTCAACTCAGTGTTCGAACCACACCCCAAATGCATTTGCATCTCTGCATTTCTGCAGCTTCTTCTGCAGTTCAAGCCACTGCCATCCCTCATATGGCAACCACCTTTGACCATCTGTTCCCCACGCAGCGGCTGGCAGTACCAATGGTCTAATACAAATTAGACCATGTCACACCCCGCTTAAAACCCATCCACGGTTTCCCATTGCACTTAGAATGAAACTCAACCTCCTTATGATAGCTTTCAGAGCCTCCACCACCTCTTCCTCACTCTCCATCCTTGTTCCATACCCGACTTGCCACACACTGGCTACACTGGCCTCTTTTGATCATGCCAATATTCATTTTGCTTAGGACATCTCCTCTAGGCTTTCTGTCTGCCTAAAACGCTCTTCTCCTGCTTTTCTTTCTCAATCTTTAGGTCTCATCTCAAATGTCACCTCCTCATGGGGCCTTCCTTGATCACCCTATATAAAACAGCCATTCAGTTATTCTCCTTGGCAAAGTATGTATCCTTACCTGGCATTTTTCCTATGAGTTTATTCTGTTTCCTTCAGGGGAATGTAAAAGTCACAACATTGGGGGCTTTGGGGGCTTCTTTAGGGCTGTGTGCCCAGGTCACATAGTAGGTGTTCAATAAATATTTGTTGTATGAATGAAACTTTTACCTGGGACCCGTGGTTATAATTAGGAACTACCTTACCTCGTCCTGACTACAAGATATCTTCACTATCATTATTCATAATAAGTAGTTATACTTGATTCCCCATTTATTTTTTTCTCTCTCTTCCACTAGATGTGAAATCTTTGAATACAGGAACTATGAGACTGGTGTAGTGAGAGACTAGGATGTTCCAGGCAGTCCATCACCACAGTTTAATGAATAAATAAGTCAAACACCCAATTAATGAATCCACAAATGAATGAATGAATGAATGAATCAGGAGAGTAGCTTGCTCTGTCACAACATCCTCACTGTATCTTCAGCTGTTGCCACAACACCCAGAGAGGAAAAAAAAATTGAATTAACACAAGTTTAGGCAAGCCTGTTGTTACGGTTTAGAGACGAGGTGTCCCCCAAAAGCTCATGCATGAGACAACAAAAGAAAGCTTAGAGGTGAGATGACTGGGTTATGAGAGTCTTAACCTAAGCAGTGCATTGATCCCCTGGTAGGATTAACTGGGTGGTGACTGTAGCAGGTCCAGTGTTGCTGGAGCAGGTGGGTCCCTGGGGCATGACTTTGGAGTATATATGTTGTCTCTGAAGACGGGAGCACTCGCTCTCCCTGCTCTTGGTGGCCATGGCCTGACCTGCTTTCCTCTGCCACACTCTTCTGCCATAATTTTCTGCCTCACTTCAAGCCCCAAGGAATGGAACTAGCTATCTAGCGACTGAGACCTCTGAAACTGTGAGCCCCAAAATAAACTTTTCCTCCTAAAATTGTTCCTGTCAGGTCTTTTGGTTACAGCAGTGAAAAAGCTGAGCGAAACACCTGTGTTTTCTAAAGAGACTGCTTAGATGACTCTTAGTCAGTCCAGTTGTCAGGCAGGGTCCACCTGTACTAAGTTATCAATGTAGAATAACATCCTAAGGATTCTCTGCTTAAGAACACTATAGAAGGGATAAAAAGAATTGTGGATAATCCCTCAACCCTCATTTCATAATAAGATTGAGGTGCAGTTTACTAAATATACTAATATACTAAAAGCCATAGAATTATAGAGTGGATTCAGAGAGCATTCTCCTTTAATAATAATAATAGTTTCATCAGCATTTGTACAGCTATTATCAGAGATAATTTAGTAAGCTCTAGAAACTTTATTTTATTTTTGTTTTCATTCTTTTTTTGCATTACAATTCTTATTCCACATATAGTGCACAATTTTTCATATCTCTGGTTGTATATAAAGTATGTTCACACCAATTTGTGTCTTTATTCATGTACTTTGGATAATGATGTCCATCACATTCCACCATCATTGGTAACCCCCTGCTCCCTCCCTTTCCCTCCCACCCCTCTGCCCTAGATAGATAGAATTCATCTATCCCTCTCATGCTCCCCTTCCCTACCCCACTATGAGTCAGTCACCTTATATCAGAGAAAACATTCAGCATTTGTTTTGGGGGGATTGGCTAACTTCACTTAGCATTATCTTCTCCAACGCCATCCATTTACCTGCAAATGCCATGATTTTGCTCTTTTTTATTGCTGGGTACTATTCCATTCTGTATATATGCCATATTTTTTTTATCCGTTCATTTACTGAAGGGCATCTGGTTGGTTCCACAGTTTAGCTATTGTGAATTGTGCAGCTATAAACATTGATGTGGCTGTGTCCCTGTAGTATTCTGCTTTTAAGTCCTTTGGGTGTAGACCAAGGAGAGGGATAGCTGGGTCAAATGGTGGTTCCATTCCCAGTTTTCCAAGGAATCTCCATACTGCTTTCCAAATTGCCTGCACCAATTTGTAGTCCCACCAGCAGTGTATGAGTGTGCCTTTTCCCCTACATCCTCACCAACATTTACTGTTGTTTGTCTTCATAATAGCTGACATTCTGACAGGAATAAGATGAAATCTTAATGGAAATCCATATGCAACAAAATGAATTAAACCCCTCTCTTTCACCATGCACAAAACTCAACTCAAAATGGATCAAGGACCTAGGAATTAAACCAGAGACTCTGCGTCTAACAGAAGAAAAAGTAGGCCCTAATCTTCATCATGTTGGATTACCCCCAACTTCCTTAATAAGACTCATCTAGCACAAGAATTAAAACCAAAAATCAATAAATGGGATGGATTCAAACTAAAAAGTTTCTTCTCAGCAAAATAAACAATCTGTGAGGTGAATAGAGAGCCTACATCTTTGGAGCAAATTTTTACCCCTCACACATCAGATAGAGCACTAATCTCTAGGGTATATAAAGAACTCAAAAAGCTAAACACCAAAAACACAAATAGCCCAATTAATAAATGGGCCAAGGACCTGAACAGACACTTCTCAGAAAAGGATATACAATCAATTAACAAATATATGAAAAAGTTCATCATCTCTAGCAACAAGAGAAATGCTCTAGAAACTTTACTAAGAGCTTTATTTACAGTGTGGCATCATTATTCCTCTTCACTTATGTTATTTTACAGATAACATAAGTGAGGTTAAAGAACACAAGGTTCTGTGGTTATTACATGGCAGATCCAAGGTATACGTTGATCTAACTCCTGAGCCTGGTGTGCAAACTACTGTGCCATCCTGAATTCACCAGAGTGGGCAGGGCTGGGACAGACTTTCTTAGGTGGTTCTCACAGGACCCTCTTCTGAATGGCTGAGTGTACATGGCTCCCATCCCACCTGGCCTGTTCTCTGCTGAGGTGTCTAGGTGCTTTGTATTTATTCCAGGTCTCTTATTAGCAAGACTTGAGTCTCTGCCTATGCACTTATTTCAAGGACTGATTTTGCCACATCCTAAGTCCCACACATCTGGCTTTACTCCCCTCCAACAGGTTTTGGGCAATATTGGGTGCAGCCGCTTGATGCTGGAGCTCCTTGGATTTCTGAGTTATGTGCTCTGCAGCTGGGCTCCCTTGCCGGGCTTTCTGATAGGTCCCCTTCTCTGTAACTGAGCTCTAGCAGCAGGGTTAGCATATTTCAAAGTCCCTTTGATGGAAGAATGTACGTCTGCTTGAAATGGAAAGTGTAAATGACTTCCTTGTTGGGCAGAAACACGGAAGGAGTCACACTTCCTTTGAGCCATTTACTAACTGTACATAAAATGTTAAATCACTTTGTGCCTTATTTTGTACGTTATTCTAGAATACTATAAGGAACGGGGGTTTTTAATCACATTTGTTAAATTCTAAATTAAAAACACTTTCATAAACTAAGTCATTAGGCACTTTCATTTCTTAATTATTTCAACCCCACTGCTCAGAACAAAAGCTCTATTGTGTATTTTCACTCAGATGATACTCCTCTGAATCAGACAGGAACACATTTGTATTACTATAATGCTTTTGCTTTGGCATGTGACCATTTACGACAAAAGAAGTGAGGATGGCAGGTGAAAGATTGAAACATGTAGTTCTGCTAAATTTTTTTAAAATGTGATTTATATATGTGTGTATGTATGTGTGTATGTGTATTTTTTTAAAATTTCTTTTACCACCACCTGTCCTCTATATGATATGTCTTTATTTGGGGTTTGCACTATTGTAAACATATTGCACTATGGCCAAACTGGAAGGGAAAGTCACCAAGCTGAGTCACAGTTATCAGTTCTATTTTTGAATAGATATCACCATATTTTTAAATGCTAATTTTTTAAAAAAAGCTATGAATAAGGAATATGTAAAAAAGCTAGAAAATGCACTTACATTCCAACCGCTAAAACCTCTTGCCTATCTCACTAAATGCAGTAAACTTCCAAATAGAAGCCATGTAGCTTTAAGAACTTTGAGACCCTCGACATATTAGCCAATCACAGTTATCAAAACAAATGTCTACTTTGCTTAGTGCATAAGACATTGTTTATATCCAAAAAGAAATATTAGGGCTTTGTGGTGTGGCAGCTCCTCACCCTTATCAGTCCTGCAGGAGTGTAATTAAAGACAATAGCAGGAGCAGCTGTATTGAAAACACAAGTCATTTGTCTCCCCTTCCCCCACCCCTTCTGCTCACATAGTTAATGCAACATAACATCAGCTCTATCATCAAGGCTTCTTCAAAAGGCAGAATAATAGAAAACATATCTATTTCTCACCATGGATTGGGAAACTTAAAGAAATACTTGCTCTTATCTTGCCATTATATTAAGAAAATTGAAAGTAATTTAGATCTAAAAACTCAAAAGTTCCTGAGATAGGGCAAGTTTGGGAGAATAAGAAAAAAAAATATCTTCAGGGATAGCCAGCTAAAAAAATGACTTATCCCCAGTGGCCATCTAGCAAATGTTTGCTAATAGGTTCTCCAAGAGTAAAGCCCTGATTTGGAACATTTTCCAGTTTCTGGGGCATAAATACTTCCACCAGGGATGATTTCAAGCTACTGATGTGGCATCATTAAACACAGAGAATCTGAACATGGAGTCGGAAAGAGATGCACGGCAAGGTAGCATTTATAGACCATTTACAGTATGCAGTTGACAGAAATAATCTCAGGGACACAGATAAGAGTAAAACAACTAGGAAGTAGTGAATTTTTATTATCTATATAATGTAATTTGTTGAAATTTTACATAATTTTTAATAATGGCTATTTAATTACCACCTCACAGAATTCCTGAAAACAATCATTTCTCACAAGCCAGTACAAATGAGCTCCAGCCCACCACTACACTCTGCTTGCAATGTTACTACAAGTAATAAATAGCCCTGTAGTGAGGACAGATGAATAAGAACGCGTAATAACATTCATTTTTAACAGTAGAATTTGACCACTTATTTAATCATTTTTCCCAACACCTACCTTCCCACCAGAATCTCCCTGAAGCCAGAAAAAGAATAATACAGGAACAGGCTTATGTGTTGTTACAAAACAATGGAAAACCCTCAGTTCTTTTCATCAATCAGAAATGCTGAGAATGTACTTTGTAACCCTTTCTGCTTCCCTTGTAAGTACTAGATGCTAACAGGAAATTTTGGCTGCAGCTTGGAGACCTTAGGTTTGTAGTGAGGTCCCAGGCTATGCAAAAGAGGTGATTAAAAAATATATTTTTTAACAGCTACACAGACTTCCATTTCTGAGAAGTTGGAATTGATGTACCTTTTCTTCTTCCTCCCACTCAGTCCTACTAAAAGTCCTGGAATTTACATCTAAAACAGAAAAAAAAACTCTGAACAGTGGACAGGAGCAGACAGACCACTAGGAAATGACAAAGTGGTGACTTGGCTGGCCTTCCCTTCTGCCTCATTTATCTCAGACTACAAGCTGAAGAAGCCAAAACTAATGGATACAGACTGCAAAGGTCCCCAAAAGCCTATGAATGTCCTTCCAAAGATCCTTGTGATGATGAAACTGTTCTGAATTTTACTGTATTGATGTCTGTTAGGGTTTAGCTATGAGGTGTCCCCCAGAAGCTCAGAGGTGAAATGATTAGGTTATGAGAACTTTAACCTCATCAGTGGATTAATCCACTGATATGGATTAACTGGGTGGTAATTAGGCAAGTGGGGAGTGGCCAGAGGAGGTAGGTCATTGAAGGCATGCCTTTGGAGTTTATATTTTGTCCCTGGTGAACAAAGCTCTTTATGTTTCATGGTGTCTATGTCCTGAGTTCTTTCCACCATCATGTTCTACCTCATCTCGAGCCCAGAGTCATGAAGTTAGCCACAGACCTCTGAAAATTAAACTGAGTCAAAATAAACTTCCTCCTCTACATTGTTCTTGTCAGGTCTTTTGGTCACAGTGACGAAAAAGCTGACTGAATTCTAGTCATAATATTGTACTATGTGATTGGTTGGGGATTTTCTTCAATGTAGAATTCTTTTTCAGTACTCGGGATGGAACCTTGGGCTTCCTGCGTGTTCTATCAAGCACCCTCCCACTGAGCAACACCCCAGCCCAACAAGCACAGAATTTGGTTTGAGATTTTTTAAATTTACCTTAACTGGTACATAAAAAACATAAAAAATTGTACAACTTAAAGGAGTAATGTGATGCTTTGATATGTATATATACCATAGCTTTACAAGATGTTACCATTGAGGGGAAAATAAGTAAAGGAATAGCTGCATTATTTCTTATAAACTGCATGTGAATCTAGAGATACCTCAAAATATAGAGTTTAAAGGAAAAAAAAATAAACACCAGCTACATCTCTCCTACTCCCTCAGTTCTATCAAGGTTTAAAAGGGTCTTAAGTCAGACAATAGGCGATTTTGGAGAAGCCGTTGGTACATTAATCATGTTGAGATGCTTTTAAAAAGGGAAGATGGAATGGAAACTGAACCTCACTGTATCAGTGAAAAGATCTTATGTGCAGAAGACAATCAAAAATATTTCTAGAGAGCATACTTCTCTGGCCCTTTTTTAATCCTCTAATTGAAAAGTTGGCTGTATAACAAGGCCATCTCTGTCACTTACTCACTGAACACACAATAACTAATATGCCAGGTGGACCTACCAGAGTCTCTACCAGTAAGGAGCTTTAGAGTTACAGCCATCTTGTACGGCTGGTCACAGAGTCAACATCTGAGTCACAATAACAATAGCTAACACTTATTGGGAATCACTAAGGTGATTGACAGGCATCACTTCACATAAGCCTTCCACAACACCACAAGGGAGGCACTACTGTCATCTGTATCTCATGAATGACAGAAGCCAAGGCTCATAGCAAGACCAAAAATTTTCCTGTGGTCATTCTGCTAATAAACCATAGAGCCAGAAACAGAAATCATGCCATCCAGACTCCAGAACCTAAACTCTCCCCCTGAGTCTGTATTACCTACCACCACGTGTCAGTTTCTAAGCATGAGGTTCAGCATGATACAAAGGTAACAGGAGCCAACCAGGAGGGGGCTGGACTGAAATCCAGAAGGTCCCCATTCACTTAGACATAAAATAAGAGCTGATAGTAAATAACTTGCTGTAGGAACCAGCACCCGAGGTCTGGAACTGAAGCAAGATGTAATTCCAAATTTCACAAAATGGGGAGGCTGTGATTGCTGCATCCCCAGCCCCAACTGAAAAGGGTCAGGACCAGTAATAATCTGAGCCTTCAACAAGTCCAGCTGCAGGGAGCTGAGGACCAGACATGAAAGCTGACACCCACTATCTAGTGCATACTTGCTATTAGAATGAAAAAGTCAGAGTTTTCACAATGTGCTGTAGTTTTTCAAAATGGCACCCAATGGGTCTGGAGGACTGTTCTATAAAATTTATATGTCCTGGGTTTAAAACAGAAGATAAGTTCAGAAGAGTTATCATGTCGAAAGCATGAGAAGCTAAGTTTAAGGAGTTTTGAGATATGAGGTCCTGAATTGCTCAGTGGAGGTATAATCAGTATTAAAAAACACATTTTGTGCCCATTTACTAGGAGATGCAAACTCTTCCAAATACAAAGTCCTCACAAAAACTCTGATTCAATGGAACACAGTAAAAATCTTACATCTGAATACAGTATGTAAAACAGCCTTGAAAATCTCATTTTAACTGTTTACACCATTGTTTACCCTCTGTATAAAAATTCTACCTTGAACAATAAGGGGGGAAAACTACATTTCTTCTGTAATAATGTCTCATCAGTATTATGGAAATAAGCATGATGTAATTATTACACACCCAATTATTGCCCAAGTTGATTAATGTCAGGAGAATACCAGACAAGGTCAGGGGTCATGAAGCCATGGACAGGGATCAATTGTCACGAAGGTTATTCAGGGTCACTATGTTTCACAATTTCACCTGACCCCTCGCCCCAGAAAAAGCAAGATAGAGGGAGCAAACAGTCCCACTAATAGCAGAGCAGCGACACCACCTCCATACACAAAGAAAACGTATTATTAGGTGATGGCTGGCATTTAATAGGCAATTCACTCAAATGACGGCATTTCATACTCTGTAATTTGATGTGGTTCTCCACTTAACATCACACTGAACCAAAGTGCATTTCCTGTTTTCATTCAAAAACCAAGTTTCCTTCCCACCAGTATAGCTCTCTGAAGGATGAAGAATGAGGTGAGTGCCTTAGGAAACCACACGGACCCCTGGCCCTGCCAGCCTGTCCCCTCATCTCTCCACCTCCGTCCACCCGCTTCACCTCCAGGAGCCCATTTTGCCCCACGTCGGGGTCTTGCCTCATTTCCTTTCTGCCTCAGAGACACTCTCACCTGGACTTTCTCAGGGAACTTCTTATCCCTTTGTGCTGCTGTTGATCCATCTCCCTGGTCCTTGCCCCTCCCTTCCGTGTGATCTCCCAAAATGAGCACAAGGCACATTTTTCACAATGTTTGCTATTTATCACTGTGAGAAAACAAGCAAGAGAGAGTCAAAGTAACAAATGCCATATGAGCTGCAAAGTGACAAGGCTCCCCTGGGTTCCCCTAGGAACTGTTCTTTGTGAAACAGAGTTCTTAGGATGGAGAAGACTCCATATGTTTCCAGAAGAAGAAATGCATTAGCAATTAGTAAACTCAAGCAGCCTTTAGAAAACAGGAGCAAGAATATGAGGAGAGGACTCTGTATATTTATATAGAATGATCTGAAAAATGTTTTAGATGAAAACTAAGTAGAGAACAGACACATTTTGTGTAAAAAAAAGGATATATATAGATAGATAGATAGATAGATAGATATAGATATATATATTTATATTGATCCAGTACCTTTTATTTATTTATTTTTATGTGGTGCCAAGGATCAAACCCAGTGTCTCACACGTGCTAGACAAACGCTCTGCCACTGAGCTACAGCCCCAGCCCTGAGAAATATATATTTAAATGTTTTTACTATTAAATGCTTAAAATACTTCTAGAATGGTAAGCTACCAACAGATAACACAGGTTATCTCTATGGAAGGAAAATGAACAGCTGGGGGACCTTAGCAAAAAAAAAAAAAAAAAAACAGCCCCCTTCAGTCCCTTTCATAGCTTATGGAATTGCATCTTTTCCTCTCTCGGTCCCTTTACAGGTGAATATATTCACTACTCAATAGCTACAGAGACAGCAGATAGATTCTAATGTGAAGAATCTGCAGCGATCATGCAAATCTCTGGCATGAGAAACATGATCCTCCTCCTTTTCTCTCGTGGGCTCCTCTCTCTGCACAGGTCCATTCTCCAGGGGATTGATATGAAGTTTTAATGCATTTCTGAAGTAGAAGAAAAATATAGGAGACTCTAACTAGTTCCCTCTTTTTCCCCAACCCTGCCTTTCTTTACATAAAGCCTTCCTCTTAAAACTAAAATTTGAAGAAAGCTCCTGAGAGATGGTTAATGCCCTACTGACTGTTAAAACTGCATTTTAAAACTTTTAGAAGACTTGGTGGGAACATGCCGCTGCTCCCAAGGTTTTTCATCTTTATAGAGTGCTATGATCTGAATGTTTGCCTCCCCCTAAAATCCTCCTAATGGCATTAGGAGGTAGGGCCTTTGAGAGCTAATTGGGTCATGAAGGTCAAATTTTCATGAATGTGACTAGTGACCTTATTCGCCCCTTTCCTTCATGTGAGGACATTGAAAAGACAGCTGTCCATGAGCCAGAAAATGGGCCCTCACCAGACACCAAAACTGCTAGCAACTTGATCTTGGACTTCTCAGTCTCCAGAATTGTGGGAAATAAATTTCGGTTGTTTATAAGACACCTTTTCATGGTATTTTGATATAGTAGCCCAAGTGGGCATATTGGTGCCACCAGTAATACTAAATCACCTAAAGTTTAGACTTTCCCTAGTGATTAAGCTGAATGTCTAAGCAAGTCTTTTTAAGAAGATAAAAGATAGTCTCCTGCATATAACGTCCTCCTTCCATCGAGCATCTTTCCAAAGAAAATAAACACCCTCACGTTTCATAAGAAAATTTCGATCTAAAAAGAATTAGTTGCTGCAGATAGTCCTCAAATTCTGCTGTAATTTTGAAAATATCCTTCCTGAGGAATAAAAAGTCATCTGCAATATTAGTTCAGTGAAAAACTGAGGACTCAGACCCATCTTAAAAATCATAGCAAAAGCCAGTATCTTTCATTTCTGTAGGGCTCTAATTGACTTTAAAATGTTTGTCAATTGCATAGTAACTCATATTGTTGGCAATTATTTGTTTTCATCCCTGAAAGAGAATTACACATCCTCATCATCTGCTCTGACTCCTACAGGCAGAGCACATCTCCCTGTCCATTGGCAGATTTGGCCATGAACTTGACCTGGCAGTGCGTGTCAGCAGAAATGGCAGTGCACTTACTCCAAAGAGGAGCTAATTTAAGAGGCCTGCTCTTGCTTTTTCATTCATGCCTCAAGAACAGTGTGACCTAGATGGGATGTGCCTTCAGCCTGGATCCCAAAATGAAGACCCATGGAAAAGAGCCTCAACATAGCTGCAACCACACAGGTAACCTGCAGCAACAGAAAGAAAGCTTCAGCTCTCCACAAAGGACATGCAATGAGGCAAAGAAATAAATCTCTGTTACTAGCCGCTGAGCTTTAGAGAGTGCTTTCTTCACAGATTAGATGACTAATGTAAGAAACAAATTATGGCAAGCTCATCTCAAGAATGCACCAATTCATATCTGTGTTCTAGGAAATAAGGAGAAGAAGTGAATATTCACAGAGCAGCTGCTCTAGGTCAATCATTGTTCTAGGGGTTTTCATGAAATTGTCCTTCAGGATAACAGAAATAACTTCTTGAGTCTCATAGAAAATGAGAGGCCAGGGTTTTACAAGTTCCAAGTACACTTACAAAGCCAGCTGTTTTAGTCGGCTCTTTCATCACAGTGACCAAACGACCTAATGAAAACAATTTTAGAGGAAGAAAAGTTTATTTAGGGGCTCATGGTTTCAGAGGTCTCAATCCACAGACATCAGGCTCCATTGCTTTGAGCCTAGGGTGAGGCAGAACACGATGGCGGAAGGATGTGGCAGCGGAAAACAGCTCAGGACACCACTACCAAGAAGCAGAGAGAGAGGTGGGCTCACAAGAACAAAATATATACCCCCAAAGTCATGCCCCCGTGACCCACCTCCTCTAGCCATACCCTACCTGCCCACAGTTACCACTTGGTTAATCCCTATCAGGGCATTAACACACTGATTATGTTAAAACTCTCAAAATCCAATCATTTCACCTCTAATTTTCTTCATTATCTCACACATGAGCTATTAGGGGACACCTAATATCTAAACATAATACCACCATTGTACATGAGTTATTTACTGGAAACTTTAATAAAAATATAAAACTTTAATAAAAAATAAAATTCACCATATTGCTTATAGACACATTTTCAAAGTGGTAAATATCAGGCCTGTTTTTTCATAACATGGCTGATATTTTTAATGTGCCAAGAATTATTAGGACTATTTTCAGAAAAGACTGTCTTCCAATGCACTCATACCTGAAGCTTTTAATTTTAGAGAACTAACCTATTTTTATTTTCTATTTTTATCTATATAACATCACCTAGCTACTAAGAATCTTGGAATTCTTCCATTTTTATGAGCAATCTTCGGTTAAAATTTGGCTTTCTCTTTATGTTTCGATAAATTTGATTAAGATGCCTATAAGTATAATGAGAGTGAAATGAATCTGAGGAATATGTCTCTTCCAAAAGTTTGTCAGTGTAATAGAGAAAGCATCGAAGGATTTCCAGTCACCAGTGTCCAGTATTATTAAAGTTCAATACTGTCACATTATGACACAGGCATTGTTTAGGAAGGGAACTACATCTGGAGTTTGATAAATGAATATCAAATAAAGAAGAGTAGAAATTCATTTATTCAGGCTGAAGGGAAGTGTCTAAATACAGGCAAAGTCAACTGTAATATTCTGAAGCAAAATTACCTTTATGTCTTTTCTGATTTGAAAGAAAAACAGTAGTAGAAAGATACCAAGCATGTCTTATAGTGATGTAATATTTTTTAGCTATTTTTATGACATTTAAGCTATATACCTTTGGATAGAACAAGAAACCTATAAACATACCAATCTTTCTATTTCTAGGTAAAGGATGATGAGAAGTTGGACCAAAATTAAAAATATGGTATTAAAAAAACTTACAGAGGCCATTTTTTCCCAAAGTACATCATTAAAATTCAATGCTATGAACACTTGCTTAATGTGTGCATTATCATATCTGTATATGAAATAAAGGCATAGATTGGAAATTTTTTAAGGTAAGTTTAGATGAGGGGATTACAGGTGATGTCCTGGTTTATAAATCTTTTATTATTGTCATAATAATGTTTTAAACAATTACAAATGATTGTTGCTATCATTGTTGTAGTTCATAAGCTAATTTTAATGTCCTAATTATATACATTGATTTTAATAAATGTAAGTAATTCATGTGCTCCTCATAAAACCTATATCGTAAGAGAGTAAAAAAAAAATTAAAAGAAAACCTGCATGTTCTTACAAAAATTCCAAGTTCTTTAAGTCTTTTGTCTACACATATTTATGTGAAGGGGCGGGGGTGAAGCCCCCCTTCCAGAGATGGATGATCATACTTTTAGGATAACCAAGAAAAACTGACAGCTGAGGACAATCAAAAGCTGGACAGAATGTTTTAAAATGTTTGAAATGTCTTGGCCTCAAAGAGTTACCAAGATGGTGACACACTACGGGACCCAGTCTTAGGAGAAGAGGGAACCCAAGTGAGGTAGTCACAGAATTCAGGGCAAATTGCCAATTCTGAAAATGAAAATGACCCATGAGAAGGCAAGACAAAGGGCACCATCTTCTTCATTTTCTCAAAGGACCAGGGCAACAAGCATTTGTGTGAGTTCAAGACCTCCCAGTGTTACCAGCAAGAGTTAGGATCAGGTTCAAGTTCAACAGGTGTGGGGAAACAAACATGGCAAACACCCAGGTAAGCAAGTGGGCAGAAATTTTATTTATTTATTTAATTGGGGGCAGGGGTACTGGGGATTGAACTCAGGGGCGCTTGACCACTGAGCCACATCCCCAGCCCTATTTTGTTTTGTTTTGTTTTTAATTTAGAGACAGGGTCTCACTGAGTAGCTAAGCACCTCGCCTTTGGTGAGACTGGCTTTGAACTTGAGATCCTCCTGCCTTAGCCTCCCAAGCCACTGGGATTACAGGCGTGTGTCACTACACCTGGCAGGAATTTTATTTTTAAAAAAAGAAAGTGAAAAAAATAAAAAGGCTTAGAACTCCTGGCTGAACTCTGGGAGGGGCAAGGATACCATTTCAATCTTACAGGATCCCTTCTTTCAATGGCACATAAGTTGAAAAGCTCCTCCTGAATGATTCTTTTATTATTGTTCTTGATACACAAGACAGTAGAGTGTATTGTGACATATCATACACACAGGGAGTATAACTTATTCTAGTTAGGATCCCATTCTTGTGGTGGTACCTGATATGAAGTTTTGCTGGCCATGTATTCATACATGAACATAAGAAAGTTACGTCCAACTTATTCCACTCTCTTCCTATTCCCAGTCTCCGTCCCTTCCCTTTATTCCTCTTTGTCCACTTCAATGAACTTCTATTCTTCCCCTCACTCTTATTGTATGTTAGCATACACCTATCAGAGAGAACATTTTACCTTTGGTTTTGGGGGATTGGCTTATTTCACTTAGAATAATAATCTCCAGTTCCATTTATTTACTAGCAAAAGTCATAAAAATAATTCCTTTTTATAGCTAAGTAATATTCCATTGTGTGTGTGTGTGTGTGTGTGTGTATCATGTTTTCTTTATCCATTCATCCGTTGAAGGGCACCTAGGTTGGTTCCATAGCTTAACTATTGTGAATTGAGCTGCTATAAACATTGATGTGGCTGTGTCCCTCTAGTATGCTGATTCCCCAAGGAGTGGGATAACAGGGTCAAATGGTAGTTCCATTCCAAGTTTTCTAAGGAATCTCCATACCGCTTTCCAGAATGGTTGAACCAATTTTCAGTGCCACCACCAATGTATAAATGAACCTTTTTCCCCACATCCTTACCAACACTGTTACTTGTATTCTTTATAATTGCCATTCTGACTGGAGTGAGATGGAATCTCAGGGTAGTTTTAATTTGCATATCTCTAATTGTTAGAGATATTAAATATTTTTTTCACATATTTGTATTTCTTCTTCTGTGAAATGCCTGTCAGTTCCTTTGCCTATTTATTGATTTGGGTTATTTTTTTTAACGTTAAGTTTTTTGAATTCTGTGTATATCCTGGAGATTAATGCTCTATCTGAGGTGCAGATGGCTAAGATTTTCTCCCATTCTGTAGGTTCTCTCTTCACGTTCTTGATTGTTTCCTTTGCTGTGAAGAAGCTTTTTGGTTTCATACCACCCCATTGATTGATTCTTCCCTGAATGTTTCCTGATATTTCAGTTGTCCCACAGGTTGGATTACATAGTCACTCCAGGAATTGGAAACTTAACGTCCTTTCTGAGAAAAAGGAACTGTTTTATAACATGTCAAGGCATGTTAAAATGGCTTTTCTCCTGCTTGAATTCTTGTACATCTTCACATCCCTTTCCTACTCTCTACTGCCCATCCTTTTTCTATCTTACCAGGAGAAGGGTCTCAGGTACATGCCATGTACTACACTTCCAGTGAGATTCTGAAAGTCTGTGCTCGAGAATAAGGGTGAGCTAGAAACAGACTGGCCCTTACAAAGACTGAGGCCCAGACTCAAATCACCTCAGTTTCTGAGTGGATTAAGGAGATCTATACAAATGAGCCACCTGTAAGAGCCAAAAAATAAAAACAACTTCCTCAGAAGGCAAAATATAATGCTTCAAATTATCTTTAAAAGTTTTCATAAGTACTGTTCAAAAGGAGAAAGAGGCAGAAGAAAAAAGAAGGAAAAAGAAAGGCACATTCAAAGCTAATATATGTCTGAACGGCAAGGGGAGAAAAATAGAAACAAACTCATGAGATGCAAATATTAAAGTATTGAAGGCAGCAAACTAATATTATGGTCAATCCATTAAATGAGAAGGTAGAGAATTTCAGAAGAAAACTGGAAATCAGAAAATAAATCAAATGGAAAGTCTAGAACTGGAAAATAAACATAAATTTGAGAATTCAGTAGATAAGGAGAGTTATATACAATTTAAGAAAGAATTAGTGAAGTAGAAAATAAGCTGAAGTTTGTAGAAACAAAGTGATTATAAGATACAGAAAAGAACATTAAAAATACATGGAAAGAAAATAGATGGGGGATAGTGAAATGGTCTAAGAAGAAGGGCGGGGAGAATAAAGCAGAAGAGATATTTGAAGAGACAATAGTGAAAGCTTTTCCAAAAATCACAATAACACTAAGAAGTGCTACAAACTTCAAGAACAAATGCAAAAAAAAAAAAATCAAAATCAGCCAGAATAAGAGAGACATACAGTTAGCCCTCCCTAACCAAGATTCCACATCCCCAGATTCAAACAGCCTCAGATCCTAAAACTGCATCTGTTCTAAACAAGTACAGCCCTTTATCTTGTCATTATTCAATACAGTATACAATAAATACAATAACAAATATTTATATAACATTTACATTGCATTGAATATTATAAGCAATCTAGAGAAGATTAAAGTATTTGGGAAGGTTACATAGGTCATATGCAAATGCTATGCCATTTTATATAAGGGCTTGAGCATCTGCAGGTTTTCGTATCTGTAGGGGTCCTGGAACCAATGTCCTGCACCAGAGAAGACAGTATGAACTTTACACGAACAATAACAATTGTTCTCAACAGGGGGGAAAAAAAAGCAAGAAGACAAAGAAATATTTTCAAAGTACTAAAAGAAAATAACTCCCAAAAAAGAATTCTATAGCCTTCAAAAATGTCTTTCTAAATTACTCTTCATACAAAAACAGCATTTGTGATCATCACAAATATACTAATGAAAATTCAGGTTCAAATGGGAGGTGTTCAAGGAGAAAGGAAAGTGACCCTAGAAAGGGGCATCAAGATGCAGGGCAGAAGGCAGAACAATGGAAAGAATAAAGAATGTCAGTGTATCTAAGTGAATATTGACTACAACGTAATAGTAATAATGTTGTATGGAGTTTGCTATAATTTAGCTCATTTGTGAGACAATGCAAGAAGGTTTAGAAGTACAATAATTGGGTTATGAGAGCCTTAATCCTATTAGCTGTTAATCCCATGGTTAACCTCAGAAACCATGAACCCCCAAATAAACTTTTCCTCCTAAAATTGTTCTTGTCAGGTCTTTTTGATCACAATGGCAAAAGAGTTGACTAAAACAGAGTTTAAAGTATAGCATTAAAATCCTTAACAATGGCATATAAGGCAGATGGGGGCTGCTCTACCATCTTTGCATTATGCAAAACTAATAAAAGTGATTATATGTATAATACTTCAATAAACCAAGGATGCATGTTGTAATCTGTAAAATAATCTCTAGAAGAGTAGTAAAAGAAGAGGGGAAATGAAATAAAGCTATATGGTTAATCAGGTCAAGGAATTCCAAAAGGGACAAAAAAGGACACAGACTAACAGAAAAGAATTGAGTTAGGTTTAAACACAAGATGTCAATAATACATTGACTGTGAATGGATCAAATACATAATTAAAAGAGAAGACTGTCCAACTGGATTAAGAATGAACAACTCAATCACACAGAAAAATGCCCAAAACAAATGAGGTTCAGAGAAAAGGATGGGAAATTACACAAGCCATGCAAGGGCTGGGAATGTGGTTCCGTGGTAGAGTACTTGTCTAGTATGCATGAGGCCCTGGGTCTGATCTTCATCTCCAAAAAATTAAAAATGAAAATAAAAAAAGAAAGCATATTCTATGCTAACACTAGCCAAGAGAAAGTACAGTAGATTGGACCAGTTGTCCTTCGGAATAGCTCAACAGCTTATATTTCACAAACAATGTGAAAATTCTCATTTCCTATGTCTGTGCCCATCTGGATATTCTTTTTCATTTTCGCCAACTTGGTAGGACAAAAGTATAGGTCCATGTTATGTTTATTTTTCAGTTTAGTTAAGATTAAGTATGAACACTGGCATTTGTAGTTCTCTCATAAGTTTCCTTTTCATGTCTTGTACCAGAGCAGATGAAAGAAAAAAAAAAAACTGGTACAAATCACAAAGACTAGGAGGTCAAGGAATTCCAAAGCTTACAACATCTTGCTTGTTGTTGTTGTCCTGGGGATTGAACCCAAGGGTGTTCATAATACTGAGCTACATCAGCAGCCCTTTTTTATTCTGAGATAAGGTCTTACTAAGTTGCTGAGGTTGGCCTGAAACTTGCAATTCTCCTGCCTCAGTCCCTCAAGTAGCTGGGATTACAGGAATGAACCACTGCAACTCAGCCATTTGGACTTTTTTTAACCAATCCTCCCTTTCTGAGGAACCCCCCAAAATTGTTTGCACCTGAGCCTTCTTCTTGAGAGCCCTTCTTTTATCCATTTTTCTTGTAAGATATTGAATTTTTCATATTGCCTCAGAAGAGCTCTTCACAGGGTTGTCTGTTGTTTTAACACCACTTATGATGATTTATTTACTTTCAATCTCATTCAGTAATGAAAGAACTAAGGTCATCGATTTTTCTCTGATCTCAGTTTTGGAGATTGTCTATGGGTTTGTTTTGTTTTGTTTTTAGAACTGGGGACTGAACCCAGGGGTGCTCTACCACTGAGCTGAACCCACAGCACTTTTTTCTTTTTTAGCTTTTATTTTGACATAAGCCTCATTAAATTTTGCAGACTGGCCTTGAACTTGCTATCCTCCTGCCTCAGTCTCCCTGGAATTACAGGCATGTACCACTGCACCCAGCTCCTATGGATGCTTTCAGGGAGTTTTTCCACCATCATTTTTTTTCTACTTATGAAATTTGTTTTTCACCATATCTGGATGTTTTACAAAAATATATGAGAAAATAAAATCAGGACACAAATATTCTTAAAATCAGGATATTAGTGTTCTTTAATATTTGCAAAATATTAAAGAAAGCACATAAAAACTATACCATGAAGATATTTGCAACTAGAGCAGTTCTTTGCTTGCTTCAATTCAGAAGTTAAAGAAATGATATGGAAGCAGGAAAAGAATGCAAGTTCTCAAGGGGAACTTTTAGGCATTAGAGGCAATTGAAATTATATTGTGCTAATTATCAACTAATATTTTTATTTTTTATTTTATCAAATAATGTTTTAACATAACAGATGTAATCTGACCTAGAAAACAATACCATGGCACTTTTACCTGGCAATTCCAATGCCAGGCTATGGAGACAGGCACCAGCTGTAGCTGGGTCTTGAGAAACTCAAGTGAAAAATACGTTGCCACAACACACTTCCCTGTGGTCTATTTTATGGGGCTAGAAACCACTTCCACAATTAACAATGTGTGTGGCATTGTCTACAGTATAGCATTGACAGCTTAGAAATTGTTGGCATTTCCAGAAGAACCATATGATTGAAATTATTTGAACTGAGGACAACCCATAACTCTTGTTAAATGCTGAGAGATGGGGGATGAGGTGGAGACCCAGAGCAAGACCCGCAGAAATTCAAAATGTAATGAATGAAAGCTGAGGCACAGACCTAATCAAGGTGTTTAATAAATTTTTACATAGCCCCTTTCCAAATGGGAGTTATTTTTGCCAATTTGGTAAAATAATGTTTACAAAATTAATAGCTAATCCCCTCCCTCATGAATAGTTATAAAGTCGTGTGAAAAAGATCTAATTGTGCTCCATCCAATGAGGGATAGGAGGAGCTGTCTGGCTTGCTATGCCACCTGGGGATAACAAAATAACAAAAGACAGCAAGACATAACTGCAAAAGGGATCTAGATTTAGTCTCACTTCTGGCACTAGTGACCCTGTTTACTTCAAAGCTTAATTGTAGGGCTGGGGCTATAGCTCAGCGGCACAGCATTTTCCTAGCACCTGCAAGGCACTGGGTTCAATCCTCAGCACTGCATAAAAATAAAATAAAGGCATCTAGTTCCCCTCTCTTTAAAAAAAAAAAAAAAAGTCTCATTGTAACACCACAGGCACAGAAGATTTCTTGATATCAGCATTTCCAAAAATGACTTTCCACAGAATCCTTGTATTCCATAACACATTTAACACTGGCCTGGGAAATATCACTTAAAATGTATTTTTGTAAAATAATATCTTTTGATATGCATACAACCTATTGCCAAGTACTTCAAAATTATGTATAAGATGATAATAATCATTATGTATTTTACATTTAATATTTTATTTATTTATATTTAATATAAAATATGTGTGAAATATATTTGTATAGTATATATTTTGATACTATATACACAAGTGCAATCTTCATTCCTCCTGCATTCCATATTTGCAAATTCAATCTATCTGTGAACATTAATTTGACCCCTGAAATCAATACCATGGCACTTTTACCCCATTTTTACCTCATTCTCAGATACGGTTATAGTGATGAAAATCTTTTGAGCCCTCCCTCAATCCCATTCCCAGCTGAGTCAAACAAGGTGACATTCTGCCTTCTGGTTTCAGCTGCAAGCCAATGTCCTTTCTATATCTTATTCAGTGCCACGTAGGCTTTTCACATTTTTTCTGCTTTCATGGACTATTTTTGGTTTTGTTTGTGGTTTTACTGTTTACCTTTTTTGTTGTTTTTTTTCCCCCCTCCTGGTATTAGGGATGGAACATGCTAGACAAGAACTCTACCACTGAGCTATACCCCATGCCTGACCTCACTGTTTAAAACTGCCCCCCGCAACACAGAGACTATCTCATGTTACTAAGATGGCAGCTATGATATATATTAAGGAAATCACATGAGCAATAATGCTGCTGGCAATGAGTTTAATGCTAATAAATCAATAGTGATATTAAATAAAGTGTCTCTGAACAGAAACACATAAAATGAGGTTATATATTGATTGGTTGACAAAAATACTATGACCAGAAGCTGGCAGGAGCCTGTCTTTTGTAATTCCCCTAGGAACAATAGCTTCATATTTATTAATTGTTTACATCACCTTTATAGACTATAGTGCAAACAATGAGAATGAATTACACATACAAATGAGACAGAGATACTTTGGGATACTTTTTAAGCTGAAGAAATTAGCCTAAGAACCATCTCTGCTAATCATTCATTTATTCATTCAGTAAAAGTCATGTTTTTATTGTGTGCTGGATCCAGAGAAGTGTTGGGACTCAGACAATGATCTCCCAAAGTATGGCACTTTGCAATGTCAAGTACTTTGAATTAAAGGACATTGGAAGGGTCTCAAAAACAGTCTCTCACTATCACCACCCTCCTGTCTCTCCTTAAAGCAGTTATAGAAACCAAAATTCCTCTTCACCAAGGTTGGTCATTAAGACTAGAACTCCTTTTCCCCAAAGTCACCTATAAAGTCTAAAAATGTTACTCTAACCTTTTCCTATGTTTCTGTTAGCCATAAAGAAATTCTCTCATCTACCTTGTCTGATAGAATATAAAACCCTCATTCCAGAAGTAGTCCTGCCCCATACCCAGGAGGAAGGAGTACTGCAGAGAGCCAGGAAGATCCTGAACACACAGGCCTTGCTTGTTCTCCTCTCAGTCTCTTATGATGCCACACCCTTTTTGTCCAATCACATTTCTACACAGCTGCCCACTTATCTAAGTATGAAAATGGAAAGATTTCTGTAGGCCTTTAGGTCTATAATCTGAAGATTCCAATGTCATGTAAAACTTTTGAATAAATAAATATGTTGTGGTTTTCTTATTAATTCACATCACAGAAGTGCTATGACCCTCACAAGGGGAAGATGTCACACCCCTTCTTCCCCAACAGTGTATGTAAATATAGACAATGTCCTTTCTGGACAATGGTTCAACTAGAAGAGCTGACATTTCGCATTATCCATATGTTATATAATGTAAGACCTGAGTGAAGAATAAAGACTTACCCAAATAATCACATTAAAGAGGCTGGAATTGTGGCTCAGCAGTAGAGTGCTCACCTAGCATGTGCAATCCTCAGCACCACATAAAAATAAATAAATAAAATAAAGGTATTGTGTTTAATAACTTAAATAAATAAATAAATATTTTTTAAAAAAAGAACTAATGATTGCAAAGTTGTATAAGTACTGCAAAGGAAAAGAACATGGTTCTCTAACGAAGAAGCCACCAGCTTAGATGAAAAGTAAAAGCTGGGGAGGGTATTCTAGCCAGAGGACCTGGGCAAAGGGAGCATGGTATTCTATTAAAAACTAACATAGAACCGTCATGCCTGAAGCAACAGATAGCAACAGATAGAAGATGAAGAGTCCAAAATAAAGCCAGAGAGGCAGGCAGGAGGAAAGCCATCCAAGGCTGTATAAACCAAGCCAAGAAATTTTGATTTTATTTCTGTAAAACCACAATGAGGGGTGATTCGATTATGTACCTTAAAGAGATCACTGTCTACAACATTTAGCTAGAAGGCAGAAAGGAGTGATTAGGGAGAACCACCAAACTGCCACAACCTCCCCGAAGTGTCCCTTAACCACAATTCTAGCCTAACAAGCTCACAGACATAAATGTGAAGACTTAATCCTGCACAGAAGCAAGAATGGTGAGAAAATGAAGCATAGCCATCATCAAAGGAGTTTTATATCCTTTATTCTAAAAGTCAGAAACTTTGGGAATGTTATGACTTCTTTTCTTTTTGATGATGATCTGAATTTCCTTTCAGACACATGCTTCATCTTGCTTACTGTGATTTCCTTGTTTTCAAAAGTTATAACGGAGTCTACCTTCATTTGACACTTCATCTTGTTTATCATTATTCCCCCAATTTCCCAAAGTCTGCTTAAGTTACTTTTTCAAAGTATCCTATAAGGACTCTCATGAATACAAGAACTTTCCTCCTCGGTGGATCCAAAAGCAATTACTGGAGAAGATGGCAGTAACATGAGTTATTCCCGTGAGTTAAATGCAATCCATACAACTTAAGATTAAAGATGTCCAAATATTGGCCATGGATGCTCCTTTCCCTTTTCTTGATTTATAAATGAGTAGTGAAAGTTTTATGTTAAAGAAGGGGGTGACAAAGAGAGTAGAAGAATCTATAGCAGGAGGAGATGGGGGAAAGTAGGAAGCTCCTACCCATGTGACTTGTGTAGATCCTGACTTGACCAACCACTATAAGCAAACATTTTCAAAACAAGAAGAGAAATTTGAATATGGGCTGCATATTACATGATATTGTGACATTTTGTTAGGTATGAAAATGCCATGATAATTTTAAAATACATAAATATATATATAGAAGTACATATCAATTAGATATATACTCAAGCATTTATGGAAAAACCGACATGCTGTCTAAGGTTTGCTTTCTAATACTCTAGAAAAGGGATAAGATAAATATAATGTGACCAAGAAACAGCTAGTAATTGTTGAGGCTGGGTAACAGAACATAGGGATTCACTATCTT
Organism: Urocitellus parryii; assembly: GCF_045843805.1. Classification (NCBI taxonomy): domain Eukaryota; kingdom Metazoa; phylum Chordata; class Mammalia; order Rodentia; family Sciuridae; genus Urocitellus; species Urocitellus parryii. The sequence goes on along the minus strand of NC_135534.1, from coordinate 180,373,342 downwards.
GAAAACTTGAGGCAAAGGAGGCAGAAGCCAAATTGCAGTAGCCTGAGAACTGACAGGGAAATACTTGGCAGTTTTGCTATCTCAAAGTCTTCAGCACATTTTATGAAATGTCAAGTCCTCTAAGATCCCTGGTGCAGAATGGAACAACAGTCAGGAGCCCTGCAAGAGTGGAGGTGCAGACAAAGGGGAGAATGACCAAGATGATTCCCTTGTAGGCCAGACATGACTTGGAAGGTGAGCCTGGTTTGTGACTGTGCTCACAGTGGTCAGTACAATGAGTGTACAGGTTCCATATTTGGGCTTTAAAGGGAAGGTCAAGGTTTGAGGCCAAATGACTGGGGAACTAAAAAATCAGACATACACATACAGTAAAAGCTCACACTTACAAAGCACTTCCATTGACCTGAGCATGGTTCTAAGCTCTTGACATATATTTATTTAATCCTCTAACCAACTATGAGTAAATATCATTATCCATATTTGATAAATGCAGAAACTGAGGAAGAAAGAGATTGTGTAACTTGCCCACTCCCACTAGCAAGCAGAAAGAAGAGCTGGGATTCTAACCCAGACCATATAAATCCCAAGCCCATGTTTTTAACCCCTATTCTTTACTGGCCCTAATATCTCCTCCCTCCCTCCTTCCCCCTGCCTCTTCTTTATAACATGAACATGTATTACTTACATGCTTACTTTTTAAATAGATAAATATATATTTAGAAGTACTTATCAATTAGTCCCCTCCTTCTTAAAAAGCCTCAAAATATTGCTGGGCATGGTGACACATGCCTGTAATCCCAGCAGCTTGGGAAGTTGAAGCAGGAGGATCCCAAGTTCAAAGCCAGCCTCAGCAACTTAGTGAGGCCCTAAGCAATTCAGTGAGACCTTGTCTCTAAATAAAAATCAAAAAAGGGCTGGGGATGTTGCTCAGTGGTTAAGCACCCCTGGGTTCAATCCCTGGTACAAAAAAACAAAAAAACCCTTTAAAATATTAATGATTTTTTTTCATGCTCATGAAATTGCACTCCCTAAGAACAGAAAAGGCTTATGAGAATGAAAATGTGACTGTTAATATAGAAGAACATGGGAAAAACCCTCACGTGAGGCCAGAGACCTCTTGATACCATAAGAGAAAAATATGATTAAGAGAATGTGGTGAATTTCAAAAATGTCCACATATTTTTCTTCCCCAATGTCCACATTTATTGGCAACAGAATGCTGCAGCTCTTCCCATCCAGAAATGGACTCTATTTCTCCATTGTCTTGCTTCTGGGCTTGGCCATAGACCTTGACTTGGCCAATGTGACATTAGCAAAAGTGATAAAGGAAGGTTCCAAAGAGCACTTGCCTTCTTGCTGCACTGAGAAAACCATGTGAATGAACCCAAAGTAGACTGCTGGCAGATGACAAAGCACACAAAGAAAACCACAGCTGGGGCTCACAGACTGCCAATGACCACACACATGATGAGCCCACCCCCCACCCCTCTAGACTGACCAGAGTTGCATGAGGGAGCTGGCCCAGCTCAGAACTGCCCAGCAGCCCTGAAGAATCATAAACCAGAGAAAATAGTTCACTTTAAGGCACTGAATTTGGAGTGATATGTCACACAGCAAAAGCTGACATAGATTGATCATTACCTGTCCTTCTTAAGCAAACTACATGCTAAGATACATCTATGTGTCATATCCAAGAACTGCATATCTGTATTGCAAGAAAGAACAAATCAAGTCTGAAAGGCTCTCTCTTACAATGTTCTTTAGAAATTGTGTTTGGTTGCTTTTTAACATACTACAAAAAAAAAAAAACAGGGTTGAGGGGGGAGGACCTGTCCTTCAGGCTCAAATAAGGAGTCATTAGGATTAGATGTAATCATGTGCCCACAACTTTGACTCCAAAGAATATATATAAAATGTGAAAGATTATGACCTTCCTTGGCTGGAAAGGTCCCCTGGTAATTCCCTACAAGGGCTCAACACCACACCAAAGTCCACCCCCAGGGTCACCTGGCTCCTAGTTGCCAAAGGAGCAATACTTTCAAGAGCAAAATAACTGGGACAACAAAAGACTGATTTTATTTGTTTGTTTGTTTGTTTGTTACTTGGGATTGATATCAGAGGTGCTTAACCACTGAACTATGTCCCCAGCCCTTTTTTGTATTTTATTTAGAGACAGGGTCTCACTAACTTGCTTAGGGCCTCACTAAGTTGTGGAGGCTGGCTTTGAATTTGTGATCCTCCTGCCTCACTCCAGAGCCACTGGGATTATAGGTGTGAGCCCCTGCACCCAATTCAAAAGACTGATTTTTTACAGATAGCTTTAAGCAGTGCAGGTATTATATAGGTATCATTTGGCATTGCATCTAACAGAAAATTAATGATTTTCTTGATACTTGGCATCCTTAAGTATCCATTTTGAAGCAAACAAGAAGATTTAAAAGAATGATCTGTCCTGAGAGCAAAGCGACCCCAGATTCAGCAGAACCTACAACAGTTGGTATTAGGAGGAAACACAGAGGTAGCCATGTACAGGACATTTTAAGGATGGCTGGACTTCCCACCCATCATTGCTGCCAGGAAAGTTATGGAACTTGATCACAGATCATCTCGCCAGCAGGTAATAGGAAGGGAAGGGAAGGGAAGGGAAATTTACCCACAATAATTGTTATAATATCTTCATTTTACTTTGCACCAACACTGATCCCACGTATTTAATAAAATATTAGGAAGAGCAGATTGGCTCTGAAAAATTAAAGATTATGCAGGTAGCTGCAAAGCTCCTACTGTGACAACCAGTGACCAACAAACAGGGTCATTTTCTTTCTCTTGACCAATAAGAGTTTCTTATAATTCAAATATCATAGAAGTCAATTTTATCTTCATATTACCTTCCCTCTGTTCATATTGCAATAGGGAACTGAGTATGGCCTTTAGATAAAGATTATTTTTATTTCTGCATTAGTGTTATTCCCTCTAAGAATGTTTCTAATTATGCAATTTTTAAATATTACTTGTTTAATGATATCTGGGTAAGCACATAGGGTTTTTGTTGTTGTTGTTAAATAGTTTTTTAGTTATACATTGACACAATATCTTTATTTTGTCTATTTTTTATGTGGTGCTGAGGATCAACCCCAGTGTCTCACATGTACAAGGCAAGTGCTCTGTCACTGAGCCACAACCACAGCCCCACATAGGTTTTTGGTTTTTTTTAACACTATAAATAAATTGTGGGAAATGCATGTGGTATTGTTAAGATAGAATAGATGTTGTGAATTACATCATTCTTCTTTATCTTGATCAGCCCTATGGTCACACAATGTACTTTGTCATTTCCTGAAACAATAGTTAATAATAATTGAGACCAGAGTTTCCTAGTCCTATGACCTCATCAGAACCTCCCATCCATTGGCTTCTCCACCTTTTCCCAGCCATCAGCCCATCCCAGCATCCTGCTCACTGACTATGTGATTCACATTCCAAGAACTACTGTTTCCACATTGCTTTCAATTCCTCACATTCACCTCACTAAATTCCAGAACCATCCATCCACCTTCTCCATCCATTTACCTGGGCTCTGACCATACTTGAGAAAAATCCCACAGGACTCTATTCAATATAGTTCTCGAAATACTGGCCAGAGCAATTAGACAGACAAAAGAAATTAAAGGCATTAAGATAGGAAAAGAAGAACTTAAATTATCACTATTTGCGGATGATATGATCCTATACCTAGAAGACACAAAAGGGTCTACAAAGAAACTACTAGAGCTAATAAATGAATTCAGCAAAATGGCAGGATATAAAATCAACATGCATAAATCTAAGGCATTCCTGTGTATCAGCGACAAATCTTCTGAACTGGAAATGAGGAAAACCACCCCATTCACAATATCCTCAAAAAAAATAAAATACTTGGGAATCAACCTAACAAAAGAGGTGAAAGATTTATACAATGAAAACTACAGAACCCTAAAGAGAGAAATAGAAGAAGATCTTAGAAGATGGAAAAATATACTCTATTCATGGATAGGCAGAACTAACATCAACAAAATGGCGATATTACCAAAAGTTCTCTATAGGTTCAATGCAATGCCAATCAAAATCCCAACGGCATTTCTTGTAGAAATAGATAAAACAATCATGAAATTCATATGGAAAAATAAAAGACCCAGAATAGCAAAAGCAATTCTAAGCAGGAAGTGTGAATTAGGAGGTGTAGCAATACCAGATTTCAAACTGTACTACAAAGCAATAGTAACAAAAACAGCATGGTACTGGTACCAAAACAGGCGGGTGGACCAATGGTATAGAATAGAGGACACAGAAACCAATCCACAAAATTACAACTATCTTATATTCGATAAAGGGGCTAAAAGCATGCAATGGAGGAAGATAGCATCTTCAACAAATGGTGCTGGGAAAACTGGAAACCCATATGCAACAAAATGAAACTGAATCCCCTCCTCTCATCATGCACAAAAGTCAACTCAAAATGGATCAAGGACCTTGATATCAAATCAGAGACTCTGCGTCTGATAGAAGAAAAGGTTGGCTCCGATCTACATATTGTGGGGTTGGGCTCCAAATTCCTTAATAGGACACCCATAGCACAAGAGTTAATAACAAGAATCAACAAATGGGACTTACTTAAACTAAAAAGTTTTTTCTCAGCAAGAGAAACAATAAGAGAGATAAACAGGGAGCCTACATCCTGGGAACAAATTTTTACTCCTCACACTTCAGATAGAGCCCTAATATCCAGAGTATACAAAGAACTCAAAAAATTAAACAATAAGAAGACAAATAACCCAATCAACAAATGGGCCAAAGACCTGAACAGACACTTCTCAGAGGAGGACATACAATCAATCAACAAGTACACGAAAAAATGCTCACCATCTCTAGCAGTCAGAGAAATGCAAATCAAAACCACCCTAAGATGCCATCTCACTCCAGTAAGATTGACAGCCATTATGAAGTCAAACAACAACAAGTGCTGGCGAGGATGTGGGGAAAAGGGTACTCTTGTACATTGCTGGTGGGACTGCAAATTGGTGCGGCCAATATGGAAAGCAGTATGGAGATTCCTGGGAAAGCTGGGAATGGAACCACCATTTGACCCAGCTATTGCCCTTCTCGGACTATTCCCTGAAGACCTTAAAAGAGCGTACTACAGGGATACTGCCACATCGATGTTCATAGCAGCACAATTCACAATAGCTAGACTGTGGAACCAACCCAGATGCCCCTCAATAGATGAATGGATAAAAAAATGTGGCATTTATACACAATGGAGTACTACGCAGCACTAAGAAATGACAAAATCATGGAATTTGCAGGGAAATGGATGGCATTAGAGCAGATTATGCTAAGTGAAGCTAGCCAATCCCTAAAAAACAAATGCCAAATGTCTTCTTTGATGTAATGAGAGCAACTAAGAACAGAGCAGGGAGGAAGAGCAGGAGGAAAAGATTAACATTAAACAGAGTCATGAGGTGGGAGGGAAAGGGAGAGAAAAGGGAAATTGCATGGAAATGGAAGGAGACCCTCATTGTTATACAAAATTACATATAAGAGGTTGTGAGGGGAATGGGAAAAAATAAGGAGAGAAATGAATTACAGTAGATGAGGTAGAGAGAGAAGATGGGAGGGGAGGGGAGGGGGGATAGTAGAGGATAGGAAAGGTAGCAGAATACAACAGTTACTATTATGGCATTATGTAAAAATGTGGATGTGTAACCGATGTGATTCTGCAATATTTGTAATGTTTTGAATAACCAATAAAAAAATTTTAAAAAAGAGAAGTGATAGTCTAAACTATCCCTACTTAAATTTTAAACGTTCTTCTCCTCTCTTCCAATGTCTATTCTCTTCTTTAACTTCCTCACTCCCAAAAGATAATCTCACCTCTACCACACATAAAAGATATTAGATAGTGTCTTTTATTTGTCAAATTTCCTTTTCTCCTTCCCTCTTGTTATTATTAGGACTCTCTTCTCCTGTCTAAATTATCCCTCCTACCTGTTTTCTTGATCTTATCCTCCACCCCATCTTAAGGTCTTGTAACTAGTAATTCAGAGCCCACCCTCACTGTCTTCTCCACTTCCTCCATCAGGTTAGGATATAAGCATATCCACGTCTCTCTCTGCTGTGATGGTTAATTTTATATGTCAATCGACTGGGTTAAGGGATACCCAGACAGCTGGAAAAGACCTTATTTCTGATTGTGTCCATGAGGTTATTTTCAGAAGTGATTAACATCTGAATTAGGAGACTGAATGAAGAATATCCACTCTCATCAAGGTGCAATCATCCAATCCATTGAGGGCCCACAGAACAAAAAGGTAAAAGAAAGACAAATCTGCCCTTTGCTTAAATTGAAACATCCATCTTCTCCTGCCCTCTGACATTACTGTGCCTGGTTCACAGTAGACTCAGACTAGAACTTATACTACTGGCCCTCCCCATTCTCAGCCTCAGAGTCCAACTAGGTATTATACCTTTGGACTTTCCTGGTTCTCAGTCCTTTGGACTAGAACTACATCACCAGTTTTCCCAGGCTTTAGTTTATAGACAGAAGATCTGGGGCTTCTCATTCTCTATAATTGTATAAGCCAATCTCTCTCTCTCAGTATCTCTCTCTCTATCTATCTTTCTCTCTCTCCCTGTCCCCCCTTTCTCTCTCTCTCTCTCTCTCTCTCTCGCTCTCTCTCTCTCTCTATATATATATATATATCCATCTCTGTGTGTATGAATGTATGTGTGTGTGTATATATATATATACACATATATATACATATAATCTATATATAAAATCTTCATTCTATATATAATCCCCATTATATATAACCTATATTCTAGCTCATATATACATAACATTTCCATTTATATATATATATATATATATATATACTCTCCATTATATATTTATATATCTGTATAAAATCTCCATTTCATATATATATATAGAAATTCCATTCTCTATATATTTCCCATTATATATATATGTATATATAATCACCATTTCTATATAATCTCCATAATATATACATATATATATTCTCCAGTCTATATATTCTCCATTCTCTAGAGAACCCTAATATCTGCCATTTCACAAGAAAAAAATTCTTTCATCTCCCTTCCTACTATTTTCTCTATCCTCTTCTCCTTTTTTGCCTTCTCAGTTAAACTTCTCCAGAGAATTATGCACATTAGCAATAATGTATTCATTGCAACTGTCTCATTTCAATCTGGATTCCTCTTACCAGTCCCCTGAAATAGTTGTCACTAAGATGAACACATGTCACAAAATCTAGTCAAAATGAGGGACTCATAAAATTATCAGAAGGAGCTTAAATTGATCACCTTGTCATGATTGCCCACTATCCCTTAAGCAAAACTGTAAAATACAAAAACTGTCACCTTATCACAAAAATCTAACCAGACACATTTATGAAGGATAACAACAAAAATTCAGCAAAGTTAAATATTAAAAATAGATGAAATAAAGAAATTTCATATACATACAGCTTGCTAAAGAAGAGATTTACACTTGTCTCAATCTTTTACTTTAATGACTTTCACATGGGCAAAAAGTAATGCATGCTAGTTTAATCACATACAAAACAACCATCCATACTTAGTACCCCACCCCCATCCCTTGATTCCTAATAAAACCAGTGTTGAGACTTTTCCTCCTAGTCACAAAAACATCCACAAGCATATTACATACAAATATAAGGGTTTTGCTTGATTGTTGGTTAGTTTGATTTTTCTTAAATATATTTAAATATATTAAGTTTATTTTTTAGAGCATATTTAGGCTCACAGAGAAACTGAGTAGAAAGAATGGAAAGTTCCCATATAACCTCTTCCCATGCACACATACAACCTTCCCCGCTATTAACATCCCACCCCAAAGTGGTACTACAAGTGACATGCCTAAAATGACACATCATTTTCACCCAAAATCCACAATTTATCTTAAGGTTCACTCTTAGTATTGTATATTCTATGGATTTGACAAATGCATATTGACTGTATCCACCATTTTATCACAAAGTATAGCTTCACAAGTATAGCAAGGATAGCTTCACAGTCCTACAAAACCCCGTGTGCTCTACCTATTCATCCCTCCTTCCCTCTTAAACCTTGGCAACCACTTATCTTTTTACTATCTTCATAGTTTTGCCTTTTCCAAAATGTCATATAATTGAAATCATATGGTTTGTAGCATTTTCAGATTGGCTTCTTTAACTTAGCAATATGCCTTTCAGTTTCCTCAATGTCTTTTTACGACTTAACAGTTTATTTCTTCATAGCATGAAATAATATTCCATTATCTAGACATACCACAGTTTATTTATCCATTCACCTACCAAAGGACAGTTTGACCGCTTCCAAGTTCTGGCAAATACACATAAAGCTACTATTTATAAGCATTGCATGTTGTTGTGTTGACCTAATTTTTCAACTTAGTAAGAAACTCCTGGATGTTGTCCAAGTGGCTGTACCACTTTGCAATTTCATCAGCAATGAATAAGAGTTCATACACTCTAGGTTAGTTTATTTTTATAGAAATAAAATGAGTCTACACACATTATTCTGCATCTTCCTTTATTTCTCTTAACACAAATCATGACTATCTTATTAATTGATGATAAAGACTGCATTCTTTTATCCTAAAATATTTGTATATACAAAAACATGCATATATGAATAATTTTATGCATATAGGATAATATGCAGTATTTTCAAATTCTGGCTCCTTCATTTTGCAATGAGTAAATTAATGCCATCATTGTTTCATCTCTGAAATAATTTGTTGAAGTTTCATTAAATTAAAAATAGACAATGTGTTTATAACTATACCAGACAAAGTAAACATTTATGTTATTATTTAGAGAAAAAGTTGTTAAAGGTGTGGAAATGGACCAAAGAAATAATAAAGTATCTGTCTAGCACATCCATCTAGATTATATTAGCCTTTTATTGCTTTTGAGCTATGTTACAACTCTGTATATTATAGAAAATTGGAAATAATGTAAATTATTTTTATCCATAAAAATGTAAATTGTTTAGTAGAATATAATTGATTATTGCCTTATAGGTAGACCTTTGTTGTACCTACTTATAAATTCAACCCAGCATTCCTTATTTTTCATTCAAATGTGTGGTTCTCTGAATTTCCCTTCAGTCCAATTGTAACATCTTATTTGTTCCTTCATTAATCAAGTTAAAGAAAATCTTTGTACATGTTCATTGTACATTATGATTTCATGTTTTTAAAAAATATTCTTTAACATTATAATATAGTATTTTTCAAGAAAAAGACCAGACACTTTTTAAATACATGAAAACAACATAAAGTTATAACTTCACACATGTAAATATATAAAATATATAATACACATACCTTCACTGTCTAAAATACTTGAAGAAATCAGTATACTGAAGTGTAAATCAATATTAAGAATTCTGTAACAGCAAAGAACTGAAGTTAAACATTGAAATCCCTTAAATATGTATAAATAATCACAGTTATAGGTTGTAAATACATAAAAAGACTATTTTGAAACATAATTTTTTAAAATAATCTTAACTGCAAATAATCTGGAGAGGATTCTGGGAAGATGTGACCAAGCCTATGTCTCTGACACTGTCCCATGCCCCATTCCCTTCTTAGGTAGACAGAAAGGTCCTAATACATAATTTCCTTGGGATCTAAAGCGGGATTTCCCCTATGGGCCTGAAAAACTTCCTGAAAAAAAAAAAAAAAAAGGTGCAGTTAAGAGGAAGATAGACAACCAACTTGCTTAGATCCTCACCACTACTCAGGAGCTGAGAAATTTCCTTTCTGCAGGCCTTGCTAGAAACAGACCTTTCTAAGAGGCCACAGTTATCAAATGATGGGGGTCTGACAAGGCTCAGCTAATCTTGTCTGTATACACACAAAAATAATGAGCTTGGTTCTAATTTTTCCTGGTTTTGAAAATATAAGAACACTAAAGATCCACAATCTTTACCAAAGGGTTTGGCAGGAAGATGAATGTGTATGAAGGGCATTTAACTGTTTACAAAGTTAATTAACATGGTTCTGACTCAGCAATGTCTGAATACTTAGAAACTCAATTAAGTCGAACCATCTATGCCAGGATTGTGTGTGTGTGTGTGTGTGTGTGTGTGTGTGTGTGTGAGTGTGTGTGTGTGTGTGTGTGTGTGTGAGAGAGAGAGACAGACAGACAGACAGACAGACAGACAGACTAAGGATTAAACCCAGGGGCACTGTACTTCTGAGGTATATTTCCAGCCTTTTTTTAGTTTGAGACAGGATCTCTTAAGTTGCTAAAATTGACCTTGAACTTGTGAAGCTCCTGCCTCCAACTCCTGGAATTGCAGGCAGGCACCACTGGAACTAGCTATGCCAAAAATATTTCTTGAATGAATCATAAATAGCTACAGGGCCTTTAATTGGTATCTTAAGACATGAAGTAATTAGTAAAACAGTCCTGCTCTGGGAAAGCATGCTAAAAAACTACAAGAAGTTCACATCATATAGACCCATTTTTTTCTACTTACAAAAATAAAAAGATTTAGCAGACCTGACTACATAAATCCTAAAATGAAACCTCAAGGGATCCATATCATTCTGCCCAAAATGATTGCTTCTTAGAAAAAAATCAGATCTCTCCTCCAAAAAGAGTCAAGTCACTTAAAAAAAAAATCATCTAAATGCTATCCAGATATTAAAGCTCCTAAGAAGCTTACATCTATCTAGACCAGATATTCCCAAACAGTTTTAAAGGGTCAGATAGTGAATACTTTGGGCTTTGCAGCCATATGGTCTCTGTCATAACTATTCTTGGTTGTATAAAAGACTGAAGATATGTCAACAAATGAGCAGTGTGTTCCAATTATACTTTACTGACAAAAACAGAAAGCCAGATCTGGCCCTGGGGTCATAGTGTGCTGGCCCCCGGCTCTAGACCTTTCCCCTAGAACTTCCAGTTAACAAAGCCTGGGAATAGGAGCAGGGAATACTCCCATGGGTTCTATTTTCTCAGGTCAGTTAGAGCTCAGGGTTCTTGTGCTCTCCCTTAAACTGATTTCTAAATAATGCAATAGCCCCTGGGGCTCACCAAAGAGAACCTCCCTTTGTCTTGCTTGTTAGTATTCCTGACTGTTCCTAGCAGTCAGTGAAGAAGTCAAGATGCAGAGACCACTTTCAGAGAAATCTTGGGTAACATGAGAGTCCCTCACTTCAAAGGGATCCCATCCCCTCCTGGCTCAAAGGCATTTCAGCCTGAAGCCTTACTTCTTTCACAGAGGAAATCAAGCACGGAGTGTCTTAGCTGCCATCTTGTGGCAAACAGAAGCAAGGACATAGACATTATAGGACCAACACCAAAGGCTTGCAAGCCTTTTTTTTGGGGGGGGGGGGCGGCGGGGGGTGGACACTGGTGTTACACAGAAACCAAGAAAACCAGAGTCCCTTGCCCTCTAGGAGTTTATAATCTATAGGAGAGGAGACAGGTATTTAGTCCAAAAAAACTACAGGAATATATGTAAAAGTACAACCATGAAAAATGGTCTGAAGAAGTTGTACCTCATGATCTGAAAGTGAATAAAATTATTTGATCCAGGTGCAGTGGTGCATGTATGTAATCCCAGTGGCTTGGGAGGCTGAGACAGGAGGATAGCAACTTCAGAGCCAGGCTCAGCAAAAGTGAGGCACTAAGCAACTCAGTGAGACCCTGTCTCTAATTAAAATACAAACTAGGGCTGGGGGTGTGGCTCAATGGTTGAGTGCCCCTGAGTACAATCTCCAGTACCAAAAAAATTTAAAAAAAAAGATTCAACTTAGGGAAGGTGGAGAAAGCATTCCTCAGGATAAGATAATTAAGCTGTGTCCTGAAGTGAGTAGGGACTTCAGGTGAAAAGGAGAGAGAAGATGATTCCAGAAACAGGAATAGTCTCTGTCTTTATAGTGTCTGCTTTTGCCCCATTGCAAGAGGAAAGTAACGGGGAGTCTGAAATGAGATAAGACCAGGAGGTAAAGCAGGGCTAGATGGTGCAGTGCCTCCGAAATGTGAAAATGAGGGCTTTTTCTTTACCCTATGAGAGGAGTGAAATTATAATATGCTTTTAAGCCAGAAGGTCTGATAATTTGTTTCACTGTGTACTAGTCAGAGCCCAATCAGGAATCAGAAACCATACAATAATTTTAACAGGGAAAGTTTAGTATGGGCAATTGTTAGCTATTTAACAGGAGATTGGAGGGACTGGCCCATAAGAAATGAGGAAAACTGAAAAACAGGAGAGATAGCAGATATAAGGATAGCAGATATAAACTCCACCCAAGGAGGAAACTTCTGCTCCCGTGCCTGAGATCCTGCACAGTTAGAGAAGGCACAGCCATGGCCAGGGACATCTCAGTGATAGAACTTATTGAAAATTCACCCTTTAGGGCACCAGGGAAAAAAATACCCCAAAGGAGGTATCTCAGGTGTCACAGAAAACTTGTAGCCACTGGCTGCTGCTGCCCATGGTGCACAGAAGCTGGGCTCAGAAGCCTGGTGCCCAAGGTGATGCCCACAGGAGAACAACACTTTAGGACACAAGCACTTTGCAGGAGTCTGCACAGAGCCACACATCCCAACTAGGACAGAAAAGTCTTTCCTTCCTGCTGCAGGCTGCCCGGCCCCGGGCCGAGCGAGCTGGCTGAGCCCCGCTCCTGCCGCTGCTATCGCCGAGCACTGCCTGCCGCACCCCTGCTGAGCGCTTCCCTGCTGGGCTGTCAGTGCACGCCGGATTGCAATCTTGCAACCCGGTTGGGCACAAAAACACAAGCCAGTCAAACTGAGACAAAGTTTTATTTTGTGAGAGGCCGTGTGCGTCCCCTAACAAGTGGGTCCACCACGTGTCTTCTACCTGAGCCGGGGGGCCTCCACTTCCCCCGGAACACCCTCCTACCATCCTTTCCCAACCAATGGGAACTCTCCCATTACAAGAGTGACATGAGTAACCTGAGTCCTGAAACGGGCCCAGGTAAACAGCATGAGTCCAATTACCATATGAATGTGAATTGCTGGCTGGCAGTCACTAAACCCAAAGGTGCCTGTATCAATATTTTTGCTGTGGCTCCTAACACCTTCCTCTGCCAGTGTCTCTCCAGTGCCCTCTTCTGACAGTGCCAACTGGCCAAGGAAAAACACTTCAAGGACCCAGTGGAGCAGGCAATGCAGTGTACTGGAGTGAGAGGCCATAAATTTTTAACCAGCACACATAGGACTCCATGTGGAGAGCTTTCTAGAAGAGCAAGAGGGGATGCAAATAGACCAGGAAGGAGGTGCTTAAGTAGGCCAGGAAAAGGAAGAGGAAATGGTAATCACTTACAGGAAAAATAGAACAAAAAATCCACCAGCAATTTCCCCCATGGACTACAGAAAGGTCACCAAACAGCATGGTTTGTGTTCCTGTACTCATTAGGCTGCTGCAGAAGAGCTCCCACCAAAGGCATGGCTAAGAGCAAGGAGGGTCAGCTGTCAGGAGTCCCAAGACAAGCTATACCAGCTATACTGAGTCCATTCTTGGCAGAGAGAAGGCACATGTAATATTGCTCCGAGAGACAGACTTGCCAGGTTTAAAAGGAACATCAGGTTCAATCAAAGCTACACCCAGTGCACACAAACACAACCACAGCCAGGTTTGCAAGGGCAGACATTTGGGTATTTAAAAAATTACTAGAGAAAAGTGAATATGGCTTGTGGAAAATCATCACTCCTGTTTTTAATAAGCTTTTAAATAAAAGGCTTTTTTAAAAACCCAGCAGAGGTTTTTAAAAAACCTCTGATTGGAGGCCTGACCTTCTGCAGCTTCATTCAGGCCTCCAATCTACCTTCTGTCTCAAGATCTTCAGTGGGGGTGGGCCAGATGAGGGTTAGAGTACCCCAGCATGACCTCAAGAAGGAGTTATCCCTCATTTCTCCAAAATATTAGCATCACCTGATGGCAGAACTTGAGCGCCTTAGGGATGAAGTAAATTTGTCAATACCTAAAATTTACTACTTAAACACAAAAATAAGCAATTAAAATGGCTCTCTTAAGGTAGCAGAACTATAGATGGGGACAGGAGCATGAAAAGTGACTGTTGCTTTTTTTTTGGGGGGGGGGGAGTACTGGGGATTGAACTCAGGGGCATTCAACCACTGAGCCACATCCCTAGCCTTATTGTTTTGTCAAACAGGGTCTCACTGAGTTGCCTAGTGCCTTGCTTTTGCTGAGGCTGACTTTGAACTCTTTTTTTTTTTGGGGGGGGGGTAGTTGTAGATGGACAGCTTGCTTTTATATTATATATTTTTGTATGTGGTGCTAAGGATTGAACCCAGTGCCTCACACATGCTAGGCAAGTGCTCTGCCACTGAGCCCCAGCCCCAGCCCTGGCTTTGAACTCTTGATCCTCCTGCCTCAGTTTCCTGAGCTGCTGGGATTACATGCATGTGCCACCTCACCTGGATCAACTGTTGCTTTTTTAAAAAATACTCTGCATGGTTATTTTTAATAACCTCATTGAAGTGAAGAGATGTTCTCAACTGAGTAAGAGAAAGTATTATGATTATGACAGGGAACTGGAATTTTAACAAATCAAAATCACTCCTGGGTCTGAAAGTAACTGGATGATTTTTTTTATTATCTAATACTAAAGTTATAGGATATACCTGAGGTCAGTGGGAAAAGAAAGTTTCCCTCCATTACAATATCTTTGAATTCAGCTCTCTCAATACAATGACATCTATATAAAGTACACTGAGAATATCTCAGAATTGAGCTCTGTTCAATTTAGACAAGTCTGACGTAAGGGTAGCCTTGGTTTCTGGGATAGAGCTGAGCAAGCTGTTTTAGTCCATCATGCGACAACAACAAACCAAACTCTTCCTGTTTGGGATGTGTAACTCAATTTATCAAAATGAATAGTGAACCTGACTGTCCTGGTGAATTTGCAGTGTAAGCCTTGGCTAACAATTTCTTGAATCCATCATCCTGACCATGAAGAAGATATAAAAGGTAAAAGACAGGAAGGCAAGTGTGTGAGAATTCTTTGGAGAAATCTGCTGAACCTCCAAGCAAAAGTGTTGGTGTGGGAGGTCTACTTTTAAATTCAAGATTAGCAAAGGGGGCCTTCATGGGACCACACAGAGGGCTTTTAGTTCAGGGAGTGAACAGATTGCTCTCTGCCCACCACCTGGGACATCTGGAGGACAGTGACACCCTTCAGGTGTGTCAAATTCCCAGGGCTGATTCCTTTTCTTACAGAGATTGAGGCGCCTCCTTTGCTGCAGCAGGCACTGACAACACCACCTCAACGTCTGAATCCAACAGAACAGCTCCTAGCCCCCTTCTGCTGAGGTCTCCTCATCTCTCCTAAGTGGAGAACCTAAGAGTTCCTTGAACTCCGAAGAGTTCTTTGCCACGCCAGCTTCCTACCACTGACACCCCCCCCCCAACCCACCCCGCCAAAAACATCCACCATGGCCCTGCTATCACCATAAGAACAACTTATTCCTAAATTTGATTCAATGGATGGGATGGAAACTGCAAAGCTTGGTCATCAATCATAAATAACACGGCAAAGAATATCTTTCAACTATAAAGAGAACAAGATAAGAGAATTGAAACAACATAGTTCATCACATTGTGCGTACATGTATTTTAATAAGTTTCCTAGTGGCAGGTGAGACTGCCACCAACTTATTAACATGAATTCTTGGAAATAAAGCGGCTGACCCACACTTGGCTGCACTCGGTTAAGGAACCAGAAAGAAACGCCCAGCCCTGAGGCCTCGGCGCCTGCGCAATGGAGCGGGCTGGTACTGTCGTTCCGCAGCGCGCATGCGTCACCGCCTTCTCCCGTTTCGCGTCCAAAGGCTTCAGCCTTACACACCTCCACCGCCGGTACGCCTCCGGTGGAAAAGGCAGACCTTTCTTGTCACTCCTTGCAACACCGGTTGCAGCGAGTGATGGGTAGCTTCTGGAAGCCTTGGGGAACACGTCCCTCCACAGCCGGCCCCGACCGAAACTTTACCTGAGCCGTGGGCGGGGCTCGGGGAGGGAGGAGCCTATCAGCTGGGGCCTCTGCTCCCTAGCACCACTTTCTGGAGACTGGTGGGGTGGTACGTTTTAGATTTGTGAGGATTTAATAAAGGTCGTAAAGTTCCTGGTGCCTCCGAGAGCATAAGAAATTGCACCCGTTGTTACCTGCTCCCGGGTCTACTCATCTTCAAGTGCCAGAATCCGGCTCTTCCTCCCCAAGATGAGGCTTGGGTGCTCCATCATCGGCCACCTACTTTCTCCCTTCCTAACTGGACCTTTTTCCGTCTGTCTCCTACACCAACTCTAAGTATACACTCTGGTCTCCTCTGCTTCTCGCCATCCATATCTTCCTTGTTCCTTTGCTCCATCTCGTGAAAATTATAACAATTTCTCAATTGTTATAATTTTGGCTTGTTTCTACTCTCTCCATGAAAACTGCTCCCTTGAAGTCTTCAATGACCTTCTCATTAAATCCAATGAGCACTTTTCCATGTTACATTCTCTACAGTGCCTGACACATCTGCCTGTGATATTGTAAATCTCAGCAGCTTCATCATATTCTTAATGTATGCACGCCTGTTTTTTATAACATTTTTATTTTTTAGTTGTAGGTGAACACAGTACCTTTATTATTATTTTTTTTAATGTGGTGCTGAAGCTCAAACCCAGCGCCTCACACATACTAGACAAGCGCTTTACCTCTGAGCCACAACCCCAGGCCCTGTTTTTCTTTTTTGATCACTCTTTGTCACGAATTTGTCTTCCTTGCCCTGCCACTCCTTTGGTTTCCACGTCACTTCAAGTCCTATTCTCTTTCTATCCACCTTCATGGTGGTGGAGGGCTACATCTTTTTGATGTCATTGATTTGGTGTGCCAGTGACTTCAACATCTGTACCTATAGCCCAGGTTTTTCCCCTGAGTTTCGGACTTTTGGCCCTCCCACAGTTACCTTGGACTTAGCCCTCCCAAACATCTCTTTTCTAGTATCCATGTTGCAGCTTCTATACATTCATTGTCTTTCTCATCTCAGTAGATGACCTGATGTCTTGTGCCAGAAATCTAGGAGCCACCTTAGATTTCTCCCTCTCCATCGCAGCTGTGAACTGGGTTCCCTGAGAAACAGACTCTTGAGATTTGTTTGGTTTATTAAGGGCTGCTCTCAGGAACAGCACCTGTGAGGGTTGAGGGACAAGGGGTTGAAAGGGGAGAGAAGAGTTGACGTGATGCAGTTTTAACAGTGGCTGCCGCTCTGTACCAGGTGAGCTTTGCACCAGGATGGCCCTTTAGAACTGTTCCACGTTGAGACCATGGGCCAGACACACACCCCCAATCAATCTGACACTGGTTGTGAGCTGATCTTAGAAGGGCCATGACCTTGGGTAAGGTGGCTGTCTTTGCTGAGGGATATTCCTGGGGGAGTTGGCTGAAAGCCATCAACCACCAAAACTATCAGCATCTGGAGAAATGAGTGCTTAACCTTAAAGAGAACCAGGGCATCACGCCACAGCAACCATTATGCCCTTCATACCCAGCCACCAATTCTAGTTCTATATTTCAATTTTGGCTATTTCTATATTTCAATTTTCAAATAAGAGCCCTCCCTTTTCAGACTACCTCTTTACTATTCAAAAAAACATCGGAGGCAATGTGACAGGGACAGAGCAATAGGCACGGCCCCAGTCTCCAAATGCTTAGTCTAGTTGGGGAGTGAATAACCCACCACATGGGTACTTTAAAACTATGATAAGTGTTTCTGAGAACGTACAACAGATTTGCCCAATCCAAGCAGGGAAAGAGGCAGGGAAAGAAGCTTCTCTGAAGAAATATCATTTGGACTAGATTCTGAAAGAGGAACAGGAATTAACAAGTGTGTGCTTGGGTGCTGGATAGGGTGAAAGTGGGAAAGGTATGGACAGGCAAAAGGAACTGCTTCTGCAAAGGTCCTGATACAGGTGGGACAGGCCTTACAGGATTTGAAAGGCCAGCATATCTGGAATGCAGAAACTAAGAGGAAGAATAATTGCAGGTGAGGATGAAGACTCAGGCAGGAGCCAGATTCTATAGAGTCAAATGTATAACTTTTTTCCCCCTAAAAGTAACACAAGCCACTGATTTTTAATCTCCTTGGTAATGATATACCTTGGTTAAGTAGAATATCCAACTACCCTTAACTCTCATGGATCAAATTGACCACATAGATACATAAAATGGTTTAAAGTTAAATTCTACTAATGCTAAGTGCTGAGAGCAAAATTTTTAATTACTACAATTTGCTGCTTCTGTCTCTAAAGGCTACTTGTGGTTCCTCTCAATAGTAAAACCTGTTACTATTTGCATACCACATGCTAGTGTTATCAAGTGTTTTGCATAAATTAACTGATTTGGTAAACATCTTTATGAAGTGGATATTAGAAACAGAGAGTATAACTAACCCAGGTTCTCATAGTTAGTTAATGAAGGCAGACGTTCAATTGTAAAGCTAGAGATCTTGATTACTACACTGAAATGTTCCATCTATGCTTTGGGAAACAACTGACTTCATGTGACTTTATTTCCCAATGTCTTGAATTTCTTCCCACTCCACCCCCACCCTTCATAAATCAGCGGCAACCTGACTCAAGCCCAGATTCAGAGCATGCACACCCTTAGACACCACCTACAAATGACAGACTACCTTTTGAGGGTCACCCCTAGAACCAAGGCACTTCTTCCTGGTTGATCCAACCCAATGCTGATTTGCTATCCCCTACACTACCAGCCCATGATTTTGATGTCCCCATCTTCTGGCAGCTGAGCCCACCAGCTCTAGACAACTAAATGCTAAAGAAATACAAACACCTGAATATGGGCCAAAAAGGAATGAGGCAAATCCACAGCAATATCCTAAGAAAAATATGATAATTCTATCATCCCAGGTATGATTTTCTATGCCAGTGTGTGCCCTCAATTCCTAACCAAGAGCTGGTATACTCCAAACTGCAAGTGTAGAAACAATTATGGATATGTCCACTAGGTGTCAGGCTTGAGCTGCAGTGGTGTTTGTTAGACCACAGCCAGGTAAACTATTAAGGCTTAAGCCCAGACTCTCTTAATGGCAAACACTTGGAGTCTGGGTGATTTCCTTCGCAGTGTGAACCAAGAGGAGAACTGTAGTTAGCTCTTTGTATGCAAGGCATGATTTGATTTTTCAACAAGTAAAAATGCCATAAAGTTGAGCATATCCCTCTGCTCAACATACTCCAGTGAGTCCCCTTCATTCAGAAGAAAAACCTTGCAACAGCCTAAACACTGGCATCCTCCCACTCTTCCTTCACTTCGGCCATGCTGTCTCCTGAAACACCCGCATGGTTAACTCCTTAGATTCAATATGTGTGACCACCTTATCAGGGGGGCCTTCTAGACGCCCTTTCTAAAAGAGCAGTAGCCTTCTCTGCCCTGCCACAACACTCTACCCATTGCCCTCAGTTCTCTTCACAACACTTAACATCATTCACTATTATCATATTCATTTACCAATTGTGAGTCACTCTGGAATTCTCAGAAAACAGGGTCTGCTTTAGTCTTAGAACAGTACCAGCCTCATAGTGTTCAATAAATGCCCATCAAAAAACAGATGACCTCAATCAAAGATACTCAGAGGTCAGAATTCTGAGACATTTGTTTTTATTCAGTAAATACTTATATTTAATATTAAATTAACTCCTAATATTAAAAGACACTGAACTGTGGGAGGTACAAGAGATACCACCTTGCTGATGAGAAATGCAGCTTTTAAGTCCCTTCCACATAATTCAAAGTATCCCAGAGAAAGAACACACAATAGTATCAAATGCTTTACATAAAGAGCCATGTGAGTATGAGTCATAGCTGCACATCATGAAAAACAATGGAACAAAAGATATGATGCATGCATTCATCCCTAGACACTTCATTTACTACCTGCCTCCAAAAAGAAGATTGTGCAATTCTTAAAATCTCCCTGGAAAGATGTTTCTGTAGAGTAGGAACCTTTGAATCCCTTCTCCTGCATTTGAAACCCATTTTCTTTTGATAGTCCCTAGTGACAAGAGACCACTCCATTACTCTTCTCCAGATTCCTCAGTGTGCGCTATTTAAAATATTCCTGGCTTTGATCCTTAATTCACTATGAGAGGTTTTTTTTTCCTATAAGACTTATGATTAAGTTTCATGGTATCCATTCCATTCTCCCATTCCTATACCTCATGCCACTGGTAAGAAAAAAAAAATGTGATAGTCATATTTTCTGCATAAAATTTTGAGAAAAATTCAGGAAAAAAAAATCCACTAAATGCACACGGCTTAGTTTTCATCAAACCACAGGAGTGAACCACAGGCTCTTTCAGACCCTAACCAATTGTAGCCTCTCTCCAGAGACTCTAACCTCACAGGTGCCATCATCCTAGAAGGAAAAGGAAAAGGGGTGGGGAGAGATGCTTAAGCAGATTATTACTGGAAGACAACTTCTCTTAATATGGGAGAATAACTAGTAAATCTTAGGTGAATGTATTATCTAACACAGATTTCTGTGATTTCTCTGTGAAAAATGATGCATGAATTTCAAGCAAGAATATTTTGGTATATTTCCCTCATGAATTTACAATCTATGATTTATTTGGATATTTCTCTCCTGTTAAAAGAAAATTTAGTCCTATATTTTGACAGTTGACAAGCATATCAGTGCTTCCTTCTGAAATCTTCTCTACTGCTTTGAACTAGAACCAAGCACATTCCATGCATAATTCACTTAATTTATTTCTTCTCCTTATGGGAATGTTCTAAATAAATTGGCCACTTGAAAAGTGCTAACACAATCAAGTGACACATTCATTTCAATAGATTTTTACTTTACCCTAAAAAAAAAAACATAACCAGGGTTTGGGAATTTGAATCTTGTTCAGATAATAGATATAATGAGACCCTGATAATTTATAAATACTGGCCTATGCGAGATTATTGGGATAACTTGGCTGCTTCACATTATGCTGTGGGCAAATTTCAGCCAAGACTGAAATAATACCTTAATGGACTCACAGCAAGAAACCGAGCCAAAACCTACAGACTATGGTGCTCATTCTTGAAAATCTTCTTGAAAAGACAATAAAAACTATTCAAAAGAAAAGCTTAATTTGCAAGTTAGGCAGCTGTAAAATCTTTACTCCTTCCTTCTAACTGCTGTAATTTCTCTGGAAAACCCACGTCACATATTTATATTTTAACAAGTTGCATATCCTGCCCTCTCTCCTGGATTGTCATCTGTAATGACCAACTTGCCTTCCCACTTCCATTGGTCCTCTCGGAAAATTGGCACCTCACCTCTGTGTCTAAACAGGTCTCAGAAGTAACAGCCAAGTTCAGTGGGCTACATTTAACTCTGCACAAGGCCTCAAAGCACAAAATAGGCAGCCTTCAAATTGGATCTTATATCCTAGTGGTATGGATATTTCTGGCCCAGGGCCCTGAACCCCTCCACCTCCTATCTCTTGCTATGTGCCCAATTAAATTGGGAGTCACTTAAGAGGGGAGGCCCCCAATGCTACTGCCCTCCCTGGCAGAATATGAGGCAGGCCTGTGGGCATCCCTGCCAGCTGATGAAAGGAACTGTGCTTCTGCGTGGAACCATGCTCTTCCCTGATGCCAAACCAGGGCATTCGGGTCCCAGGGACAAGAGAGGATTTATCCAGTCTTGGCTCTATAGAGAATTTGCCTGATGCCCTATATTTGGGGGATTTATTGGACATTTGCCCAATCCTGTATGAAGCCTCCATCAGTCAAGAATGGTTGCTCCAAACCCATCCTGAACGCCTAAAACATTTTTGATGTTGTGACTCAGAACCAATATGACAGACACTTGAAGGGATCACATATGAAAACAAAGAACCCATGAAGAGCTGGAGGCTCTTGCTGCAAAGCATGGCAGCTGATTTGAGTAGCAACCTGTATCTGGGCAACTGGCGCCTTCACTGATGTAGCAGGTTACAGAAGCTCGTATTGTGGTGACAGATGAAATAAAGAACAGCTTGGGTTGGAGTTCTCAGGTGCCCATAAATGGTTAGAGGAAAAAAAACACAGTCCATTCTAAAAAAACAGCAGTAGTTTTCTTTTTGGACCACACAAAGAGCAAGCAGAACTCTGGCCTTGGGTAAAGAAAGAGATGGGGGAGAAGCTCTTAATGGCCTACAAGGACAGTTCTGTTTCTCAAGGACTTGGACGTCCAGGAGATGGAGGGGGAGGGGGAGGTGCTTATTAGAGCTAGGAAGGGAGCTCTTGGATGCAGGGCTGCTGCCAGGGTAGGGAGAGCCACCATGGCTGCAGGGAGCACACCTCTAGCATAGGAGATCTGAGCACAGGCTCAGCTACACCGAGGGACAAGGAACCAAGGCTCAGAGCAGAAGAGCATCAGGAACGTGCCTAAAGTCACAGAACCTGGCCTTTCCTGTGTCACTGATTGGCACAGATATGTGTCCAAGTCAAAAGCCAGCAATCCCCTGTTTCCCATCATAACCCAGGCCCAAGTTTACCCGCTCCACAATCTCAGTTCCAGTACTGCTCTCCCAACTAGAAAAATGGTCTCTGCCCCTGGTGTGTTAAGGGTCTCCTTTCTGAAATATCCTATATCACTTCTTGACTTAAAAATCTCTCCATGGCTTTCTATGGCCCTTGATATAAAACTCCAAACACCATACAACCTTGGTAGCTGCTTCCTGTCTAGAATTCCATGTTACTTGGCTTCAGACTGGTCTTCGAAGTGTCTCATCTTAAACAGTACTTTCTCTAGCTGTTCCTGACAGCCTTTCCCCAGACTGTGAGGTGTTCCCTCAGCTCCCCATCATCCTCTCTTGAATCTGAGCATGACACATCCATCTCCTCCACCAGGAGAAAACTTCCTTAGGCACAGCGACCACATCTCTCATCTGTAGATTCAGGATATAGTTCACCAACACATAGGAGGCTCTCCGAGTGCTGGCAACCCAAAAATGAGCAGACACAGTTCCTATCCTTGGGAAGCAGTCTACTTTAGAAGACAGTTACACAAATAAACCACAGTGCACTGCACGTGCTAGGGAAGATGATCAAAATGCTCTATAAATACCCCCCATCTCTACAGTTCCACCGTCTTATACACAGCACTAGTCACATTGCTCAATTATTGCTGGATTGTCTGCCAGAACACTGCAAGCTCCAAAACTAAGGATTGGGAAGGAGATGATGAGATTCCTATTGTCTTTGAATCCTTAGTTCCTCACACAGAATCTGACACATAGATGCTAAATATACTCAATACATGGAGTAATTAAACATGCCTTCCCTAGGGGATGACCACAAAGCTAAAACAAGGACATTGACATTGCTGCTGAACTTGAAAGTCATATCCCAGAATCAAAGGGAAAAGTCACCCTCCAGGCAAGACATACAGCCTAAGTGTCCAGTTGCACAGCAATGAACAGAGGGGTAGGTATGGGTGATGAGCACAGCTGATTTTAGGAAAACATACAAAGTAAATACAAAGCCCAAAGATATTCTGCTACTCTATTCTATACTCAGTCCTAATAGACTCACAGTGGAGCAGCTGTTATCCTAGACCTCCTATCCACCACTCAAGAAGCACACTGATAGATTCTGACTTGGAAAGGAATGCTATAAATCCCCCTCAGCCATGACATAACTCAGAGATGATCCATAGAATGACACGAAATTTTACATGAAGCTTTTTCATTGTTCATTCACTACAGACCAGATACTATCACACCTCAAATTCAAACAGATCTAAGATAAAAACCTAACAGTTTCATTCCCCTTACTTGGGGATTGGAATCTATAAATTTTCTTTGCAGAGTTCAATAAAAGCAGCTCTAGAAAACATGTCTCAGCAGAAGAAAAAAAAAAACAGACCCATGATTTTATCTAATGGAATTGCACAGTTAACAATGGCCCTGAGAAATACTTTACATAACTTTACATAAATACTTTTTTAGTTGATAAGAATTACAATGAACTTTGGGCCTTGTTCTAAACCAAACCCTTTAATGTGCATGGAAGGCAAAGAATGAAGTTAGAATGGTTTGCACTTTCATTTTGGTTTTATTTTCCAGTTTTGGGGAGCTCACAGGAATCCCCACATAATACACTCTCAGAATGCTCAACTTTCATGTACTTTATTTCACTTCTACCCTATTTCTCTAACCTATAATGCAGAACTGGGCCACTATCCATTGACAAGGAAAGCACCTGGATTATCACATACAGCAGACAGACTTGCACTTCCCTTCCCTCCTCTGTCCACTCCATGGAGATGGGTCAGACTGGGCTCCATGTTCCTTCCTGTGTAAGTGTTGTACTGCTCTGTCTCGTACCCATACCAAGAAAGGGGACAAATGTTGCTAATGATTTCATCCAAATAAACTGTTTAAAGTCTGGTATATATAATTTCTAAAAGAGATAAGTACATCAGTAATCTGTTCTGTGTTGTTTTAAGCTTTTAAAACAAGATATTGCCTGGAATATCCCTTACATTAAATAGGATGCATGATTTTGCAAATTATCATCTTTATACCAAGAAAACAGGGTGAGAGTAGAAGAAATTATCAATGTGGAATTTAGGAATGCCCTAAATATAAGAAGAAATGTCAGGAGACAGAAGAAGAAACATGGAAAACCTGAGCAGCAAGAAAGCAGTACAGGATTACTATGAACCGCCAGCAACATGAAATTGTTTTAGTGGTTTCCAGGGTTGCACTAAATCTAACATGAAGAAGAGCTGACCAGTTTATAACTACTTCCTCATCAAAATTCAAATGCACCTATATGAGAAATGTCCCATAAAATGTCAAGTCTGCTTATATAATGGTCAGTAAGCAAAATTCCCTGACAGTAACATTTACAAAAAATTGTTTTAACCCAACTGATAAATATTCTACCTAGTGATAGAAAAAAAAATTTGCCACTTCTTTACATTAACTTCTTTACATTCTTCCTTAGAAACGTACATGCTACAAAAAGGTTACTACATCAGACTTTGTTTGCATGTTGTTGTTTGATTAGTGAAAATATTTATAACTAGGACACCGACAACAAACTTTTCAGTATGTCTTTTTAAATTCAAATTTATTATGGTTCTTAAGAAAATGTATGATTAAGGCATCCAAGCTCCTTTTAAGCTGTAATAAAAATGTTTTCAGATTTATTCTTTCAAAGTTTTATTCAATGTTGTATACACTTTAGTTTTCAATATAAAAAGATAATGAGATGAACAATTTATGATTTTATGTATTCAGGCAGAATGAAGAGAAATCATGCTGAATCAAACTCCCAAACTCAAACATCTGGGTAACTGAGTCAAATATTTTAAAGCTGATTCGTGTGTGCCTGTGTGTACATGTCTATGTTTATTATTTTTAACTCTACATGATTATCCAAAACTGATCTGAGTGAGGAAAATTAGTATAGCCAATTATTGTCAAACTCTTCAAATTCTAACAATTTCATCATTTCTTTCATAACAAAAAAAAAAAAGCAGAAGTTTTAAAATGCTGTAAGTACAGAACCAGATGACCCTTTCTTTCTTTAGCAAAAAACAGCTAACTTCCTGACTACACAGCTCTAAAGCTAACAGCTAAGTGGAATCTAGTTTCCCCAAAGCAGCTATGATGAACACCTGTAAACACGTTTTAGACAGGTAGGCCCTGAAGGGCTCACTCTGGGAAACAGAAATCTTGGAGGTCATTTCCAAATCCACTGCATCACAGCTGACTTTAGAAAGGCCACTTGACAACAGAGCCACATTCTTACATCTCATGCTCTTCATACCAAAGTTGCTGTATGAGCTGGGAATGTGGTTCCATGGTACAGCACTTGCCTGGCGTACGTGAGTGCTCTGGGTTGGATCCCCAGAACAGGGGTGGTGGGGGTGCTGCTATAGTCCACCACAGATCTAAATCCAAAAAAATATTAGAAAAGGATTTTCCGGGGAACATTATAAGACCCACCTAAAAACCCAAAGTTTGGTTTTAGTCTTTGGTGAAAAAAAAAAAAAAATGGTCATTTATTTTTCACTCTTGATTCTGTGAAGACTCCTGAAGACCAACTTTACTTTCTGTCCAACCGAGGCCTGCAGTGCCTGGTGCTCAGGGCTTCTTCAGAAGGTCTAAGTATTTGATTCTGGTTTTGAGGGAAGAGTGTGGTTTCTGTTTCTCTGGATGTGCTTCTTGTTCCCCTAGATTGTGTAACATTTCCCCTGACCTCACAACAGCCCTCTGAGAAGAGTAGGACAGACAAACCCTTTCCATGTCTATCAATGAGATTCAGCAGATGACTCACCAGGTGTCTCACCATTAATAAAGCTATGACACTAAAACCAAACGTTCAAGTTCAGAACTTCAATTTTTTTTTAACCCAAAAGCTTCAAAAAGGGGTGTGACTCTTTACTTACAAAATAACCTGTTGATTCAAACATCTGGATTAGTTATAGTCTCCCCTTTGAGATTGGCTACAACATTAATCTAGACCAAAATTTAGAATTCACTAGGAAATGATGGGCACAAATTTGTCCTTCATTATTTTGGATGCCCAAACATCTACCTGGCCTGAGTTAGGCAACCACTTTCCTGATATCCAAGAGAAAGGTTAAACTTAAAAAGCCACAGCTGCCACAAGAAAGAATGATGTAAGAGAAAAAGCTGCAGGAATCATACAGGCTCAGGGGAAACAGAATTCCCAAGGAAGTTACAAACAAAAGTATGCAACATTCATATGATCTTCAAGATTTTAAACATAAGAAATGAAATAGCCCTACCATTTTTTTTCCTACACAGCATAAAAATAAATGACTATTCAAACTAAAAATGCATGATTAAGGAGATGTAGACTGACTCTGAATTCCTCTTTATGAAGACTGCTTTAAATCTAACAAAAGAGACTCATCATCCTCCACTCTCACTTGAGGTTTAAAAGTAACCTTTAAAGGCTCTGGGGTTGGGACGTCCCCCCCTTCTCGGGGAGCATACCCCACCCTGGTGGCCTCCTGTTCTGTGTCACTGGGCTCATCAGTGTGCAGCTCATGGATAGGGCCCAGAGATGGGCTCCCTGCAATGATATCCACACCCATCTCCCTGTCCCCATCCAGACCTTGGGTCACTGTGGGGTCCTTTGCTTTCCTCAGGCTACGCATCTTAAAAGCTTCCTTTGAGGGAGCAGCATTAGAAATAGACTTCTTAAATCTCTCCCCTGACTGTTTCAGCCTCTCCCCCGACTGCCTTAACCTTTCTCGCCTCTCTGGAGTCACTATTCTAGTTCTAATTCTGTTCACTTTCTTGTCAAAATTCTGCCGTGTCTTCTGCATGTTTTCTTTGGAAAATGCCTTTTTGATGTTATCAATGCGCTCCTTGCCTGACTTTCTAAGCCTGGCAGATCTGCTTTCTTCAACATAATATTCTTCATCCGAAGAGAGATCTATTGGGGGATCAAAGGCTTCATCTTCCTCCTCCTGATTCTCAGTTAGGTTTCTGTCTTTAACAATAGACAGAGATGTTGGACACCGAATCTCTTCCTGAAGGACAAAAAAAAAACAAAGCATATTAGTGCTTCTTTTGTAGTAGAAAAACTCTTACCTATGGTCAACCTGCAGACCTCCTCCATAATCCTTTCTCTGCTGCTCCTTAAAATAGACTCCTATAGTGCAAGAATTAAAATCAGGAATCAATAAATGGGATGGATTCAAACTAAAAAGTTTTTTCTCAGCAAAAGAAACAATCAGTGAGGTGAATAAAGAGCCTACATCTTGGGAGCAAATTTTTACCCTGCACACATCAGATAGAGCACTAATCTCTAGGGTATACAAAGAACTCAAAAAGCTAAACACCAAAAACACAAATAGCCCAATTAATAAATGGCCAAGGACCTGAACAGACAATTCTCAGAAGATGATAAATCAATCAACAAATATGTGAAAAATGTTCAATATCTGTAGCAATTAGAGAAATGCAAATCAAAACTACTCTAAGATTTCATCTCACTCCTGTCAGAATGGCAGCTATTAACAATACAAACAACAATAAGTGTTGGCGAGGATGTGAGAGAAAAGGCACACTCATATATTGCTGGTTGCCTGGAAACTGGTGCAGCCAATATGGAAAGCAGTATGGAGATTCCTTGGAAAACTGGGAATGGAACCACAATTTGATCCAGCTATCCTTCCCCTCAGTCTATACCCAAAGGACTTAAAAACAGCATACCAGGGAAACAGCCACATCAATGTTTACAGCAGCACAATTCACAATAGCTAAACTGTGGAACCAACCTAGATGCCCTTCAGTAGGTGAATGGATTAAAAAAATGTGCTATATATACACAATGGAATATTACTCAGCAATAAAAGAGAATAAAATCACGGCATTTGCAGGTAAATGGATGGAGTTGGAGAATATAATGCTAAGTGAAATTAGCCAATCCCCAAAAAACAAATGCCAAATGTTTTCTCTGATATAAGGAGGTGGATTCATAGTGGGGTAGGGAGGGGGTGTGCATGGGAGGAATAGATGAACTATAGATAGGGCAGAGGGGTGGGGGGGGCATGAAGTTAGAAATGATGGTGGGATGAGATGGACATCATTATCCAAAACACATGTACAAAGACATGAATGGTACGAATATACTTTGTATACAACCAGAGATACGAAAAACTGTGCTCTATATGTGTAATATGAATTGTAATGCATTCCACTGTCATATAACAAATTGGAATAAAAAAATTATTTTTAATTGACCTTTCTCAGGTTTCTCACTTGTTGTCCCTTTTCTCACACATTATCTTCACCTTCCCCCTTCTCCTAAGATGAAGACCCATCTAAATGATGATCAGACTGCTCCACCCGGATATAACACAGACACCTCAAACTGAGCACGTCCAAAAATCAACACGCACCCACCATCCTCTCCACTTGTACTTTTCCTGTACCTTCCAGCACCAATAACCATCCACGTGCTACAGAAGACAGAAACCTCAGAATCGTCACACCAAAGTTTCCTCTTCTTGCCTCACATTCAACAGTTTGCCAAGTATTGTCACCTAGTCCCCTCTCCCTTCACACTTTTCTACCAATGTCTTAATTCAGGTCCTTGTCATCTGAGGCCTGAACCTGTGCACTAATTCCTTACTTCTACCTTTATAGTTTGAGCTGATCCTACTTTTCCACTTCTCC
The DNA here is from genome assembly GCF_045843805.1 of Urocitellus parryii. Taxonomy (NCBI): domain Eukaryota; kingdom Metazoa; phylum Chordata; class Mammalia; order Rodentia; family Sciuridae; genus Urocitellus; species Urocitellus parryii. The sequence goes on along the minus strand of NC_135534.1, from coordinate 180,344,035 downwards.
AGACCAGCAACACACAACACTCTCAATTCCTCCAGCACCAACAATGCCAGATATGTCAAAAGAATGAGAATTGAACTGGAAAACGTAACACACATGGATGGCCTTGAGAGTTAGACCAGCCCACAGATGTAAAGAAACCCAACTCAATACTTACGGATCACTTCTAAAAATAAACAGGCAAAACTTAAAGACCATGAGGTTTTTAACTACACCATGAATGACAGTTTTCTAAAGAAACTGTTCCTACTTGAGATTAATTCTATTCAATTAAAAAAAAAAAGAGAGAGAGAGGGCTGGGTTGTGGCTCAGTGGTACAGTGCTTGCCTGGCCCATGTGAGACACTGAGTTTGATACTCAGCACCACATAAAGATGGATAAATAAAATAAAGGTATTTTGTGTCCATCTACAATAACAAAAAAATTTTTAAGATATAATAAGTACACTAGAGGGACTGGGGTTATGGCTCAGCGGTAGAGCACTCGCCTCCCACGTTCGAGACCCTGAGTTCAATCCTCAGCACCATATAAAAAATAAATAAATAAACAAGTGAAAGGTGTTGTGTCCAACTACAACTAAAATATAAATTTAAAAAAATATATATAATAAATACACTACATATTCTAAAACTTAGCCTGACAGTCAGGAAGGAATCCCTGGAACCTTATTTCTTTGAATACTTACTTCAAATTAAATTCTTTGGCTACAGGATTGCAGTGTCTATGAGCTTAAAAAAAAAAAAAAAAGCAGAGGTGGGTGTATCATAACTCTCTGATGAATCAGATGCAGCAAAAGTAGTCCCCCCCACCCCCTTCCTGACACCTGCTGCAGGGAGTAGCTTCAGCAACACAGTGTGGGTTGGTCTGGCCTAAAAAAGGTATAATTAGAAAAGGAAGGAGCGGATAAGTTAATTACTGCTTGGTAGGGAAAAAACCCTCACAATCTTGCTATGACAACTTCAGATATAGCTTGCCTCTGAAATCACACACTCCTCTCCCCAACTACACAACAAATAGTATAAAATCAGGCTTAAAACCAAAGCAAAATGCCAGGGACGGTGGTGTGTGCCTGTAATCCCAGTGGCCTGGGAGAGGCTGAGACAGGAGGATCACAAATTCAAACTTAGCCTCAGCAACTTAGTGAGGCCCTGACTCAAAGTAAAAAACAAGGGCTGGGGATGTGGCTCAAGCGGTGGCACGCTTGCCTGGCATGTGTGCGGCCCGGGTTCGATCCTCAGCACCGCATGCAAACAAAGATGTTGTGTCCGCCGAAAACTGGACTGGAGGATAAATATTGAAATTCTCTTCTCTCTCTCTCTCTTTTAAAAAAAAAAAAAGTAAAAAGTAAAAAGGGCTGGGGATATAGCTTGGTGGTTAATCATCTCTGGGTTCAAACCCTGGTACTCCCACCTCCACCCCCCAAATAAAAGTAAAACAGATGCAGAGTCAGAAAAAGTAGTTGCTATGGAAACTCTGTTACAACTCTTCTGAGTTAGCAATACCATGAGTTAATGGGAAGAATCAAAGATTGTAGTTGATCTTCAATTATATTTGTTTATAAAAGTCTAGGTTAAAAAAAATTTTTGTAACATGTTTTTGACTCAAGGGTCAGAGTAAGCTAAATTTGACTGAACATCCATATATCCAGGGGATTTTAGGAACATATAAGAATCTAAGGGAATAGTCAAATATCTCCCTTGGCCATTTATGTTTCTGATACCACAAGTACAAGAAGATATAGTACAAGTCCTAGCTTGCAGGATGAGAGGGGTCATGAAGAAAATGTGTTCACATCGTAACTGTTTAAGAAATGCCAGGTACTTTTTAAAATGCCAATATTCAGGATTGGGCGGAAACTTAGCCATACACAACTTTAGGAGATATGAGATCAAAAGATTACAGCCAAGAAAATATTAGTAGAGGGAGTGTCTCCACATAATCATTTATACACATTATGAAAAATTTAACTAATAACAACCAACAATGTGCATGTCATATACACTGTTCTAACATAACATAAATTTATGAATTCAAGTTCTATATCCATTGTTAGATGTCAGTATCTTTTCTCTATTTGCTTATAGAAGAATGGCAGTTGCTTTTTTTAACTTTTTCTGGTAGTTGTAGATGGACAGCATGTCTTTATTTTATTTGTGGGGTGTGTGTGTGTGTGTGTGTGTGTGTGTGTGTGTGTGTGTCCATGTGTGTTTATGTGATGCTAAGGATGAAACCCAGTGCTCATATTTGCTAGTCAAGCGCTCTGCCACTGAGCTATAGCCCTAGCCCCAGCAATTTTTTTTTTGACAAACTACTGTTTACTCTGAACAACTTAATTTACAAAATCTTCATGATATTATAAATCTTATAATATTATAAATGAGATTTGGGGGCTGGGGATGTGGCTCAAGCGGTAGCACGCTCGCCTGGCATGCGTGCAGCCCAGGTACGGTCCTCAGCACCACATACGAACAAAGATGTGTGTCCACTGAAAATTTAAAAAAAAATTCTCTCTCTCTCTCTCTTTAAAAAAAAAAAAAGAAATGAGATTTGCCTTAAACTAGTATCTCTCAGTTCCTTTAAGTAACTCTAGGGGCTCAAAAAAAAAAAAAAGTATGTTGCTAGTAAGTTATAGGGAATGAACAGGTGAATACAGAAACATAGCAACTTAAAAAAAAGGAAATATGTTGATGGACAAACAGTCAGAACTTTTAGGAAACCTCTTCACTGTAAGTTGTGTAAATCTGGGCTAGCACCTCATCCACTGCTTTGTACTAAAGTCCTCAAGAAAAATGTCAGATGCCAAGTGTGTTTCCTGGCAGGCCATGCGCAAGCAGAGGATGAGATATACCAATTACTGCAAATACCCCCAGAAGGAGAATCAAAGAACAGATATCACATTGTTCAATATCAAACCTAGATCCTCACTACACATACCTAACCCTGGACCTGGCCTCTGAAAGTGATGTGAAATGTTTCAGCCTGAAGAAGGGCCTCTAGGGACCTGGAAGGAAAGCAAAATGGTAAAGACTGCTAATGGAATAGTCCACTCTGTCCACCTTTGAAATCAGCATCCTTCTCTTTCCTTCCTATTCTTTTCCCTAACTAACCTACAAGCACAAGCTTCTAAAAACAGATTTAAAATACCTCTCTAATGCTAATGTAACTCTCATCAGTCAACAGAGGGCTATGGAGAATTAACCAACGCATAGAGAATACTGTGCAGAGTTATAGGCCACCTCCCTAGTAGTTTGCAAATATAATCCAACTGTCTTCCTATATCATTTTGTTTTTATTCTTCTATGGTTTTTCCCCTATGCACACAGGCATCCATCTTAAAAATATAGTTTTAATATGTACCGGTGAACATTCCTGCACATATTTCTGATGTCATGCTTAGAAAAAATTCTTTGACATGAAATTTTGGAGTTAAAGGCTTGGGTACTTTTAAAGTTTTTAATATACATCACAGAATTGCTCTCAAAAAATGTTGCATCAATTAATACTCCTGCCAGCAGAACATGAAACTGGTTGTTTTCTCCTACACTTAAACTGAGCATATGTTTTAGTAACTGCCAGTGTTTAAATATGTGAAAGATGAATTCTGTTCTTACTTATTTCATCCTTTGTGAGCTGCCAGATAATGACTTTCCTGGTTTTTGTTTTAAACTGTGGGAAGAGAGTTCCAACTTTTCCTTTTCATTTGTAAGAGTTTTAAAAATATATTGTACACATTATGCATTTGCCATAAATATGCTCCTATTTCAAAAATCTTGAGTGCTGAGCAGGATTCTAGGAACTTAGCTCAATATATTATTATATTAAATAAGCTAAGTAAAGAGACTTTGCAATCAGATAAATAGTAGTTTATGTGACTTCTGTATCTTTGGTATTATAATAACAATGTAAAAATGATTACTTGATTGTTAGGAAATAGATATTGTTTCTTATTATGACAAATGTAAAAATTCCCATAGACAAGTATATATTCTGAAAAGTTTGTATTTTGGGCTTTGTAGACTCTCCATGATGAGAAAAAAGATTATTGTTGGGGTACTGAACTCCAGTTTCTTCATTTTTTATTGTGCAGCTGATCAAACCCAGAGCCTTGGACATGCTAGACAAGCATCCCTGCCAGTTTCTTCTTTTTTGCAACAAGGAGTTGTTTTAAACTAGAGATCTCTTAGGTGGTCTCTAATTCTAACATTCTCAAAGACTACAAGAGGGCATCATGCTAATAAGGCTAATATACTAAAAGAGCTTCAGCAATATTAAATTTCAAAGGGAAGAAATAGCCTAAGCTATGAGCCACACAGTTCACATTACATGAAATGGTTGAGAGCTCAAAATACTGATATGAAAGATAGTGCACTAGTTAACATAGAAATGGTTTTGTTCTGAGGTCCCTTCTAATACAGAATTCTACCACATTAATATATACAATGGCTAAGATGTGACACTGGAAACCTCTGATATGACCTGTTGACAATTAAAGAATATAAGAGATAACAGAAATCAAACTGAACACAAGTGCAAGCTTACCTGGAATATCACCACACGGAATTTATTTTTCTTCATTATTTCCTCTTGCTTGGTTTCAACTTTTGTCACATGAACTTGCTGCTTCTCCACCCGGGCCTTCACATCTTTAATGTGAGCACTGACTTTTCGTGTTTTCTCAAACAGCTTGTTAATGACATAGCCTGTATTGCTATGTGACTGTGAAAGCTTCAACAGGTCAATCTGAACAGATTTTATGGCATTTTCCATCTCCCTGTGTCTCTCTTCTATTCTCTTCTGGCTTGCCTGCACAGTGTCCACAATGGTGGCTACCTTGTCCAGCACAGTGACAATGGTAAGAGCAGCATCTTGGTCTTCATCCTCGGTAATACTCGACAGGCGATTCTGGGGGATTTTATCAGCATTTGAAGCAGACCCATTCTGTTCCATTTTATTTATTTCTTAGTGAAAGATGTCCTACTGCAATCAATTCAGACACCTGGAGCACAAAGCCAGCTCAATAACAGGCAACGGAATTGCTGAAAGGGCTGGAAACCCCACCCCTGGAGAACGGACAAGTATTTATAACGACAAATACCCATCCGTGACTGTTCTGCAATATGAGCCCTTGCAAAGGACCCGGGACTGTTCCAAACATGCTTGCTGACTGACTAAGGGACTCAAATAGGACTGTGTGGGTAGAAGAGGAAGGCTTTTTAAAAAAGTTCACTAAAGCCACCATGTTACTAATATTAAGCCTTGAAGCCAAGTAATAAAGCAAATTCCAAATACTGGCTGAAGCTTTGGTCTTTAGATAATTTCAAGCAGTATTTGTAAAATCAAAGGGGTTTTATGAACTGAAATCTGCTTTTCCTACTAACTTTACCTATTTTATACACTTGATATATCAGTATCAAAGAATACTGTAAATAAACACACCGAAAGAGGCCATATAGTGAAAACATTATATTATAACATGCTTTTCCAAACCAAATATTAAAATTAATATTTAATTTCAATCATTATTCTTTAAATTCTACATGCATATTTTTGAGTATCTAAACTACACATTAAACAGCTCAATACAGTCTACTCACACTTCAGACCTTTAAACACCAACAATCTACTAATATAGCTATGACTACAGGACAAATTTGGATAGAGGTCTTAGGTCATTTTTAAGCTCACTTTAAGAGCACCAATCAGTAACAATCATTTTTGTATTGTATTTACAAATACTGGTACAATTTGTTTATGCATGTTAAAACAAATATTTTGTTTAAAAATGAATGTGTATTAAAGTAGTTTCACTGACAGTGTAGGCTTTATTCCAATCTGTTTGTTAAAAGCCTATTTTAACAACACCTAAATCTACTTTTCAGTGATCTGTCGCATCATTACTACCAGGTACTTTTTCAAATTATGAGAATTATTTTTTCAAAGAGAGGAATAAGCAAATTCCAGTCCATACATCTTATAAATATTTCACATCTAACACACACAGCTTTACAGTTCATGCGGTAGGCAGTGTCTAAAAAAATCAGGTACTAAATCTCAAAAACATTTAAATATCTATTTAAACACAGTGTCTTCTAGAATATTTTTTTGTAAGAAAAGTAATCTGTAAACATCTTTAATTTTAGTTCATGCTTGGTCATTTGCTGTGGTTATTGTAGAAGAAGTGAGTATGACTTTATAACCATTTGTGAAGTGGGTCCATTTTTGCAAAAATATTACATTCCATGGGTAAAGAACTAGCCTTGGAATTACCATGTGGTACAAATTTGTTAAATCAATTTCTGCATTTAAAAACATAAAACAAAGACTTCTAAACAGTCCAAAACTGTTGTAGCTGAATATTCTAAATACAGGCCAACAGTACTACACTAAAAATGTCCAAAAATAAGGCCTCTGAAATAAATATTCCCATTCTTTAAAAAAAGACATAATAAGTGTACATCACATGGTCAGTATACATATAAAAGTCATAAATTTAAACCATTCTGGATGAAGTATCTGAAGTAAAATGACCTAGGTTTTGCTTCTGTCGACGTCCTCTATTGTTTTTGGGACATTTTCTGTTGCATCAAGGAAAAAAAAAGGAAGAAAAAGACAATTTTGAGCATTTTGTTAAGGATATTTCAAATGTTTTCAAAGTAGCACACACTTCACACATAAAGCCCCATTGCATGCAATCACATGACAAGCAAACAAGAAGCTATTTGGTGCCAAGACAAGATGAGGGCAAACAATGTCAGGTTGCTACCTTCCCCCAAAAGCAGGACACTGGAAGGATCAGACATATGGTTAGGGCCAGACACAAATAGAACTCATTCCCAGTGTCCATCCTACTACATCTGTACCCCTGAGGGAATGCCTTTCCCTCCTCCTGCCTGGCAACTCCCCAGCCACATAGATTGATAACATGAAATCAGTAACAGCAAAAAGGGCCTTGGCTGTGTACTTCCCGGAGCATTATGGCACCTTCAAAATGATTTTTAAAACAAGCTTAAATGAAGGAAGTTATCAGGAAAAGTAAGCTTATTAGCCTCATATATGAATTACTCTACATGTTACTTTATTTTTATTTTTTTTAATAATACTACAGATTGAACCCCGCTCTTTACACATGCTGGGAAATCACTTATACCATTGAGCTACATCCCCTGCCTGAATGCCTACTGATTTTAGAAAAAGACTCAAAAGGAGATGTTTCACACTGTGCTGGGCACACCACAGAACCCCTTGGGAACTGGGACCCCGAGGATAAGGGATATTCCTGGATTCTGCTCTCATTTTACTGTGATTTTTCTCTATGGCACTGTAACTGCTCTTGTGCCTGCCTGTTAGATTGGAAACAGCTCCTGCTATGCATAGGTGCTATATTATGTAGAATAGAATAGAGGGGCTGGGATGAATTCCAGTAATTTGGGGTGTAGACTTTGCTACTAACTTGCTATTGCAATCTCAATTTTCCTCTATGTAAAATATTAAATTAGGAGTTAGACTAACCTCTATAATCTTTGGTTATAAAGGAATTCATAATTTGATGGAAAGTCCTATAACAACCAGTGTTCCTACTCTCACATTCCATACTTTTACTCAATTTCAAAGAGTTGCTTTGCCTTGACTTGAAAGCCTTGATGATAATACTTCCATTTTATGTATAGTTTTCAAAAGTTTCATCTTGCTAATCCTCAAAATTACTTTGAGGTAAACAGAGCTGGAATCATCTCCATTTCATAAATTAGGAAACTGGTAGACCTCTTCAACCAGCACTAATTCACTAGGACCTTGTGCTGGAAAAGTTAAGTTGGTCAGTGGGAACATTCTTTTAAAGGAAGATTCATCACAAGCAATACCATGTGATATGTGGACAGCTGTCCCACAATGGACTGTGTGGAAGAGGCACTCCTTAAAAATTCAATGGAGATAAGTTCAAGCATAATTATAACATTCCAAATCCAAGACTGCAAGACATTCTAGGGGAGATGTCACAACCAAAAAAACAAGGAAAAATATGTGATAAAAGCCAATGAGGGCTGGGGTTGTGGCTCAGTGGTAGACCCCTTGCCTGGTATGGGGCACTGGATTTGATCCTCAGCACCACTTAGAGAAATAAATAAAATAAAGGTATTGTGTCCATCTAAAACTAAAAATATTTTTTTTAAAGCCAAAGAGATGATTCTTTGGTTGCAGAGACAGTGGGCAGTGAAGACTATGGTGTCCAAGTGGGCAGGAAGGCAGCAAATGGACGTGGTCATAAACTCGAGGGTACCAACTTAACAAGTACCCACTAGGTAATTTTAATTTAGGAGTTGAAGATCACAGCACACTGAGAGTAGAATCACAGAGTAGGGCAAAGGTGAATTAGGGGTTACAAAAGGGCTGAACTAATTCTATGACCTTGAAAACGGTACTTCTCAACTCAGAGTTTAGTTTCCTCACTTTTCCAAAGGAAGAGGTTATCTCTAAGCCATTTCTCGGTGTCTCCAACATCCGTTGATCCTCTTAAGTTGGCCTATCACTTGGCCTCAAAAATCTTTCCTTCCCTTTATTCCTTCTTTCATCTTCCAAATCACATACTACCCCACTCCTGCTTTTACTCCAATGTTAATACCCTAAGGCATAATCCCCCCCACCCAATATCAGATATCTTCTCTATTCCAATGAATTTTGCACATGACCCTTTGACTAATGCTTTGGAAAATGGTTTATACTAAACCCTTCCCTGCTCAAAAACCCTAGACTATTATAAAATCAAGTTTGAACCCAGCTCTCATGCAATAGGCATGCCTAACAAATCTATTTCCCAGCATGACTGCCATGGACCTTCCTCTTGATGGTTCAGCAGAAGATGAATGATTTGGGAATCGACAGCACTGAATCCAAACCAAGACACTTCTATTTACTAGTTACCGGATGACCACAGGCAAACTAGTTAATCTCTGAGCCTATATTACATGGCCACAGCCAGCCTGCTTTTGTGTGATTTTTTCCTATCTTTTCTTCCTATTGTCACTATTAGTATGTCTTTGTGTCCCTGCTTTGATCTACTGCCCAATTTTATACTCAGTAGTCTTGCCTAAGGGAAGATCGTCTGTTCTATGGAATGAAATGCACTGACTTTAGTACCTGATTTTATGAAAAATATCTGTTACTCAGAGAACATTTTTTAATCATTTCTAGATTTATCATTTTAGCTCCAGATGGCTGAGACTACTGAAGGGCTGGCTTCTATTCAGATTTTAGTTAGAAGGGCCATAAATCCAATACGGACTGCCAATATCTGTACTTGATGTGTACCAATCCCCTTTCCAAAAAATGGAGGAAAGTATAAAAATGAGGTTTATCTGTGCCAAGCCTTAAAGGAGACAGAAAGAGGTGAGCAAGAAGAAAGACAGGGGCTGGAGCTGTAGCTCAGTGGTAGAATTTTTGCCTAGCATGTGTGAGGCACTGGGTTCGATTCTGAGCACTACATATAAATAAATAGAGTTCACTGACAACTAAAAAAATTAAAAAAGGAGACTGGGAAGTACGAGGACATTTTCTCTGACATTTCTCAGGTCTAGTTCAGTTTGACATATTCAGTTTGGAAAACACTCATTCATGCCAATTGTGCTCCAAATAAGTCCTTTAATTTATGATAAATGGTTTAATTTATGATGCAGAATTTAAAGCCTATTACTTATCACTGTAATCTAGAGTATGAAACAATGTTAAGACAATGATGTAAAAAGAAAAGTAGTTATGTTTAACCTCTGATTTCTTCTTTTGTTATTATAGTATTACAGATAAAGCATATTATCAGGGCATAAAACACATTGTGGCCCATAGGGCTTAAAACATTTCTGCATGGCTCTTCTGTACATCTACAGAACATTTTAGAAATTCTACTACTATTATTATTGTCCCTGAATACACTGCTCAAGTACACAGTTCCAAGATCCCTAAATTCCTTTATTTCACAGACTGTTCTCATAGTCTCTCTGCCTGTAACCCTGATAATGAGTTCTGACCCACGTATTAAAGAAGCAAGACAGAGAGAGGGCAAACCCACATGGAAATATCAAGGAATGGACCCCTAGGCTTTTCCCTAATATACTGAAGCAAACTTAAAACACCTATCATGAAGGTTTGCTTCAAAGTTTCTCTGTATCTTAACAGCCACCAACCTCCAATTTTAGGGAGTCTGATGTTGTTTGGGTGCTGGAGACTGAGCCCAGGGCCTTGTGCATGCCAAACAGAGCCTACCACTGAGGTTCAGCCCCAGCCTACAGCCCACCCTGCAGATGAGAGCTGACATTTCTTACATCATTACCTACCTTGTTATGCACATGACAATCGCTACTATGATGGCAATCTGCACAGCTCCAATAATGGCTGCAATAAGAACATGAGTGAGCTTCTGCCTACTTGGCACTACATAGAGAATACTAAAGTCTGTCTTTTCACAGTGCTGTCCAGTGTAACCAGATTCACATCTGAAAGGGAACAAAAGGAATTCCAATGAGAATTGCAAATTCTTATGTTGTCAAGTTTCTAAATTAAAAGACACAATAAAATTTAAACAGGAATAGAAAGTCACTTTCCTATCACCTGAAAAAAAAAAGCCATCTGTATATTTTCCTATAGTCTTTTTGACATGCCTATTTTACATAGTGCCTTTTTTATTTATTTTAAATCAGATTAATTTGAAGTTGCTAGGTTATATAGTCTTTGTTACCATCATTTCAAAATAAAATTACAATACTCCCTTCAGTGATTACAATGCAGTTAACTGATCTGCTCCTCATTCTAAGACTTAGTCAGTAGCTTTGGACTTTTTGCAATTATAAAATAAGTATGGTAAGCACCTAGTGAAAGTGACTTTCTATGTAGGTATTCCACAGGCTTAGTTATATAGCTGGGTTACTCAATAAATAGTCATAAACATTTATAGTTCTGTGAACACAATACCAAATTATACTCAAGACTTTTCAGTATACGAAGCACAAACATTTAAGATGCAGGAAGGAGATGAAAATAACTTATTAATGACAAACAGAGCAAAGCAGTCAAGTAGGCACTAAGCTTAGAAATCATCTGAACTCTAATTAAAAGTAAATACAGGAGCTGGGGTTGTGGCTCAGTGGTTTAGTACTTGCCTAGCATGTGTGAACACTGAGTTCGATTCTCGGCATCACATATAAATAAATAAATAAATCTAAAGGTTCATTGACAACTAAAAAAACTTTTAAAAAAGTAAATACAAAGGCAACATCATTGGCTGATACTTTAAAAGGGGGGAATATTTAAGATATTGAACAGAAAATTCACATTGGTAAGTTGACAGAAGTGAAGCATATAAATTAGCCAAGCTTCTGTTTGAACTGATTAATAAAATATGTGATGTGTAAGGACAGTGTGTGTATTTATTGATGTCCCAGACCTTGTTAGAAAAGGATTTGAGGCAGCTTAGCCTAAAGCCCACATTACAATACCAGAAACAAAAGGAAACAAGGAAAGCCAGGGTGATATGAGTTTACCAGCCCAGTCCCTGAGGTTCCTGGACACCTGTCAGGAAGTTTCACATTGGGCTCTAAGCTTCCAAGCAGACAGACAGACAACAGTAGTGAGGCAGACACACAGCTCAGACAGTAGAACTGAGTACCCAGAAATAAAGCCACAAATCTATAGCCAACTGATTTTTGACAAGAATACTAAGACAATGCAATGGGGAAAGAAGGATGCTGGGACAACTGGATACTCACATGGAAAAGAACAAAGCCTCCTCCTCCCAATATACACAAAAACTGACTCAAAATGGATCATAAATCTAAATCTAAGAGTTAAAGCTATAAAATTTCTAGAAGAAAATATAGGGGTAAATCTTTGTGACCTCAGATCGGACAGTAATTTCTCATATGTGACACCAAAAGCAACAGCAACAATAACTATAACAACAAAGATAAATTGGACTAAATTAAAATTAAGATCTTCTGTGCTTAAGGAAACTATCAAGAAAATGTAAAGATAACCCAAAAAGTCAGAAAAAAATTGCAAATTATATATCTGATAATGGACTTATACCCAGAACATATAAAGAATAATAAGAAGACCAAAAAACAAAAACAAACAAAAAACTTAACCAATTAAGAAATAGGCAAATGGACTGGGATTGTTGCTCAGGGGTAGAGCACTTGCCTGGCATGTGTGAGGTCCTGGGTTCGATCCTCAGTACCTCATATAAATAAATAAAATACAAGATCCACTGACGACTAAAAAATATTAAAAAAACAGAAAGAAATAGACAAAAGATCTATACAGACATTTCTCCAGAGAAGACATACAAATAACCAATAAGCACAAGATATTCACCATCATTAGTCATTGTGGAAATGCAAATGAAACCCACAATAAGATATCTTTTTGTACTCATAGTATGGGGCCTGAATCTAAAAGTCAGATGATCACAAATGTGAGTAAGGAAGAACACTGTAGGGAATATAAAATGGTGCAGTTATTATGGAAAAAAAAGTCTGGCTTTCCTTACTTAGGAAGTTAAATGCAGAGTTTACTATTTGGCCTGACAATTCTACTCCTAGGCATCTACCCAAGTGAAATTAAAACATATGTCCACACAAAAACTTGCAAACAATTGCTCACAACAGCATTATTCCTAAGAGCCAAAATGTGTAAACAACCCAAACATTCAACTGGGGAGTGGATTTTTTTAAATGTGGTATTCCCCACGGATTATCCAGCCATAAAAAGGAACAAAGTGCTCAGACATAGTACAATATGGATAAAGCTTAAAACCATCAACTAAGTAAAAGAAATGATACAGAAATGTTCAAAATAAGTAATCCATTAAACAGATCAGGGGCTGTCTAGGACTGGCATAAATAGGAAGAGTTGAGAGCAACAGCTAAAGGAAATGGGATTTCTTTCTGAGGTGATGAAAATGTTCTAAAATCAAGGGAAGGAGGAGGCAGTGAGGTTGGCCACTGACACAAAAAGTAATTTCCATAAAATAAAAGCAAACAAGTCATTTCAAATAAGCACATTTACAACCGTTATTAAACTCAAGGGAATTTCCTCTCATTTGGTCCTCATTTAAAGACAGCACCTTCTAATATAGAGAACAGTAACCTCAATGACATAGCTACAGTAAATTCAATAACATAATGAAGTCTTGGGATTTTAAAAATAATGCCCTTCATGGTAGGCTAATGGCCAAGAGTCAAAGCTCAGTAAAATCAAAATAGTTCCACAGAGAGCTATAACCATGTCCTAGATATGCAGCTCTCAGATGGATTAGTTCAGTCCAAAGATTAAAATCAGTATCAAAAAGAATCATTAGGCCAGATATCATTCAAGTAATCCTCCCTGGATATTATTTTCCATAACTGACTTTCAGCCACACTCTCTAATATCTAGAGTATTAAGTTCTAAGTAATTATTTCTTCTTCTGTCATTAAGGGCAGATCGGGGGTTCAGTCCTCTACCCTCTACTTCTTCCATTCCACATATCCTCCACAGGTACTCTCATTCAGTGGTCCCACATGCTGACTCACTCACACACCCATCTGACACATTTATTGAGTACCTGTTAGGTGCTGGGCACTACTATAGTGAGTACATGGGATATAGCAGTGAAGGAGAGAAAGACAGCTGTCCTGCTTACTCTGTGGTGGGAGGAAGTGGATCAATCGACATAATAAGTAAACTAACAGGTTATGTTAAAAAGGTTGTGTGTGTGTGTGTGTGTGTGTGTGAGAGAGAGAGAGAGAGAGAGAGAGAGAGAGAGAGAGAGAGAGAGATAGGCACAGACAAAGAGAAACTGAGTGCTGTGTTTGGGCCAGAAAGGGAGGACTGCTATTTTAAATAAGGGATTAGTCTTTATTCATTAAGAAGGTGAGATGTGATTAAAGACAGTGAGGGGAAAGTGAGGGACTTTACCAACAATTGGGAGGAGAGCAACCAGGCAAAGGAAGAACCAAAGGGAGCTCCCTAAAATGGGAGCATCCATGCATGTTGTGTCCAAGAACAGTAAGTGTGGCTGGAGTAAAGTGGCAGGAGAGACAGAAGCAAGACAGAGAGGTGAAGGAGCCAAACTGTGTAGGGTCTTCTGCACTGAATGAGGTGGGAGAGGCACTGGAAGGGTCTTAGCAGAGGAATGGCATCAATTGACTTATTTTAAAAGGCTCACTCTGACTGCTGTGTTCAATATGGCCTATAGGATACCTCAAGGAGGCTGCTAAAATAATCCCAGAGGGAGAAAATGTTTGGCCTGGACTGGGAATAGCAGTAGACAATGGTGAGAGGTAATCAAGTTCTGGATATATTCTGAAACAGAAAAGCAAACAGGACGGTGCTAGGGATGTGGCTCAAGCGGTAGCGCGCTTGCCTGGCATGCGTGCGGCCCGGGTTCGATCCTCAACACCACATACAAACGAAGATGTTGTGTCCGCTGAAAACTAAAACATAAATATTAAAAAATTCTCTCTCTCTCTCTCTCAAAAAAAAAAAAAAAAGAAAAGAAAAAGAAAAAGAAAAGCAAACAGGATTTCCCATCTCACTAGATATGGGTACATGAGAAAGAGAAGTCAAAGATGTAACAGAGATGTTCTGTCTGAGATGGAGTTGGCATCAACTGAGATGGAAAAGGTTGCCTGGAATGACTGCCTGCAAAGACTGCAGGTAGAATAGGTTTAGAGGAGGGGAAGCAGATCAGGAGATCAGCTTTAGTCCTGCTGAGATTGAGGTGTCAGACGTTCATGTGAAAATGTAAAGGAGGCAGATGGATCCAAGTCTCAAATTCTCAGAAGAGAGCTTTGGGATTTATGTAAATCGAAAGCCATCAGCATATGTCATCTAAAGCCCTGTGGCAGGATGGATTCTCTAAGGAAGAACCAGGACTGAACCCTGGAGCACTACAACCTGAGGAAGTCAGGAAGCAAAGGAGGAAACAGCCAAGAAGACTGGAATGTCCAGCAAACTACAGAAATCAAGAGAGAATATAACCCTAGAAGCCAAATAAAGAGTGCATCACACAGGAGGGAGCAATCAATCAGCTGTGCCAAATGCTACTGACCCTTCAAAAGTAATTTAAGATGAAGAATCAGTGACTGATTTTAGCAGTGAGAATGGTCTCCAGGCAGTGCTAGGAACAAAAGCTTACTGGAGTGAGTTCAAGAAGAGATGGGAAATGAGGAACTGAAGACAGATTATAGACAACTCTCAAGTTCTTCTACAAGAGAAAGGAATGTAGCTAATGGAAATGAGATGGTTATTTTCAAGATGGAAGAAACACAAATATCTGTAAATATTTATAGCAAGATATATGATATGGAAGAAAAGGTAACAAATTGCTGGCAGGTGACAGTAATAGCCTGTGGAAGCTCTCTTCATACTGCTTCAGGTTTCTGAATGAACTTGGAGACAAGATCATTTGTTGAAAGTAAGGATGAGAAAGGAGGTACAGTTTGAGGAGAGATGTGAAGGTATAAAGCAGCCATCCAGGAGAGCAGAATAAATGGATTGCAGTCACAAAATGACTGCCTGGAAGCATGAAGGGCCCACTTGGAGACTTACGGCACACGAATCAGTGAGTAAGTTAACCTGGTGGTGTGCCTTTCAACAGCAGCAATTTTCAGTAGCACAGGTATCAGCAGGCAGTGGGTGGGAAGCCGGAATGAATGAGAACTAACTTTGTCAAGTGAATACGATGAACAAAAGAGGGATAAGGCACACACAGGGGATCAACTCAAGGAATGATCATGAGGACCATCCAATGGGTGAAGGACATAGAATAGGTGACAGGATCAATAAACTGGAGGCCATCAGGATGGAATACTGCCAGGCAGAAACAAAAGGGTACATGCTAGAGATGAAATCATGCTCAAATATACATCTTCAACCCACATCTATCTTGGGTTCTTAAAACAAAATACACCCAGCAGCCTACCAGACATCCACAAGTAGACATCCCACAGGCACCTTAAGCCAAGTATGTTAAACTAAACACATTCTTCTCCCAAACCTCTTCACTCTTCCCAGTCTATGTCCTGCTCAGTTTTTCTCTAGACAGAAACCCAGGAGACTGACCTCTTTATCCTCCTACCCTCCACCAACCCCCCCATGTTTTCATCCCCATATCTAATCAGTATCTGCAGATTCAACTACTTCATTTTTCTGTCTCCAACCTATCTACTAATTTCAGGCCCAAGACAACCCCATGACTTAATTCAGGCTGTTGCTTCTTTCAGTTTTCCTTCCTTCCAATTCCATTCCTCCTTCTTTCCTTCTTTCTTTCTTTTTACTAGGGATTAAACTCAGAGTCTTGTGCATAATAGGAAAGCACTCTATCACTGAGCTATATCCCCAGCCTTTTATTTTATTTAATTTTGAGTTTTGAAACAGGGTCTTCCTAAGTTGCCCAGGCTGTCCTCAAACTCATGATCCTCCTGCCTCAGTCTCCAGAGTAACTGAGATTATAGGCATGCACCACCACACCAGGCTAGCTTTCAGGCTTCTAATCCATTTTCCAAGATAATACTAGAGTGCCTTTCCTATATGATCAAAACAAAGATACGTAAAGTAATAGTTTCTCACTGTCTTTAAAATAAAAGCCATGCCTGTAATCCCAGCAGCTCAGGAGGCTGAGGCAGGAAGACTGCGAGTTCAAAGCCAGCCTCAGCAATTTAGCAAGGCCCTAAGCAACTCAGCAAGACCCTGTCTCTAAATGAAATATAAAAAGGACTAGGAATGTGGTTCAGTGGTTAGGTACCCCTGGGTTTGATCCTTGGTATCAAAATAAACAAATAAATAGAAGCCACATTCCTGGGATGACACAAATATTCCTGTGAAACCTGATCCCTCCTTTAAAAATGTACTCTACCCCCTTTCAGACTGAAGTGTCTTTTGAGGTCCCCAAACACCTCATATATATGATAGCATTTACCAAATTATATTTTAGTTATTTATTATTTGTCAGTGTCTGCCACTGGATTACATGGTCTTAGAAGGTAAGATCCTGAGATCCAGGCTGGGGTTATGGCTCAGTGGTAGAGCACTTGCCTAGCACATGTGAAGTACTGGATTCAATCCTCAGCACCATATGAAAATAAATAAAACAAAAGGTATTGTGTCCATCTACAACTAAAAAAAATTTTAATTAAAAAAAATCCTGAAAACCTTGTTATATTCAAATTTAACACCCTAGTGCCAGAAAAAATTCAATACCAAGTAATCAATACACTGTAAATACTCAGACAAAACAAAATTATCAGCTGCTTTTTAGTAATAAGTGTTTAGGAAAGAGATTCTCTAGCATTTAAGAAATTCCTATAGAGAAGAAACAAAGTTGATAACCATCACATGTCATTCAAAAAATATTTACTGACTATCTACCATAGCCAAATCTACAGCCCCTGAGGTAATGGGCTTACAGTCTCATAATATCAATTTGTTATTTATGAAATACATCCCATATACCAATACTTTTATATATGATCTTGTTTAATTTTAACAACACTATGAGACAATATGCTATTACTATTATGACTTTAGAAATGAGGAAATAAGACAGACATCTTAGGTATCTCCCAAAGAACATAAAGCCAATAACTGGCCAAGTCAGTAGATCTGATTCCAAAGTCTTAAATCAGCCTACCATTCAATCCTCTTACAATCAATCATTAAAATACTAGAGAGTGGCCTGGTATCATGTCATTATCAGAATGTAATTTTCTCTCCTCCTTCATGTAGACATCTAGAAAGATGCCTCAAGGACATCAGGATAACAACTTCATGAAGTATCTATGCCACCGTGGGACAAGTATGAGGAATCCACTGTAGAGCTGGTTTAAAATCTGGCTTGTTCTGTTTTATATGGCTATACTTTTTTAATGTTTAGAAAAAGAGGAGGGGAAGGCTAGCTTCTTCAAAGACAAGGAGAACTTTCAATCAGGAAAGAACCAAAGGCTTAACAAAGAACTATTCAACCATTAACAGTTTATAGTGCTTTGTTTTGTTTTGTTGTTTTTAAGCAAGAGAGGAAAATAACAATCGGGAGCAGAGAGCTAAAGAAGTAAAGGAACACAGGAGATGTGATGTCCAGCAGTTTCCTTTTACTTCTTGGGAAGACTCGCTGCCTTCTGGGATGAGAGAACAAAAGCAAAGTATAATCTCTCTCCACATTTTGATGTTTTGACTAAGTGAGGAAAAAAGATCCTGGCGCAGCTCCCAGAGGCAGGGGTGAGCAGAATGAGAGCCATCTCCCCATGTCTACAGAAACCTGGCCTGGCTACGCAGGCCACATTGAGACAGAGGGTGAGCTCCTGGCAGCAGCAGCAGGAAATGCCATCAGTCACTAGGCCAGAGCAGCAAAAGGCACTAAGATCATTAGGCTGAGTATCGGGAAATCTGAGATCTAGCTTTTTCCCAGTTCTATTTCTAACCTGCTCTAACCTGCTGTTGACCTTGAACAAGTTACGTAACTTCTCTGGAATCAG
This sequence comes from Urocitellus parryii, assembly GCF_045843805.1. NCBI lineage: Eukaryota > Metazoa > Chordata > Mammalia > Rodentia > Sciuridae > Urocitellus > Urocitellus parryii. The sequence continues at coordinate 180,325,541 of NC_135534.1, read as the reverse complement.
GGAGTTGGATTTACACCCTTTCCATTTCCATCTCTCAACTCACACCTGATTCTTCATTCCCACTCCCTTATTTTTAGAAATCTATTTTAGCATATATTTTATTTGAGTTACATATTCTCTATTCTTAATATATTCTACAGTCCCTCAACCACTCCATGACAGATTGCCTAAAGACAAAAATAGAACTGGAATATGACATATTTATTTTTTGTATTAAAAAATATGTAACATTATCTTAAAAATGATAAGCCCATAATCTCAGAACCTATATAAACCATGTTTTTTTGTTTTTGCATATTTCTTTCCAGGGTATTTTTTATTATTCTGCTGTGGTTTATTGTTATTGTTACTGCTCTATTACAGATTAACACTACTTTTTGGTAATATTTAGTTCACATTTCATTGCCTTCTATAAAACAGTGACCACAGATGGAGAAAATTTCCCACGGCTGCTCTGGAGGCACTGACTTACCTACAAGAAGCCTTCCGAGTAGAATAGATGAATTCACATTTCCCATGGATGCAGTAACCATTGAGGTTTTCGGGGCAAGGCATGTGGTTTCCAATATAAACATCTTCTCTTTGATCACTAGCATCTTAAAAGAACACAAACCAGGTCACTGAGGAGTGAAAAACAAACTGAAAAATATGGACTTTTCAAAGATTCTGAAAAAGCAAATAAATTCACCCCTTGTCAGCCACCTGCTAGGCAATTTGGAAAGGAAATTTATCAAATGGGGGTTGGATGAGATCCAAGGTCCCTTCCTATTCCCATTATGCCACAAACACAGCAGGTAGACTGTTTAGATTCAATGTATTTAAAAATATCTGCAGGATGTGACTACTCTGTGCTACTGTTGTATAAGAACAATGTGCCAAAGAAAACTAAACATCATTAGTTTTCTTTTCATCTAAAGAAATAATAATGCTAGGTCTAGAAGTAAGTTCACTTCTGTGCAAGAAAGATGGCATACACTACTTGCCCTAGGGGAGTGAAGTTATTTATTTACTTGGGGCCTACGAAATGGAGACCACCTAAGAACATGGAATGGCAGAGAGCAAGTTACGGCATTCTAAAATTTTAAGGTAAAAAGTTTATTTTTGGAATGAAAGATCATACTGCTTTTTTTTTTAAATGAAAATAATTTTGCTGTGTCTTCATAAAATTTTTCTTAGTAGATGTTCATTGTAAAAACAAGTCAAATAACATAGAGAACAAATTAAGATGAATTTAAAATCACCTGACAGACCTCTATCAAAAGAGAACCACTCTGCAAACATTTTGAACGTCTGTTCATATTTAGGTAGAATGATATGAACTGAGCTGAGCTGAGCAGAGTTTAAGTGAAGAAAATGAAGCAAGGTGAGTAATGCCACTGTCTGAAAGGGGACAGAGTCAGAGGGAGACAAACAAAGCAATCTCTTTTTTAGCATATACACCAATATATCTATCCTCAGTTACATGGACCCAGAGTTCCACAATGACTTGTCCATGTGCAGGAAAAATCACCAAGCCTCCTGCTGTCTCTCTTAGGGTTCCAGCTTACAAATTTTGTGCCCATTGGCTGTGTGACCTTGAGCATACTACCCTAAGATTCCATAATCATAAAATCAAAATAACAGGACCTATACTTCATACAGTTTTTGAGAGGATCACGTGAGATAAATAATGCATTTACCATATGAGTAACATAACCAGTTATATATACAGCATACAATATAATGGCAAAGGGATCATCTCTCAAATACAAATAAAGGTGTTAAGGAAATCTGAAGAATATTAATGGAAACAAATTTAAAAGAGAGAAATAGAGGCTTCTGTACATACGTATAGGGAAGAGGAAGACCCAGGGAAAGGTGGGAAGAGAGGTGCCAAGTTCTAAAAACTGAGAACTCAAAATGCAGACGTTCTGGTGCTCAAAATTTATATATAAACAAGAAGAAAAACTTCAGTGAGGATTAAGCTCAATGATACAGTAACTAATGTGGAGAGATCATGTCACCACTGCCAAGACCAAAGACATGTCATATTACCTTGATTTATATATTCATATTGTTCTAATTTAATTTAAGCCTAGAAAGAGAACTGAACTAGAATCCAGGGAATCCAAGATATAAATTCTTAATTCTTTCTGTCTGTCTGTCTATCTATCTACCTATTTATATATTTGTTTATGATGCCAGGGATTGAACCCAGGGGTACTTAACCACTGAGCCACAACCCCAGCCCATTTTTTTTATTTTGAGACAGCCTCGCTAAGTTGCTAAGTCTATAGCTTTGAACTTGTGATTCTCCTGCCTCAGCCTCCCAAGCTACTGGGATTATAGGCATGCACCATCATGCCCAGCTAAATTCTTAATTTTAAAAATGTCCTTGCTTGGTCAAGTCAGGTCTTCTCCTGAAGAGAGGTGAATGAGATCAGCGCTGTCCAACGGACACATGAAACTTGTTCTTACACAACAATAGCTTATAGTGGTCACATCCTACAGATGTACTTTTATATCTTCTAGAGTCCAAATTTTAAAAAGTAAAAAGAAACAGGCAAGTTAATTTTAATCATATACTTTAACCCGACATATCCAGTAAATAATATCATTTATTGATATTATTTATTTATTATTATTATTATTTAGTTAGTTAGTTAGTTTTATATTATAAAAAAGTATTTTACATTCTTTTTTAAATAAACTCAAAGTCTGATACTTTAAACTCACAACACATCTGAATTCTCACTAGACACATTTTCAAGGGCTCTGTGGCCATCTGTGGCTTGTAATCACCACAGTAAACTGCACAGAATAGATGACCAATTTGTTGATCTTCTATCAATCACCTTCCACATGCCAAGTACTTTGCTAGGTGCTGGGGATATAAAGGGCTTCACGGTCTCCTCTAGCAGCCAGAGTTAAGTCCCATGGCAAAAGAAACCAAGCATTCTTTGCCCGGCTGTGACCCTGAGCATCCACCCCTCTGTGGACACTCATGAAACTGTGGTTCAGCTGTGTGGGTTTTGAAATCATTCTCTGCCATGAGAATGTGAGCTCCTTAAAGAGTGTTGACATTCATGTCATCCCTGTCTATATAACTCCTTACACTTAGAACATAACTTAGAACTTAGACAGCTCTAGAGTCAGCCTGCCTAGGTCTGAATACAACCTGGGTTTGCCTAGCTACAACACCTAGTGGCTATATGACCTAAAGACATTTATTTAGCTGTTCGTGGCCTTCAAGTTTCCTCATTTGAGAAATGGAGATAAAAATAGTGTCCACTTCTTACAGTACTGTTTTAAAAACTAATGAGACAATACATTTAGTGTATTAATGTATATAAGATCTTATAGAACTCAGAATTGTGCCTAGCAAACCATAAGCCCTTAATAAATATTACCAAGTATTATTCCATGCTCAATAAATGTTACATGAATGGATTCTAATTTCTACTTGTTGACAAGCTGTACTATAAAAATATTCTTCTATTTTATGGACTAGTAGGATAGCTCAATGATAGAATGCTTGACTAGCATGTATGAGGCCCTGGGTTCATTCCCTAGTAGCACAAAGAGAAAAAAAATCTTCAGTTTTGCACTTTAATCTTTCATTGGAGGAAAAATAAATTATAAATTGACAAAATTATTATCCACATAGAGTCCACCTTGAATATTTCCTTAAACTGAACTGCTTTTAGCAGTCCTGGTTCCATGTTTCACAACAAATTAAAACTTAATTTTAACAGATCTTTTATTAATAAATACTTGTGATCAAAGCAGACTTTCCTCATGCAATTAGCATTCACTGACAAGAAATAGTTTAATAAAAATCAATAACAACAACAACAAAAATTTACTTTTCTTACAATGGCTTCAAACTAAAAATGTCATCTTCCATTCCTAGTCAAGTCATGAGGGATTGGAGGAAGCAATCACCGTGCTACATCATGGCACATCTCAGAACTTGTTTCTTTCACAGTGGGACACCATAAAAGTATGTAATCAGGGGACTGCAGAGAGTGAGATCATGTTTAGCTAAGCTACAGAGGACATGAAGAAAAAACATACATGGACCTTGCCCTCAAGAAACTTATAATCACTGTAGACAATCACCACAACACACACACACACACACACACACACACACAAAGCCGAATCACACAAAGAAAGAGGGCACCACATGGCAGTTTACAATTGAATGCCACTAGGTGCTATGGAAGTTCAGATTCAAAGAAATCAATAGGCAAATTACTCAGAAAGGACTTATATAGATAGGGTAGGACTCAAGTTAGGCCCCAAATCCTAAATAGGTTTAGATAGAGAAATGGAAGCCAAAGGGAAGATATAATACACACTGAAGGAACAGATCAACCTACCGAGAAGAGTTAATGAGATGGGAAGTATGTAAATAAAGTCGGAAATGCAAGCTGAAAGCACTGAATTCTGGGTAAGACATGTTTTCTTAATCATAGATAAGGAAAATACTGAAGGTCTTCTAAGAACAACATAAGGTAAGCTCTGTTTTATGTAAAATTTAATTGACAGTGGTTGCCTGGGGTTGTTGGTTAGGAGGATTAGACAGTGACTGGCTGCTAATGGATATGAAGTTTCTTTTGGGGATGATGAAAATGCTCTAAAATTAGATTATGATAAAGTTTGGTGAACTCTGTAGGTATACTAAAAACCATGTGAACTTCATGGTATGTAAATTATATCCCAATAAAGGTGCTAAAATAGTTGGATACCAACAAACCAGATAAAGTGGCAAAGGGACTAGGAAGACAAGTAGCCAAGTAGAAAGTAAACAGAGCATACTCCAAATTCATGGCAGTGAAAAGCTAAGCTAGTGCTCAGCAGGAGGAATAAATACTAGGACACAGAAAATAAATAAATACAGCCTGAAGGTACTCCGGAAAGTGAATGAGCTGAGAAACTTGGACTTGGAAGGCTCCATGGAAGCCATCTGGTCTGATGAAGGAATCCCTTTAAATTAACCCTGAGGGTCTGTTTCTACTTGAACAATTCCAGAAACAACAAACTCATCAAAATACAATAAATTCCAATACCATCAACAGATTTCATAATGTTGAATGTAATTTCTATCTTTGTATAGATTTTCTACAGTCTGTTCACACTCTTCCCCCTACCCACCAATCTTTTATTCCGATAGCCAAACTTCCCATTTCCATCCTTACTTGACTAAGCTTAGTGTGCAACCCAGTACATTTAGTAAGAACAGAACCACCATCTTTTTTATTAAAAGGGAATGATGTAAAAATGGGAATGCTCCTAAAAGGGAATGATGTAAAAATGACTGTAAACATGAGCCTAATGATAGGTGGTCCAGGATATAGAATGTACTAAGCTGGGTTCAAATTTACATCTCATCATCCACTAAGTATTTGTTAAACAACTATTACATTCTAAGCACTATAATAGCTCCTGGAGTTGAGGCTACAGAAGAGCAGAGAGTTAAGTACAGAGACTCACTAGGGAACTAAAATGTCAAACTAGTGCTCAGAGAAAGATGAGGCTAGGGAACAAACATGAAAGCTCACCAAAGTAACAGTGCCAACTAGATTAAATATTCTGAAGAAGATTCAGAAAGAAAGCAAATGGACAGAACAGAATTCTGGAATAGCTGTGATTTAAAGAAAAGGGCTTAGGATCAGCAAGTCTAAACTCCAGTTCTTGATCTGCCATTGTACATGAGCAACAGACACTCATAGTTTCACTTTCTTCACCTGTAAAGTGAGGATAGCATGGTTGTTATGAGGATTAAATAATAACACCAATATATGAAAGCACCTGGCATACAGTAGGGTACCTGATTGATACTTATTAAAAAATGGATGAATGTCCAACTGATGTCACTCATCAGCCATAACATGAAATAGCAAGATAGGCAAACTCAATAACAGTGAGATAGCCAGGTCGACGACAGTAAAACTAGGAGACAAAAAGTATCACCAATAGCCATAATAACATCAATAATGAATTCAGTAATCTGGTGTTTGTTATTCAGAGTGACCCTGGGCCATAAATATTACTGCCCCCATTTTGTGGATGGGATCATCAAAGCTTAAAGAAATCAGGCCACACAGCTTTTAAGTGTGGACCAAGTCTGACTCCAAAGGGCAAGAGTGTGGCCATTCTACTATCATCTCATCAAGCTACTGTGGAGATGTGTTAGGAATGTCTGAGCACCTGCTTTCTAGACCAGATAAATTAGACAACTTCAAAATGGAGAGATAGAAAGCTTTTAGAGATGCAAAGAAGACTATGTGAGGTCCTGGCTTTGATCACCAGCAACAACCCCCTCAAAGAAAAATTGCAATAATGCATAGTTTCAGAAACCAACACAGAAATGTGCCCTTCACACAGGAAGAACTCACCACAGAACAATCCTGTCTAAACAATGCCCTGGGGCAAGTGGTGACAGGCTCCACAAACAGCTGCAACTGCTAGTGCCTGAACAATGCTTCCATGTGTGCAATATACAAAGTGCATTTGGTCACCCAGTGGGTCCTTCTGTCCACAGATGTTTTCACAGACAAATCTGTCACCATCAGCAGTGTTTCCAAACACAAAGGCTCGCATGGTCCTAAGTGATGATGTTATGAGAAAACCTAGGACCAGGGGGCTAATCTGCCAAGGCGTGCTGTCCTGGATATCTGTCCCATCAGGGAACAATCCACACAAAGCATGAAGAGTTGCTGCCAGCAGCTGAGACATGCACCTGGAAGGTAAAGAGCTGAGGAGAAACTACAGCAACACTGCATCAGAAACTCTAAAGCTCAGTATTTCTACAAATCCCTCCAGTGAAAAAACTCAAAACACTGTCTGGTTTCCCCTAAACTACTGTGCATACCTACTTTCACCACTAACATCTCTCTCCACACATGCTTCCTTTTCCAATCCCAGTCTCCTAGGACCCCATTAAGGGGTCATCATTCCTACCTACTCTCCAACACCTCTCAGCCTCTCATTTCTAAACTTGGCTATTCTTCACCCCAGCCCTGACTGTTCTTTTTCCCACTCTGCCAGTGAAACACCTTTTCTAAGAAGTGAATAAATTCATCTATCTTCTCAACTATTCCCTTAGAAAATACTCCTTTCATCTCCCTGAAGTTCTAAGACCAAACTGCTTCCCCGATCTCTTTTCCTTCCACACCTCCCCGTAATGTGCTTACCAAGGTCACTTCCAGGCCAGTCCTTCACTCACATGCCCAGCCTCTCAGGAGACCTGAAACCACCCTCATCACGATGCTCCATCACACACAGTCAGGCCTCCTTCAAAGAGTTCAACACCTGGACCACAGTCTCATCATTTTTAAAAGGTATATCAAAAAGCTGCATTGAAATACATAAGCAACAGTCACCAAGAAATGGGACCCATAATACTAACATCTTGCTAATTATGGTATCCTTGGCCAGCAGTAGCATTCTTGAGCAGGCTCAAGAATGAGGTCAATCATGACATGAGGGTTGGGATGATGTGATCCTTGGAATGAAATGAGAATGTCTTTGTAGGAAAGGGGCATTTAGATCTTAGGCTGCATGCTTTTTTAAAGAGAGAGAGAGAGACAGAGAGAGAGAGAGAGAGAATTTTTTTAATATTTGTTTTTTCAGTTTTCAGTGGATACAACATCTTTATTTTATTTTTATGTGGTGCTGAGGATCGAATCCAGCGCCCCACACATGCCAGGCAAGCACAATACCGCTTGAGCCACATCCCCAGCCCATATGAAAATATCTTTGGATTAAAATGTCTATACCACAAAAAAACTTCCCAGGTAGATGGACATGTTATCAACTTTGGTAAGTTGTGATGCACATAGAGTACATCCTTTTGTCAAAACTGGCACTTATAGCTGGGTGCAATGGTGAACACCTGTAATCCCAGCAGCTTGGGAAGCAGAGGCAGGAAGATCATGAGTCCAAAGCCAGCCTCAGCAACTTAGTGAGGTCCTAAAGCAACTCAGTGAGACCTTGTCTCTAAATAAAATATAAAGGGCTGGGGATGTGGCTCAGTGGTTAAGTGCCCCTGGTATCCCCAGTACCAAAAACAAAAAATTTTTTTAAAACTGACACATGTAAGATATGTGCATTTCTATATTGCAAATTATGCCTCAAAAGAAAAAAAATCTGCAAATGAGAATAATGAAAATAATGTGGGTGAAGGTAAACAGACAAAACAAGAACAACAATGTTGATAAATACTGAAGGTGAGTTCTGGGTTCATGAGGGTTCGTTCATTATTCTGTTTACATTATCTCTGAAATTTTCTATAATAAAGTTTTTTTTAATGTCAAGCACCCATTTCCCATATACCTGACACTCAATCATCACATCCTTAATGACTTCAACATCTACAACAGAACCAGTAACACTCTTACTTCAATATTTACCACAGGATCCCAACAGCCCAAGATGAATCCAAACCAGCCACTATTTCAGACATTTGAGTGCCCAGTTTAACAACACTCTTTTCTAAGAATTCCACTCTCAAAGCTTTCTCTCACTGAGTACTCCTTCTCAGTCTGTCTGCCTTCTTGCTGGTGCAAAGTTCCTGCTTGTCACTTTGGGGACCCATCCTAGGTCCTGTGTATCTACACAGTCTTGGCTGTGTATTGCAGATGCAAATATTTACTGAAGGCTCCTATAACTGTTGTGAGAGGCAGGTAAAAAAAAAAGCAAATTAAGTTTTTAAAAATACAACCAAATAAATCTTTTGATCTCTATCTCCTTACTGTTGGAACACTTCTTAAGTCTTTCACTGTTTGGATTTTATCTTTCTAACTATAGAAACTCTCTGGCCCAAGACTTTAACGATTCCATTTGCCTTCAAATTCAAAGTGGAGGACAACACTGTCTATTGCACATCATTAGCCATCTTTTCCCCATGGCTTCTGTACCACAGTACCCTTTCTTGGTTGCCTTCCTCTTAATCCTGTCTGCTTCTTCCCAAGCTGGGTCTTCTTTCCTTTCTAAGTAAGTACTATTCAAAAAAACTTTCTACAACTCCAGAAATATTCCATACCTGTGCTAAACACTGTGGCAGCCACATGTCACAAGTGGCTACTGAACACCTGAAACAGGACTAGAATTTCATTTTAATTCAAGAGCCACATGTGGACAGTGGCTACTGTACTAGACAGTGTAGTGCTAGAAACTCTCTCATTCGTTCTCATGGCTTCCATTATCATCTCTATATCCAAGGACTGCCTTTCAGATTTATGCTAAACAGTCACCTGGATGAATTCCACAAACACCTGAAACTCCAAAATGCAATTAGTCACCTACACCATCGACTTTTCTCTTACCTTACCCCAAACACCTTTCCCTTCCCAGCATCCTTAGTCCTAAAAGAAGAATCCACTAACTCAGTCACCTGAGCTTAAGTCTTGGTGACTTTTAGCTCTTTGTCTTGAGTGTAAGCAGATGCCTATTCTGAGTCCACCCAAAGGTTTTCATTTCAATATATATAATAAGCAAAATGTTCCTGCCAGGTATCATTCATTCAAGTGGTTAACTTTGTAGGTTTGTTTTCAAATATATTAATGATTCCCTACTGCCCATAAATAAAGTCTAAATTGCCCAGGGTAGCAGATCTCACCCCTAGCTCTTTCTAGTCTGGCCTCTTTCTCTCTCCAAAGTCCTGTAATCCAGCCAAAAAGGATTCCTTACCATTCTCCAACACATTCTACCATAATGTTTATGTCCACAACTCTGCTCCTGCTCTTCCTCCTGCTCGTCCTCCTTAAATACCCTTTGACTCCAGTTCAAATTCTAATACTCCTTTCAACATTCACTCAAATTCTACCTCCTTCATATTTCTCAGACTCTCATTTTCCCCCACCTAAGAGTAATCTTATCTTTTCTGAATTCCCAATTCACTTCTTTACTACATTTTATGACTATAATCAATTTCTACTTCATTACAAATTAGTTATATGCATTGTTTTTTACTATAGCACAAACTCTATAAAGATGTAGAGATTATGTACTAGATATCTTTCTACCCACAGGTAATGTCTAGTAAGATGAACAGTACAAATTAGGTATATAATAAACTTAGTTCTAGATCAATGTGCTGGGATCAAACCCAGGGTCTAGTGCATGCTAGACAAGCACTCTATCACTTTTGGCTTCATCCCCAGCCATTTTTATTTATGTATTTTGAGACAGGGTCTCACTAATTTGCCCAGGCTGGCCTCCAACTTGCAATCCTCCTGTCTCAAGCCTTCCATGTAGCTGAAATTAGAGATATACATCACAGCACCCAGCTAACGTTATAGATCAATACTTATGTATAAAAAAATACTAAATTATCAACATACAGTCATATTATTAAGTGATTTTATCAACAACCACCAAGTGTTTGAGGCATATACAGTTCCCCAGACTGCCTTAAGTATGAGCTTCTAAATATTGAAAAATGGCCTTCCTGTTCTGGTCATGTTTTATCAGTATAGAGAATAAAACTGGAATAATCTATTATGTCGCCTCTGGGAATAGAAAAGATTTTCTATTTCAAATATAGTACTTTGTATCATCATGGGAAACTGGTATTTCAGGGGCTCATGGATTATAACAGGTTCAGGCTTAAAAATTCAAGTAAAGGAAGTAATAAATTATTCAATACAATAATACTTACCATTTATTGAGTTCTCAGTAAGCAGTCCAGACACTATTCTAAGCATTTGATGTGTATAATCTCATTTAATTTTAAGATAGGTACTGTTTTACTTTTTTTAAGATAGTTGCTATTTTAACTTTTTTTTTAATTAGGTATATGAGGTAGCTTACATACATATCCTAACTGTCCATTAGAATAACCAAACAAATTAGTAGAAGATGCACTGATAAGAGGACTATTATATGGAAGTCCTAATCAAGGAGTCCAAAATCCAGGTGGTCTTCAGTTAACTGGATCTAACAGCACTGAGTCTCAGTGTTCCTGTGGGTATAAGGCTCTTCTCACTAGAGCAGCAGTAAGAATCAAATAAAATAATGCATGTGAGCATACAGAGCATTGGACTTATGGCCAAGGATAATCATGATTTGGTACCTTTCACATCTGGTCGATATTGTAGTCCATCATCTTTCTTTCCCAGTAGACTAGTATCATCTGTGTCTATAAGAGAATACAGTTTTTCAAATTAACATATGATATTGAAGTCATACCATGGAACACTCAATTATTTCTAATGCTCCAGGTCCTTTTAACTTTGTACAATTACCCTGCTTATATTTCCCACCATTCTCACTCTCTCTCTCTGACAGATAACACTATGTATATTTATTGTGTACAAAATGATGCTTTGAAACATATAACATTGTGGAATGGCTTTTACCTTCCTCTTTGTCAACTGTCCCTTTTCTGCCTCAGGCTTCAAGGGAGCACAGGTATATATGCTCTTTACTTCATGAACTATAATTTCATTTGGACTTTAGCTCAAATATCATCTACTTTTTTAAAAATCCTTCCTGTGCAAACTAAAACAACACATACCATAAGGAGAAAGAATTCACACTCTCTCCAAGGAACAATGATCTAAAGATTTATCTTCTACCAGTTTTCCTGGAAAACTCAGAATAAAATTATTTTGGAATCTCAATTGTGTTATCAAACATTTTCTAGGGGAAAAAAACACTTGATTTATGAGCTGCATCTGAACTAGGAGACTAAATAAGAACCATAAATACCTGCTAGCACATAAGAGCTTTGGATCTCAATACATAGCCGGGGAGATAATAAAAAGGCACAGTTAGGCTTGACTGGAAAATTACTGAAGGGGCTAAAATAAAACTTAAGGCCTAATCATTCCAAAGCAATCTAAAATCTGCATGAATTTCAATTTAAATTTTCAAGTTTGGCCAAATGCTCTGAACGTGCTATTCCAGGAACTACCAATCAGATACCAGGTTCCTCAGCAAAGATACTCTTTCTCTGAGCTATTCTTCCTACCTAAGCTCTCAATACTACCCAATGAATAAAAGAAGTTATACTTCAAGATTAAAGTCAAGAAGAATATCTATCTGCAGGAGATCTTTGTCAGGAAATGCCTCTTTCTATCATACCCAAAATCATACATCTGGAAATCCTCTGATGAGCTTCTTGAGTACTTTTTGGTACTGCAATCAGTTGGGAAGTATGTCACAAAGATTTATTCAAGATAAGGCAGCAAACTTTGGCATACAATCTTTTTCTTTTAGCTCAGTTAATAGCACACTCCTAAAGTATCCCTAAGTAAGCCCAAAAAAGGAAGGGGTATGGGTAGGAAGTCGAACTAGTAAGCAGAAAAGATGTACAGTCCTCATCTGTAAGAATGTGCTTCTTCCATATATGCTACTGAGGAAGTGCTCCAACACCCCAGCTCATATGAGTACTAGTGAGGAAAAATGATTTGAGAACCTCTGGCTTCAATGACTGTCACTATTTCTCACAGGGGTGTAAAACAAAACAAACCAAACAAACAAAATCATTCTTATACGGTATCTTATAACAAAAGTGAGAATGGCAAACAATTTTAAACCAAAGGGTATCATTTCTTTCTATTCTGTAACTTCACGCCAAAATCTTTAACTGTACATATAACACATATGGGGCAAAAACTACATAGAGATAATATATTTGAAATCACCTTAAACTATAAATATAAATATAAATCTTAATCTCCATGCCAGGATCAGCTCGGTACTAAATAAACCATCAAGCATCGTGATTTATGTCTTCAGAAGACAAAAATAAGTGAAAAAAATATCTAAGTAACAGGAAATTCTGAAAGATGTAAAAAAAGATAAAAAAAAACTTTCAAGAAATTTCTCATTTTACAAATATAAAATAATACCAAGTAAGATTATAGGCATGTAATACTAAAGACAGGTCTCCATGTGATCTTACCTGTGCAATGGCCAAGGTGCCTTATATCAATTTGTTCTTGCTTTATACAAGATGCTTCTCGAACAAAACAAGGATTGTTATATGAACTCCCATCAGAGGCACACACAGGATTAAAACTGTATCCACTGCAATCTATATTACATACACACCTGTTGGAAAAGACAATAATTACCTATGTTTTACAATGAAAGTACCTCAAAATCCTACAACAGCAAAAAAGAACATCTCTCAACTTTTTCACTGCTTTCTAAAACATAAGTCAGTATATTGTTTTATGTCACTGCAGAAACCTTAAGCAATTTGAATACAGGGCTATAATTTTATAATTTTATATAATTTTATTATTATTTCAATAGTTTCTCTTGAATTTTCATATCTAGATCAAAAATAATCAGGAGACATCAAATGTTAACATTGAAATTTTTGGCAAGATGACATAGTGAAAAGAAAACAAAATTATGTTATAAATACAAAGTCAAGAATCTAAATCCTAGTCCTACTCATAGTCACCAGATATATATTCAGATTCTTCCTCAAAGTCTTAGTTTACCAATTTGTAAAACACAGACAATAAAAATATACCCCCTTCACCAAACAACTGAGATTTTAAAATAGAAAAGATATGTAATACGTAGAATACAAACCCTCAAAGTGCTTCCTAGCTACACAACTACTTGTGTGACTGGATGTTCACAAACAGTAAAGTCTACATGGGAATTGGGGAAAAAGGCCAGATTCCATTTCTAGCAACATGTCGTACCAAGAACCTTTACTGACCCTCCTGCTGAAAATAATAGAAAATATTGGGTAAACCATTTTAAATGCACTCATTAGTTGGTAAGAAAGCCAGGAACATTCAGGGCAAAAGTTAAATGAAGAACAGAAAAGGTCAATTGAGCTCTCTATAGCTGATTTTCACCCTGAAGGATTTGCCAAAGTGGGTAAACTCAATTACAACTTTTTTGTTTTGACCCACCTAAAGTGGGGGTCAGGGCGGGTCCAGGACTCAAAAAGCTACAATCCTCAGCATGAGGTTGCCTTACTCCAAGTGAGTTGCATGTTCCAATGGGACTTTTGAAAAACTAAGAAGAAAAGAAAAAGCACTGCCCTGGGCCATGGCATTGAAGAGAGGCAAGAAAACATTTCTCCTGGGAATTCAAAACCACAAACCAGACCTCACAAGGGTAATTACAATTTAAAATTCCATTTGGCTGTTCCGAAAAACCTCAAGCTCAGAATTTATTTTAAGAGGTCAAGAACTGGAAGGGGTCCTAGGCAAATAACAAAATAATGCTCTATTCTTCTCTGGAGAAACCCAACTTTCAATGATTCTCCACAGTTACAGAGAAAAATAAATTTTCTGAGAAAAATAAGCATTAATCGCTCACATCCACACAAACAAAATAAATAACAAACACCATATAGCAGAACAAACTAATTTTCAAAAGAACCAAACAGAACTCCCATGAATAAACAATGTATAACTAAAAACAAAAAATGTGAAGGGCAGATTTAACAGCAGATTAGACAAATTAAAAGAGAATTAGTGAACTGAAAGACAGAGGAAATTGCTCAGACCAAAGTAGTCAAGGACATTGGACATACGAACAAAAGGTTAAGAGGCATAGAAAACAGTATAAAGAGCTCATAAAAATCCACAGTTGTATAGGCATTAAGAGAAATAAGAAGCAAAATATTTTTGGCAATTTCTCTTCAAACTATAAAACTTAAAAAAAATATAGTAATCTAAGTTTCTAAAAAGCCCAACAAATCTAAAACAGAATTAAAAAAAAAAAAAAGAATCTACACACTGAATTATCATAGTGGAATTTTATACCAAAAGAAGAGAATATTTTAAAAGTGACCAGAGAGAGAGATAACCTTCAAAAAAAGTAAGAAGGAAAGCTACAACTGAATTTTAAAAGCAATACTAAGGCCAAATTATTTACAGTCAAAAGATAGTGAAATAATACCTGCAATGTGCTAGATAAAACAGATTATTATATAAAGAGAAATGTCAATCTGTGGTCACACAAAAAAAGTGGGAAAAGGCATGAATATGTGGGTAATGTTAACAAAACACTCACAAAGACAAAGATAGCACTCTGAGTAATTAGCTCTTTTAAAACAGGAAATTAAATGCATTACAATGATAGAATACAAGAGAGGTTGAAATTAAAATGTTTAAATAAAACAGACATTAATGAACTTAACACTGTGCTAATTTGAACATACATGATAAGTTACTGAGATTATCTTGAAAAGCAGAATCTATTGTAAGGGTCCTGCGAACGTGGGAGGAAGAGACCACCAAGAGACCAGATCATGCAACAGCAAAAGGGGATTTATTGAGGATCCAATCCAGCGCGCTGGGGCTCCAGGCTCACTCAAGAAGGGAGAGCGGACAAGAGCCCCGAGCAGGGGTTGAGCAGTGCTTAAGTACACTTTTTTAGGGAGGGCAGGAACTTTAAATACATCATGGTCCCCTTTAACAAATCATCATATACCGCGGGAAAATCAAACAATTCCCAAACATGATTAGTACATTCATTGGCGGGAACAGGTCGGGCGGGAGTGATAGGTCAGTCCTAAGAAGGGGGGTACATTCAAACTGATTGGTTTGGGCCCTGAATGCCTACGTGCCAAACTGCACAGGGTCCAGGTTATTTAACAACTAAATTGGTCAGTACCGGGCATTGTCTTAACTGCCTCAGGAATTTCAGGTTCTGTGTGCAGTTCAGAAACTTTACAATACCTAGTCCTTTACATTTTAACTCAGGCTTTGCAGCTTAGAAACTTTACCCTTTCACTATCATTTTGAAACTAATAGGGAAAATGATTTTTTTTTTAGGCAAAAAAGGAGAAAAAGATAAGACAAAAGCACAAAATATTAGGAAAAAATCAAAATGCATCATTCATTATTCATGATATATTTAAAGAACTAATTTTTATAGTTAAAATTACAAAAATAGGCTAGGTAAAGAGTCAGAAGCCAGCTATATGATGCTTATAAGACACATACATGTTAAGATGTAATAATATAAAAAAATTGAAAATAAAAGCATAATTAGAAATACCACAGCTAGTACGGTTATATTAAATATCAGATATAAGAGACTTCAAGGCAAAAAGAATTAGGAGAAATAAAGACAGTTCCTTCATAAAGTGAAACATTATATTCACCAGAAAAATAATTATAAACATTTTAGAGTTAATTAAACAATGAACATTGACAAAATAACAATGAAATACCTCTCTAACTCATCAAATAGATAAAATATCAGTAAAACTGAAATCTCTGCAGGTGAAATAATTTGATGCTGAGATCTGCTTAAAATACTTCCCCCCCCAAAAAATAAGTGAAGAGGGGGAAAAAAGATGAAACAAAATTGGACTTTTTGAAGATGAGTGATAGATATATGGGGAAGGGTCCACTTCATCTTATTTTCCTTTTCTATGTCTTTGAAGACTTCTTTAACTTTTCATAAAATAGAAGTGTAAAAGGAAAAACGTATAAAGATTTAGGAGAGCAAACAAGAGACTGATTGACTTTGAAATAAAGAATGTCTCATACAGAATATAAACACAAGCTAGAAATAAAAAATAATTATAGCCCATATAACCAAAAAAATTATCCATAATACATAAATATAAATCAGTTTTTAAAAGATGTAATCAAAAGGGAATGGGGGAGGATAAGAAATAACCAGGAATAAAAGAAGCATTTAAGAAGAATGCATATGAAAAGATCTACTCATTAATAATTAAGAAAATGAAAATTAAAAACCACAAAGAAATGTATACAGACTCACCAAATTGGCAAAAATTGAGAACAAGGACAATAAGTGTTGACAAGGATAAGGAGCAGAGGTGGATTCCTACTCTCTACTGGTACAACCACATTGGAAAACAGGCATTACCATGAAGTAAGGTAAACCATACTTGCTCAACAACTGCAGGGTCAGACAAGGCCCTTGAAATTCTCTTATACAAATAAGATTATTCATGAGAACAAAAGACTGGAAACAATCTAAAAATCCATCTATAGTAAATGGACTGTAAAAGTATGTGGTACAAACAACTAAATTCAACAAGCAGTAAAAGTGAATGGGTCACAGCTATGTGCTTCAACATAAACAAATCTCAAAAAACCTAACACCGTGCTAAAAAGGTAAAAAAGAATGCAGTAATATGCTTCTTTTTATCCAAAATTTAAAGTCAATCAAAGCCAAACACTATTTTATTAAGGGATCTATCTTAATATAAACATATTAAAACTATAGGGCAAAAATATAAAGATAACAAGGAAATTATTTACAGAATATTGGTGGGTGAGAGAAAAGAACAAGGAAGACCCTAATGTATTGATAAAATTTTATTTCTTAGCTTAGAAGGCAGGATTTACATCTAAGTCTGTTTTGTATATTAAACCAAACATAAATTTTCATACAGTTTTGAACATCTGCTATGTTTTACAATTAAAATTTTGAAGCACCAGAAAAAAATTTAGTTTATAAGAATAACTTATTATAACATTGTACCAAAAATTTAATTTCTAGAAAACAAGAGGAAAAAGGAGAGCCAGAGATCATAGTTCGAAGTCAGCTAACCAGCTAATCTGGTGAGTTCGAGATAAGAGAAAGGGGCAAAGGCAAATTGAAAAAATAACCAACTATGAGTGGGTGAAAACATACGTACAAATATTTAGGAGTTTAAAAAAGGAGTTTAGAAAGTCATTTATTCCAATCTTGCATCCCATGCAGGGCTCCCCTGAGCAATCTCTATAACTACACTGTCTAGTAACCCCTGCCAAAGCATGTAGTGATGGGCAGCTGGATATCTCATCAAGGCAGGACATATTTCATGGTTGACTTAAGCTGTTCCCTGGGGCTAAGCCTCAAATCTGCATCCTAATGACTTTCATCCATTGACTCTGATTCTGGCCTCTGAATCTACATGTAAAAAGTATCTTCCAGGACTGCCCTTTAAATATTCAGAGATGATCATCATTTTGCACATAGATTTTCGCTTCTCAGGACCAGATTTCCCAGATTATTCAGTGATTCATTGTTGGTTGTAGTGTCCAATTCCCACCATTCTGTTTACCCTCCACCTTCAGTATCTCATAATACATGAGGCAAGGACAAAATACTACCACAGTACAGGAAAACTATTCCCTTAATTGTTCTAGATATGCTAGCTTTCCTGGTAACCACACAAATTTAGGCTCATTTTGAGGTTTTTCAAACATACTCAAGTTTGTAAATATGGTCTGCAAAACATAACCACTCTACTTGGGAACTCAGAGATACATGTACCTCTGTCAAACTTTAGATTGTTTCAGTATATTCAATCTTTTGAGCTCCAGTTCTGTCATTTAACATCTCTCCTAGATTGATATATTTGTAATTTTGACAAGACTACCTCATAGTTTTATCTAAGTCATCAATAAAAGCACTGAACAGAAGAGGATAAAGACAGGGCCATATATCATGTCATTAAAAACCTAACGTCAACATTTCTAGAAAAACTAAGCCATTACTGAACATGTTTTAAGAAAAACTGGGGCTGAGAGTGTGGTTCCACAGTAGAGGGCTTGCCTAGCATGTATAAGACCCTGGGTTCAAGCCCCAGCACCACAGTAAAAATAAATACATACATACATTCAAGTAGACATACATACAAATGAACAAAATGCTATTACCCAGCTAGAAATGTTACCTATTATTTGACCTGATATACACCAAACCAATTTAGTGAATATCTTGCTTAGATTCATAGACACTATAATTAAAGCTCAGCTCTGATACAGTAAATCTTATTTCACCATAAAAAGAAAAAGAGGGCTCAGGGTATAGCTCAGTGGTAGTGTTTGCCTAGCATATGTGAGGTCCTGGGTTCAATCCCGAGCATTGCAGGAAAAAGAAAAAGAAAAACAAGGCACGATTTGTTCTTGGTAACCCCATGCTGTTACCAGAAACTTCAGTATGTGCTCAGAAACAGAGCCAATAAAACAGAAGACTTGAAAGAAATGTAATATTGAAAGGTCACTGAGGTTCAAAGATCACGACTTGTGGAGCACCAAATTTAATAATAATGCTTTTTGTATTAAATGTCCAAAGGTCTTTCCCATTACTTGAACAAAGCTTGAAATACTAAGTCAATTATGAAACCTCCTGGCTTACAATTTACCAAGGAAAGGTCCCACTTCTCTTTTTTTGTTGTTTTTCTACTTTTCCAGTTTCTTCTCTTCACGGATTAGTGTAAGTGGAGTGGGGGTGTCCACATGACAATGACTTGCATTTACAAACTTTCCTGAGTCCTATAATACAATCCAAGATCAATATTTTTTTAAAAATGATACTGCTACTAAAAAATGGGCTTCCTAAGATTCAATCTACTTTTTGCACTAAGGGACAGTATTTCAGAGTGTCTATATGGGGTCTTAATATACACATATTAAGGTTTCATTTCTGAAATGCCACATTTGTAGCACAAATAAATATAACCTGATCTGTACACCGATTGTTATATTTTACAGAGCCCATGCTCATTTTCATTTAGAAAATAGTGAATTAATATATCAAAATAATACAAGGTTTCTAATTACCTCCAAAATCTCCAAAATTACTTTACTGAACATCAAGTCTAAAAATGTTTGTGCATTAAGGATTAATATTGCTGGGCGCAGTAGCACATATCTGTAAGCCCAGCAGCTCACGCCTATAAACCCAGCAGCAGCTCAGGAGGCTGAGGCAGGAGGAGGCTCATGAGTTCAAGGCCAGCCTCAGCAAAACTGCCAACTCAGTGAGACCCAGTCTCTAAATAAAATACAAAATAGAACTGGAGATGTGGCTCAGTGGTCAGTGCCCCTGAGTTCAATTCCAGGTATCCAAACCAAGACTAATACCAACAATGGTTATTCTAGTGGCCTGTGAGCAGGCTGCTGTGAACTTGTAAAATGAGACTAGCAGAAGAGAGGAGATTAAGCAAAGAAACAGACAAAATTAACTACAAAAAGCAATCTAGTAAAGTTAACAGATTTTTCTGGTAAATTCTTCAGAGAAAGGTAACCAAAGGAATGATGCAGAAAAGGAAAGTTCTTCTTTACTTTCAACATGCCTCAAGGAATGGGAAATTTTTAATGATACAATCAAGTAATTGAGGGAAGGGGATAAAACCAAAGGCTTTATGAAGTAAAACAAACTTCTTGTTTGTAGAAAATCAACGGAGAACATAGATAGAAAACCAAAATCAAGGGAAACCCTGCACAGAAAACCAAAAGGTGAAGAATATGGAGAAACAACGAAAGAAAAAGGAGTTTCAAAGATGTAATAGGGGAGAAAGAATAAAGCTCAAACCAAAATAAAGGCATCAGTATTTAAAAATATTGATGGGTTGTTTAAGGTGGGGGCTGGCAAACTACAGACCAAGGCCTAGTTTCGTACACCTCTAAGCTAAAAATGAGTTTTATGTTTTTTAAAGGGGGTAAGTTTAACAGAGACTACATATGGGATGCAAAGCCTAAAGGTTGTGCCATCTGACCCTTTACAAAACATTTGTCTGGCTTAAGAGTGAGTAGTAGGCAAAACTGGCGATGGCAATCCAATAGAAATGATGGCTAGTGAAAGAATCGCAGAATGATTTCAGGACCAAGAAAGGGCTCTATAACAAAGAGAAGACACTGTCACTCTGGTAAGAAGAAACAATACGCACTTGTTTTAAAAAATGGCACTGTTTGTAGTGGGCACTGAGCTCAGCAAGAAAAAGCCTTGAATAAAAGTGTGAGAAAGACTGCTCCTGGGTGGGATGGCACCCCTGCGTCTCGTTCTAAGAACTGTGTGAACCAACCACCATCACTGCTTCCTATGGCATCTGAGGAAAGGTAATTAAATTGGCATCTTAAGTAAAGTCCAGCTCAGGGACACAATGAGCATGGAGGAAAATACTACTCTGCAGAGACCACAGATATTACTGATTACGGTGATTACAGGTGTCTGCAGGCTAGCAACATTGGCAAAGAGCAGGATGCTCACAACACAGAAAGGTGCACTCAACTGAAAAGAAATCACTCTAGTATAAATATGCCAGATCCAAAACATTTAACAACCATTTACCCTGCACCTACAGTGTGGGTATAGTCACATTGGCCTCATTTAATACGGACGACTACAAATGATCAGTAGGGAAACTGAACATGAAAAAGTTTAAAAGCCCAAGATCAAAAGCCAATGATTGGCTGGGACTGTATTTTCTCTATGCTTTACAATTGTGACGAAACACCTGAACATGAGAATCGCCAGATGGTTATATTAAGAAAAATCCTTCCCCTAATCTGCCTTATCTTTTCTCTCCATTCACCAGGTACACTCACCTCAGAGTTTCTTCCCTTCTTCCCACAGTTTCCCCAGATGTCTATCTGATTCAATCCCTCACCTGTGTCTTCTCTCAAATTTTACAAGAATGGCTGAAAAGTAATTCACTGTTAGAAAAAGAACAATGGAAATAAAATCCAATGAAAACAGAAGGAAAAATATATATCAGCAGAAATAAAAATGGTTACTACAGAAAAGATCAATAATGTCTATTGAACAAAGATTCAAATCAACAAAGCAGGATGAAAAGAAAAAAGAAAAGGGAAGAGAAAAAAACACCGGAAAGGAATTAAAAATTCAATGAAGATTCCAATTTAAAAGATAATAAAATATTATCAAAAATCAACTTTATGGGCTGGGGATGTGGCTCAAGTGGTAGCGTGCTCGCCTGGCATGTGTGCGGCCCTGGTTTGATCCTCAGCACCACATACAAAGATGTTGTGTCCGCCGAGAACTAAAAAAAAAACTAAAAAATAAA
This sequence comes from Urocitellus parryii, assembly GCF_045843805.1. Lineage (NCBI taxonomy): Eukaryota > Metazoa > Chordata > Mammalia > Rodentia > Sciuridae > Urocitellus > Urocitellus parryii. Next base: position 180,303,790 of record NC_135534.1, on the reverse strand, counting down.
TATTAAAAATTCTCTCTCTCTAAAAAAAAAAAAAAAAAAAAAATTTATAAAAAAAAATCAACTTTATTCTACCAAGCTTGAAAACCTATGTGAAATGAGTAACTTTACAAATATATTATTATTTGACCAAATATATTTGACCAAAAGAAGAAACAGAGCACCAGTGCACACCTATAACCCCAACAGCTCAGGAGGCTGAGAAAGGAGATCACAAGTTCAAAGACAGCCTCAGCAACTTAGCAGGATCCTAAGTAAGTTAGTGAGACTTTGTCTCAAAAAATAAAAGGGCCTGGTGGCTCAGCAATTAAGCACCTCTGGGTTCAATCCTCAGTACCAAAAAAAAAAAAAAAAAAAAAAAAAAAAACCGAAGAAGAAGAAATGAAATTGAATGGTACTACAGTCCTTAAAGAAATTAAATTAGTTGTTTAAAAAAGATCCCTTTGTTAGGCAACAGGCAGATGTGGATAGTGGGAATATGAGGTTAAGGCAATAATTTAATAAAATGGGCCCACTCTGCTGATTCCCACATGCTTCCTTTTCTAAGAAGCAATTTACCTGCATCCCTGCCCCACCGAGGTGGACAGGATATGTCACATTCCTAAGGAAACTACCTGTTCACTGCAGGAGAAATGCAGGCCCAGGATAATGTTGACAGGAGGAACCCAAGTTACTCTGAAGAAGACTTTTGTGACCCCATCCTGAAACTCTGGGAGGTAAGAATAGTTCCTCCTAACCATAAAAAATCCAGTTAGAACCAGTCAGCCTGGACCAAGGTGACCTGGCCTTGCCTTGACAGTGGGGACTTAAAAATCTGATGTCACTCTCCTGTCAGTCAAAAGTCAAGAGGTGGAGCTGGGAAGGACTCTCTGGAAACTTCTCTGGGATCCCCAATAAAATTGGAGTGCCGGAGAGGCATGTTGTCCCTCTCCTCTATGAGAGAACCCACTCTCTCCTCCCGTGAAAGTGTCCCCTTTTCCTTTTCCCTAGCCCTTCAATAAACTCATTCCTATTACCAGTCAGAAGTCTTTCTGACATGATCACAAGAATCGGGGTTTGAAGAGGGGTCTTTGTGGTGCCTCAGTTTCTTGGAAGGCCACAGCTCCGTAACCCCATAAAGATAGATAGCATCAGGCCCAGGCAGTTTGTAAAAACAATTCATGAACACATTCATTCCAATCATTCAATATGTAGATAAAATTTATTCTATCCTTACAAAAATCAACCAGAGACTAGAAAGAAATATTCCCTGATTCTTTTTAAAAGACCACATAATATTAAAAAATTAAAATTACAAATTATAACACTGAATAAAAGCAACTAAAAGACACCCATGAGTCCAAAAGTAGGAAAACAAAGAGTCATTACTATAGAATAAATAACATAGAAAAATAGGATGCTATAAAAAATGAGAACTCAGAACAGAAATGAGCTTTTAGAAATTAAAAATTACAACAGAAATTAAAAACTCAAAAAGAAATGGAAAATAAAGCTGAGAAATATCTTTCAAATAGTACAACAAAAATTTTGTAAAATAGAAATTAGGAGAAAAAAGATAGGCAAGTTAGAAGACTACTCTAGGATATCCAACATCCCAAGAAGAGGAGAACCAGGAACAGAAAGGAAAGAAAAATCATCAAAGAACTAATGGCTACAGGGATGTAACTCAGTCGTGGAGCACTTGCCTAGCAAGTGCACAGCCCTGAGTTCAATCCCGTACTGAAGAACAACCAAAAAAAAAAAAAAATAAGAAGAAGAAGAAAGAAAGAAAAGGAGAGGAGAGGAGAGGAAAAGAAAAAACTAATGAAAGAAAATTCCTAAAAACAGAAGTTAATTAAGGACCTAGAGAAGGGTATACTACTATGACATTTCATTACACTGAGGACCAAAAGATTTTCTATACTTCAGGAAAACAGATAGAGAAAAACCAAATTATACACAAAGAATCAGAAATCATAATGACTTCAGACTTCAACAGCAACACAGAAGGAAAATAGAAATGCTTTCTCAATGCTGAAAAAAATCATCTCATCCAGAATCATGTTCTTGCCAAGTTATAATCAAGCATTAGTAGAACATAAACATGTTCACACATACAAAAACGCTTTCAAACATTTGGTCTCTAAAGTTTTTAAATTCTGTAACTTTTCTCAAGAAGCTACTAGAAGAGGTAATAAAATGGGAGGGTAAAAAAAAAAAAAAAAAAACCAGAATCCTACCACCCTAAGAGAGAAGTAAAGGAATTTCTGGAATGATACTTGTGTTACAATAGAATCTGTTTTCCTAGTTCCTGGCATAGAACTCTGAAAACCCTTGGAATTACCTGAGTGATAGAAGAATCTGACTTCAAGATTCTTCTAAGTGATAGAAGAATCTGACTTCAAGATTCTTCTAAGTGCTGGACCCAGGGTCTCTGGTATACAGGTATATTAGGTATACAGGTATCCCTTAAATTGCATATATGTTTTAAACAATTCTGTAGCAATGTACATTTTATAATAAAAAATTTAAATAAAATACAAAACTGAAGATGAATTGTGCTATGGTTACTTTTTAAAAAGAAAAGACAAAGAATATATGTACATATATGCTTGCAAATGCATAAAATCCGCCTAAGGAGATTAAACAAGAAAGATCACAATGACTGCCTCCGTGAAGACGAGTGAGTGCCTGGGAACAGGGTGGGAGAAAGACCTTTCACTGTACTAAAGGAAAAAAGCTACATGAATAAAGCTTTTCAATATCTAACTATGAATTTCAATAGCATAAGTGCATACATACATAAGTAAATAAATGAAATTGCTTCTATTATTGAGCTTTATGATTTTGGCAAATCATAGCTCCAAGTTTTTAAAATAAGGAAAATACCTTATAACACTACTAACAGAATCAAGACTTCTAAAATGCCATTTGAAATATATCAAATACTGTGCACAACTGGAAGGTATTGTGATTACTGAAAAACATCCATACATTCTCCTCCCTTCCTTTCTTCTTATTCTACATAGAAAGCACCATTTTTTCCCTCAGTTTATTTAGCAGTTAGGAAAACATTAGCCTAAGCTAATTCATGCCGAACTATTTAGATTTAACAAACTTCTAATGAAGCCTGCAAAAAGTTCAATATAATACTAACTATCTCTTTTTCAATAATATCAAATTGTACTGAGCAGCTCTAAATGAGTAAAACCCAATTTTTCATTGTCACTAATTTAACAAAGACATATAAGGGAGCCTACCCCTAAGCTACAAACCTTATAGTAAGTTCACCCAATACAGAAATCAGCAAGACAAAGTGCCTGCCCTCAGGGAGCCTTGTCTGTTTAGTAAGGCCAACAGGATGTAAAAAATGCCACACCAGAAGTTATTTACCAAAACCAAGGAAGAACAAAAAATGTGGTCCTGATGACCACAGAAGAAAGCAAGATAGGCTTCCCCCTCTTGGATGTAAGTCATACTGCATCTAAGTCTAGAAGGAAAAGGAGTTGAACAAGCAAATAAAGAGGGATGAAACTCCAGGCAAAGAAAATATCATGGCAAAGTGGCCAAATAGGTTACAGTGCATTAAGAAAACTGCAGGAGGTTGTGGGGATGTGGAATTTTACATTTTAAAGACAAATCTCAAAAAGAAATCTTTACTGAGCAGGGCATGGCCCACACCAGTAATCTCAGAGACTCAGGAGGCTGAGACAGCAGAGAATCTCAAGTTCAAGGCCAGCCTGTGCAACTCAGTGAGACCCTATCTCAAATTTTAAAAAAAAAAAAAAATTTTAAAGTGGACTGGGGATATAGCTCAGTGGTAAAGTGCCCTGGGTCAGTCAATCCCCAGTACAAAAAGGAGAAGCAGCAGAAGAAGAAAAAAGAAATCTTTATTGGCATCTGTCATGAACTACAGAACTTATTTCTGGACAAAAGAACCTGTCATTACTAACAAACATCCAGATTATACTTTGGACAAAATAATGTTTAATAGTGTTTATTTTCTGTTCTCAGAAAAATACAAAATTATTTTTCCATTATAATCTAAGGGGCCACAGAAGGAAATCATTAAACCTAAATAATTTTAAAAGCCTATTATTATACGTATCTAGAATAAGGCAATACTAAATAACAATTACTGTCACTTCTGATTAGAAAAAATACAGCAGAAAGAATAGAAAATGATAGAGAAGGTACTGCTTTGGTTCTTTTTTTTTTTTAAGCATATAAAGCTTCCAAAAAGAAGGATATTTTGTAGGATACAAATGTGTTGCATTAGTCTTGTTTTAAAGGGAAAAGAATTTTGTTGGAACTTTCAGGCAGAGATTCATCAGACTGTAATACTGTCCAGGAATCTGTCAAAAACAGAAAATGGCACCACAAATGACAAAAATGCCCAGCAGGTGAATTAAGCTGCTTATCAATGTTGTCTGTTACACTGCATACCTATATGATTCTCAGATATTTATATCGCTGGGGGTGGGGAGGGAACAGCAGTTCCAAAGAGGAGATTACATCAAAGAGGCAGAAAAGCAGAGCCCATTTCCATAAAGCGCACCACAAAGTTCAAAAGGAATAATTGGAGGGTTTTTATAACTCACCTGTACTGGCATTATGCCTGATGGTTCTACAGACTCCTCAAACCATTCCTGGGCAGGGATTTAGGTCAGGTATATAAAAGATACTGATGTGAAGGAGTCCTATGATTATGTGGCCCCACTGTCCAGAGAAACAGCTGGTGGCTATCTTGCAGCAATAACTTCCGCCTTGGACAGATTAGAAATACTGTTTAGAAAAAGTGGGGTACGGTACTAAGAACATATGGTTTAAGAAATATAAAGTGCTGGACGGGAGGAGCTCTTTTCAGGTTTCAAGACTTAGCAGAAAGTCTATTCACTATACTTCACCATGGACACAGTGGAATACTGAAACCCTTCTTCGCAAGAGTCATATTTCTTGGAAAACTACCTACTTACTTCTAAATATCAATCTGAAAGGTAAGTAGTTATGGATACAGCTGTTCTAAGCCTACAACACCACTGGAGAAACAGTATGCTTCAGGAAGGAACAGGGAGAAACCTCATAGAAACAAAAATAAAATAAATTATAAGTGAATGAAAATAATCACCAAGTGGACAAAAGTGATAAATTATGTGCAACAAAGTTCATGCACTTAGCTGGTTGCAGTGACACACACCTGTAATCCCAGCAGCTTAGGAGGCTGAGGCAGAAGGATCTTGAGTTCAAAGTCAGGAACTTAATGGGGCCCTGAGTAACTTATCAAGACCCTGTCTCCAAATAAAAAATTAAAAAGGCTAGGGATGTGGCTCTGTGGTTGAGTGCCTCTAGGTTCAATTCCAGTACCCCTCCCCCCCCAAAAAAAAGTTCATGCACTTGGCTCCTAAGAAACCATATAGTCTCATTTTACATTTATAACTTATTTCTACATTAGATGTAGTTATTACAAGTCTACAGTTTCCTATTCAAAGGCAGAAAAGCAAATAAAAAGTTGGGGGCATCTAGAGTCAGGTTCACTAACAACACACACTGTCAACACCCAGAAGCAGCAACTATGAGTCTGACACAGTAGCAACACAAAATTATTTTAAAAAAACAAATGTGAGAATTCAAAACACAAAGCAGAATGGCTTCAGTACAGTAATGAAACAACCACACCAGGAGCCTCTGAGAACATCATCATATTACACATATGTACTTGACACAATGGGTGCTCTGGTCCTCCTGTTTATTAGGAAGGCATTCAGGCTCTCCTGAGCTTACCTTCACCTGTAAAATCAAGATAATACTTCTCTACCTTCCTACCAGACAGACCTGACAGCAAGAGTGGGAGGGGACCACAAAAAAAATGCTCTGAGAACTATAATACACTTTACAAATTTTAACATTAAGCAAGTTCAAGGTCAACCTCAGCAACTTAGTGAGAAACTGTCTCAAAAAATAAAAAGGGGTGGGGAATTAGCTCAGTGGTAAATTGCTGCAGTCTGGCTGGGCACAATTCAGGAGCCACTTGTCAAAAGAAACAAACTTTATTTTTAAAACTACAAACACCACACAAAACAGCTCCTCAGGAAAAACCCTCAGAGCCCAACTGCCACCACCGGCTTCCACACGCCTCTCCCGCACACACCAACAACCACCTCCCACAATCCTCCTGCTCTTGAGGCCGATTGGCTAGGTCGTGTGGGCGGAGCCAAAGAAGTCCCCCAATGAGCAGTTCCGTAGTCTGAAGGGCAGGGAAACAGCCCAATGAACATGACCGCAGAGGAGCCAATCAGCTAGATGTTGCTGGGGCCACTGTGAGCCAATCATCAGCTGGCAGCTTGAAGGGCAGGGAAACAGCCCAATGAACATGACCGCAGAGGAGCCAATCAGCTAGATGTTGCTGGGGCCACTGTGAGCCAATCATCAGCCCGCAGCTGGAAGTTTGCTGGCAGCTGGAAGTTTGCTGGGGCCCCTTTGGCTGTGGCTCTCAACAGTAAATGTTCCTAGGCTTAACCCCAAGTACAAAAGAAAAGAATATGTTAAAATGTAACTAAGTGTGGTGGTGTACACCCATAATCCCAGTGACTCAGAGAAGGCTGAGGCCGGAGAATCACAAGGTTCAAGGCCCATCTCAGTGAGACCTTGTTCTAAAAATAAAAAAACAAAAAGGACTGAGGATGTAGCTCAGTGGTAATGCATCCCTGGGTTCAATCCCTAACACCCCTGCCAAAAATTGTACATATGCATATATATGTATATTAGAATATGATATATTATATTTAATAAGGCAAGAAAGCACATAATATATTTAAATCAAATTTCATTAAAATAGCTAAATGAAAAATATGGTATTAGTCTTTTTTGCTACACATGATAGTAGAGTGTATTTTGAAATATTTTACATACATGGAATATAATTTATTCTAATTAGGACCCCATTCTTATGGTTGTACATGATGAGCAGCACTACTCTTAATACCAAAAAATTAATTTACATGGCACCCAAAATGCTGAAGTTTTTAAAAACTTAATTATTAAGGACAAAAACTTTAAATCAAGAGAAAAGTATAAGTTTCTCTTTGGAAACTAGATGGGTTATATAGCTTTTCTTCTGATAGGAAGAATTTTTTTTAAAAAAAATGAGAAAATACAAAATATTTTTAGTGGATGTACCCATAAAAAAATCTAGTCGGGCACGATGGTGCACACCTGTAATTCCAACAGCTTGGGCGGCTGAGGCAGGAAGATCACAAATTCAAAGCCAGCCTCAGCAACTTAGCATCTCAAAATAAAAAATAAAAGGGGCTGAGGATGTGGCTCAGTGGTTAAGTGCCCCTGGGTTCAATCCCCAGTACCAAAAAAAAAAAAAAAAATCATATGCACACACACTCGCACACACCCTAATGTAGTTACATTCTAGAGCACTATTTTATAAACCATTGGTGATAATCACTAGTGGATTATGAAGTCAATTTAGTGGATCACTATGACCTTTTTTATCTTGCATGGTACTAGAGATCAAACCCAAGACCTTGAGCATACCAGCCAAATACTCTACTACTAAGCTACATCCCCAGCTCTTTTTATTTTATTTTGAGACAGGGTCTTAATAAGTTGTCCAGGCTGACCTCAAACCTCATTTCTCCTACCTCAGCCTCCTAAGTAGTTGGGATTACAGGTGTGTACCATGGAGACCGGCTTCTACAAACATTTTTTAAGAAAATAGGAAAGGAAATATTCAAGTGCACTGTATTTAATAAAGGTATCAATCCACAGAACATTGTTGTTCTTAACACATATTAGCACTATGTGTATATGTACAAAAGTGCTGTGTAATAAGGTCAATGCCTTTCTTACATGAGGCATAGTCAAAAAGTCTGAAAGTTATTGATAAGAAAATCAGTAGTCATTTGGATTCTAGATGGCAGCTGAGGACTATGAAAAGCGCTAGTTCTTAGAATGACCAGGAGACAGGAAGTTAAAAACCTCACAGCTAGGACCAGGTCAGCTAGATGGAGAGGAGGGCAATGTTATTTTTAAAAATTCTTCAGGCATTCTGGTACTTGTTATTCATCCTCATTCCAGCCCCCATTCCCTATACTTGTGTTCTACAGCACAGCAGAGTGACTAAGTGCTTAATAATCTATTATATATGTCACAAAGAATTAGAAGAGGGGAACTCAAGGCTCCAAACATAAAAAATGCTAAGGAGACAGGAATGCTAATTACTCTGATTTGATCAATACACACTGCGTCCATTTACTGAAGTATTATACTACCCCTCATAAATATGCACAATTATTACGCATTAATTTAAAGTGAACAATTTTAAAAAAGAGAGCGAGATCACTAACTGGCTACTCACTACTGGGGGAGTAGAAGAGGGAGACAAAAGTCAAGAGTGATGCAGTGTGAGGAGGATTCAATCTACCATCGCTGGCTTTGAAGATGGAAGGAACCACAAACCAAAACATAAGGGCTGCTTCTAGAAGCTAGAAAGATTAAAGGCACAGATTCTCCCTGAGAGCCTTAAGAAAAGAATGTAGTGCTGCTGACACTTTGATCCCAGCTCAGAGACCACCTGTGTCAGATTTCTACTCTACAGAACTGTAAAGCAATAATGCAGTTATTTTAAGCCAAAACACACAAAGCAACCCCCCGCCAAAAAAAAAAAAAATTTTATCAGGAAGCTACCTTGAAGAAAGAAAGAAGCATTCTTTACAGTAATAAAAAAAAAAAGACAACTTATGCAAATGAGGTCCAAAAAAACACTGTCCTAAGTTTGTAAAAGATAGGAGAATCCACTCCATCAAAACCCTGGTTTTGGTCCTATTTCCTCATCTGAAAAATAAGAAGATCAAACTAAAAGATCCTACCCAACCTTAATAATGACTCTGATGGCATTTATAATAATTCATGACAAGAGTGTTTAGTTTATAATAATAAAAAATTTTAAAACAAAAAGTTTGCCTTTTTATATGACAATAAATAACATCTTAAGTAATAGGTTTACATATGAATATTTGAGTCTTAATGGCTAATGTCGTATTTCTGCACATCTAAAAAGTCTAGCTAGCTAGTTAAAAATTATCCTTAGGTGATGATGTTACTTTTCACTTGGTGCCAATCATGGATAGCACAATGAAAGTACCTTGAAGGAGTTATATAACCTCCATATATCTTTCTTGTTGCTACGGTTCATTTAAAAGTTAAATTTTTAAAAATGATTGTTGAGATATATTTACATTGTTAAATTAACTGCAATCAAAATGTTTTATAGACTAAAAGGTTCAATATTCTTAAAATTTCCTTTTAAGATACAAAAGGAAATTCTATAGTAGAATTTAGTTTCATCCTTTATTTTCTAGATGAAGGTATCAATTACTTCCTCAAGCTTTTTTTGACTACTGTGTGGTCTTGACTGCGATCCCAGACTCTGTGCTCCTTCCCTGATGGTAAGACCTATATGTTCCTTACTATCAGTAAGCCTTTCCTGGTCTACGCCCACTCCCTTGTACTTAGGGCCTGCATGTACAAGAATGAGAGCTACAGTTCTAAGATATGCAGAACTTAATATATGTGTTATTTTAAGCCAAAACACATATATTATTAGTACCTAAAACAGAGTTGCTCTGATTGAAAATATGATACATTTTATGAGGCATTTATTCACATAAAGATGTGTATTTTGTCATACAGATATCATATTTGGGGCTACCTTTGCAACGAGCTGGAATCTGTTTTACTTCTAAGCAAAAGACCTCTAGCTCCTTCTATTTAGAAATGAAAAATGACAGCAGAGAAATACATAAAATAAGGCTGAATAGAGGTACTGTCAAAGGAATAAAAACAGACCAACAGAGCCAGCCAATCAATCATTGATAGCTATACTATAGACTGCATACACACACACATACACACACATGGGTGTTTCATCATGCCATGAGTATAAATCAAGAGGAAGATATCTTTCATCTTTTCTTTCTTTTCATTCTAAAAGTCCATATTGCCCATCATCTCTCTTGCTCTACTGGCTAGTATCTGCTTGGGAAATTTTCTCCCAAATCAAATCACTCTGGTTGAACCGAGCAGACACAGGCGAGTCCAAATGACCCAAGGACAGAAATAGAGTAAATTCAGGTCTTACCGAATTCACTTCTCACTGAACTTGCTTATCTTTTGCCAAGTTTCACCTACACTGAACTATCAGGCATTTAATTTTACCAAATGCCATCCAAATAGTTGATGTTGCACCATAAATACTGAAAATGGAATGATCTTGATTTTTAATACTCCCTTTGGACATTAATGCTAATTAGATCTAATTACTACTATTTTGTGAAAGGCACTCAAGGGCTAAATAAAAGATGGGACTGGAAAATACACACCAAAAATATGTAAAAGTAAGGAAAAGAAAGTGCAAATCTCTGTAAAATAAGCATTTTGAAATATGCACTAAGGGGAAATGGAGGAAGTGAACAAGATCCATTTGTGCAATCAGGTCTTAAAGTCAGCAAACTTTTAAAATCAAACAAGCATAAAGCAGGCACTGTAGGAAAATGAAAGAAGGATGAACTGGAAACAAGTGAACAGAATACTGATGAAAGGGAAACCAAACATGACTGTTGATAAATGTCTACATTATCACTATTCTACCAGAGAACTCCTATCTTCCAGGGAGTAAGCGGGAAACTGGATAATGCTTCTAGTCATTTTGTTCAGCCATAGTGAAGGCTGATCATGAGAAAAACAAAAATGTCAGCGGGGATTTGTAGAAACAATTTTTTTCTTAACACACTGAAAATATGAAAAGATTTCTGTATAAAACTGAAAGAGAAGAAAAAGAGAAGTTGTTTTTGTTATAGATACTAATTAAAAGTATAATAAGATAATTCAAAATTGCAGGTTGGGTATAAAATTATCAGCTAGTATAAAATTAGCAGCTAGTATAAAATTATCAATGAAAAAAAAAACCACAGGTAATATCCAAAAACTATAAATGGATTTTCTGTCTAAAATATAACAAACTTATTTACATATCATATCAACTTAAGAGAAAAGTCATTAAGACTAGCATTAAACTTAACAAATACATAAAGCACAAAATACACAGAACCAGGCAAATGATACCTTTCTGTAAATATAGTCATGCTGAGGACCAACCTCTAAGTTTATCCCTTTCCCTCAGTCAACTCACCCAACATTTTCTGCATCTTCATCACACTCAGCTTTATATTTGCAAGGTCCACACTTGGAGTGTTTTCTGTGAGCTTCTGCCCCTGACCCTTCCTCTTCTGTTTAAAAAGAGAAATTAAACTTTCAACCAAAAGTTGGGATCCTTTCCAGATACACTTCATGTTTTCATTACCCATTATCCTGTTTCTGGGGAAAAAATAGCCCCAGCTCTTGCAAAGAGTCATTTCCAAAATCTATCAATGCTGTTAATAATGAATACAATATAACCTATAACACAAGTATTGTTGCTAGCAAAATAGATTTGGTAACGAATTGCTTTTAAAAGAATTACCATGTGGGCTGGAATTGTGGCTCAGTGGTACAGTGCTTGCCTAGCATGAGTGAGGCACTGGGCTCGATTCTCAGCACCACATATAAATAAATAAAATAAAGTCCACTGACAACTAAAAAAAAATTTTTTTAAAAATTACCATGTGGGCTGGGGCTGTAGCTCAGTGGCAGAGGGCTTGCCTAGCATGTGTGAGGCACTGAGTTCAATCCTTAGCACCACATACAAATAAACAAAACAAAGGCATGGTGTCCATGTACAACTAAAAAAATTTTTTTAAAAAAATTACCATGTAACACTGAGTAAGAGAGAGGATTAAAAAGTAATTCTGGGTTTCATTCCTAACATACAACCCCCCCAAAAGGCAATAAATTCAGTTGAAATAAATCTGTATAATGCTGGTTAGCAGAACAATGCTTGAAGACCACAGAATTTAATTTCCACCCTTTTCCTCACATTAGTTTCATACCTGCCTTTCTAACTACATAAAAAACCAATTCCAGAATTAAAACAAATATCTGTCTCCAAATTTTGAAAAGGAAAGGGGTCTTTTTATAAAGGACCTTTTCCCTTTGCCTACTTGGTCCCTTGGCACCTATGACCCAGCACAAAAAATAGCAGAAATACTAGCACTCAGCTCACGTCCCATACTTGAGGAGATCCTACATGCATGGGTCTCAACCTCAGTGGATCCATATCATGATAATCTCAGACTAGGCAGGGAATCAGCACTGAGGCCAATTTAACAATTTCAGTTCACTCAAGAGGTTTCTTAATTTTGTTCAGGAAAGAATACAATTCAAATGATATCAATCAGTAAATAAGGTTTAAAAGGAAGCCAGGAATTGTGGTGCATGCCTGTGATCCCACCTGCTTGAGAGGTTGAGGCAGGAGGATGGCAAGTTCAAAGTCCAGCATGGGCAACTCAAAATAAAACTTAAAAAGGTCTGGGGGTGTGACTCAGTGGCAGAGTGCTTGCTGAGCAGGCACAAGGCCCTGGGAGAGAGGAAAAAAAGAAAGGAAGAATAGAAAGAACAGAAAGGAGGAAGGGAGAAATTTTTAAAGGAAATACCATGCTAAGTATAAATACTTTCAGTCTTCCAATTTGGTGTGTTTGCCTGCACTCTAAGTAGAAATATTTCCAGGAAGATTTCAGAGATCATAATCCTAAGTAATTCTGAGGATTCAAAACATTATGAAATACTAGTGCCACCAATAGCTCACTAAGATTTATATATTAATTTGAGTAAACTACTAATCTTTCTAATTCATACTCCTAAAAAGGACCAACTTACCTCCTTAGAGTAAGATATCCAATACCATTTCATATTAGCAATTCCTGAAAACTATTCTCACTTCTTTTATCACAGGAACAAGAACAACTTTTTGACTGAATATCTGACCACAGGATCTAGACCTGATCTCTTAAAATCCTTTCTAGCTCTAAGATCTAGAAGTCATGGGCTGATCCTTCACACATTATAAAGCTTCTGCTTGAATATGTCCATTTATCTAGCTGTGCACAGGGGCACACACCTATAACCTACCCCAGCAGCTCAGGAGGCTGAGACAGGAGGTTTGGGAGTTCAAAGCCAGCCCCAACAACTTAGCAAGGCACTAAGCAACTTGGAGAGACCCTGTCTCTAAAAATACAAAAAAGGGTTAGGGGTTTGGCTCAGTGGTTGAGTGTCCCTGAGTTCAATCCCAAAAAAGTAAAAATAAAAATAAATCAAATTCATAGTTCAACAGCTTTAATCACTTTCTTTTTGGCTGAAGCTGCTATTCTTGAACTTCTTCATGAATTTTAGAAATCTATGAAATACAGAGTAAGGTGTAGTTTGGAATAGGGTTTCATGTGGTGTTGAATGATCATAACTTGAAAGAATATTTAATTTTGTTAACTAACTTATGCAAATTTTCCCAGCATGAGTGTTCTTTTACTGTATCCTCATAGTACTTCAAACATTATTTTTCATACAATAGATAGAATTAAAACCTCACTAGACTGTGAAATAGTTTAGTCATTCTTTTTTAATTTTCTTTGTTGCTGACCTTTATTTATTTATATGTGGTGCTGAGAATCGAACCTAGTGCCTCACATACACTAAGCAAGTGCTCTACCACTGAGCCACAACTCCAGCCCCTAGGTTTAGTCATTCTTAATTCTAACCATTTAAATTCTATTAGTTGCTACTGCCAAATATTAATTTGCTCATATATTTGTAAAATAAAAATTAAAACATTAGAAAATTTTAAGGGTTTAAACTCTAAATTTCACTGGAACTATTCTATTAATTCTCTCTTTTCTATACAAAACTCACTCTGAGTATTATGACCCTGTACCTTAAAAATTCCTAATGATAGAGCTGGGCGCAGTGACACATGCCTGTAATCCCAGTGGTTCAGGAGGCTGAGGCAAGAGCACTGTGAATTCAGAGCCAGCCTTAGCAACTCAGAGAGGCCCTAAGCCACTTGGCAAGACCCCGTCTCTAAACAAAATATATAAAAGGGCTGAGGATATGGCTCAGCATGAAGCACCCATGGGTTCAATCCCTGGTACACACACCCCCAAAAAAATTCCTTATAATCAAAATTTTGGAAGCAAGGAGTAGGAGAGAGTCACAAATACTCTGACCCAAGCTAAACTCCTTTGTGTGGATGATCTCAAGAGGAAGTAGTTTGGTGCAGCCTCAATTTAACAGGGGCTACAGCATTTTCCTCTTAGTCTGACAACACACCTTCAGCAAAAAATGCATGAACTAGGGAATGGCTGGGGCCAAGGGCCATACAGTGGTGAGGGATAATGGCTAAGGGGCAAATGGTTTCGTTCTAGATATGAAATGTTCTAAAGTTAATTGTAGTGAAATGTACAACTCTGTGAATATACTAAAAGTCACCAATTTGTACACTTTAAACAGGTGAATCAAGTGGTATCTGATTACATCTCAAAGCAGTTAAAAAGAAAAGTACAACAAAACAAATACCCTTTAAGAAGTACTTAAAGCTTACCTCCTTCTCCAGATCCAGAACCATTATCTGAAAAGAGAAACAGTAAATATAAACACTTTTACTGGAAATTTAATGCTTTCAAATAGTAAAATTTCTTTCAAAAAATAAAACTAATATTCATTATCATAACAGTCCCTTTCTTACATTTTGCTATCAGTTTTTTGCTATCTAACATATTTTATGCCTCTCTCACATGTGACTTGGATACATAATTATCTATAGCTCAAATTTTTTAACCCATTCAGAAAATGTCCAGGTACAACAGAGTGAAGACCAATAAATATTATAAATAGTTAAATATAAATAACTAATTTTAATTCACTCGTTTAAAAGGTGAAAGAATATTTAATTTTGTTAAAACTTGAGAGGAATAATGAAAAAGCTGCTTCATCAAAAAGGCAGGAAAAGAGTTTTGAGTCTTGCTCCATAAATCTTCTTAATGAAATCTGTGGGTAACGAACAAAAGCCAACAGGTAGCGAGAGGAGAGGAAAGCCCAGAGGTTTGGAAGCAAAGCAGCTCAGGGCTGAGTGTTTCATATTTCTGATGAAATTAACTATTACTTCTAGAAAATCTTATCAGGAGGAATCTCAGAAAATAGCCAATCTAAAATGAAACTAGTGTAAAATATGTATTTTATAATGCTAAAAGAACCAACATACAACAAAATCACATTGAAAAGTAGGTACCACTATGGCATAATCAGCATGGAGTTGTTAAAAACACACACACATTCACAACACACACACACACAGGAGAGAATGTTAAGTGAAGAATATCGCACAGCACTTTATAAGAGAGAGAATACCCTTATTCTAGAGAATCCATACTTCAAATAGTTCTCTGGAGTGAAAGACAACACCCAGCTCCTTTCCCTTCAATCTCCTTTAGACAACAAATTCCCAGATATGGTAAAAACAGGAAAAATGAGAAAAACATAGATTGTATGCAGTACTGATTGCAAAATTTTCATGGGCTTTTGTGGACAAGTCTTCAGTTGAGTTCAATTTTGACTAATTAGCCATAAAATGACATCTTCCCTAAGTGATGAGGAAAAGAAAGAGTAAAGCAACAGGAAAAAAAAAAAAAGGAAGGGAATTAATTGAACATTGTTCTTAGACAAAATTTTCTTAGGAAAACACTTCCCTTATTCCTTCTATTCCATATCCACCAACTGGTGCATATTCAGTCCCAGACACCATGACACATGCTAGGAATAAAATGATAAATAAGACATGTTCCCAGTGCATGAGATACTTACTCCCAACCTCTTTTTCAACCCATGTCTAATTTTAATAAATATAAAAATATCATGCCTTCCTTGGTCATTTCAAATTTCTAAATAAACACTATGACTACTCATAATGAAGTAGAATAATTCTAGATTATATCTGTAGTCAATACACACACCTTCTCCAGCCCACATCCCTCCATCCTAACCCTGAGATTATGTTATACCCCCCTAGGAAGGACAATAGTATCCTGAGGTTGAGAAATCACTGATCTGGCTGGAAGCAGATATGTAAGATAAATAAAATACAGTATGTTATATGCGCAGATATATATATATATATATATATATATATATATATATATATATATATATATATAAAGTGTGAACAAACAGACTAGAGATGTCACAGAAGAAAGATTTCAGAGAAAAGGCTTAAGCTGGCCACACTAACCTGCGCTGGACCCAGTCTTAGAGTAGGCCCAGGTCCATCCCACCACCTGCAGACACCCAATGGACCTGCAGCACAGGACCACCTCTCCCAACCAGCAAACCACTGTGAGAGCTCAGACTCAGCCCAGATCTGCCCACAAGAACATAGACCCAGGCCCACAGTAGGTCCAAGTCTGCCACCCCCACCTCCACCTGGGAGCCAAGCCTAACCCACTTCCATCTTGGGACACTGCACACATCACCATAGCCATCCCCATGCAGTAGCCTCTACTTTTTGACAACAGACAGGGCCTAGATAGAAGCGGCTGCATCTCAGAGCAGGCATCCCAAAGACAGTGTAAGGCCCACCCTTTCAGCCCCATCTGTGTAAAACATTGCATCCATCTTGGGGCACCTCCACTATTATCTCAAGTAACCTTGGCTACTGCCACAGCCACCTTTAGTTGCAGTAGCACACAATGAGGGACACCAGCAGGGTGTGGAAGCCTAATATTAAGGTGAGGTGTAGACAATCTGCACAGACACTATAAGAATATAGAGTAGAAACTGAAATATCTCAGATCCTCATTGCAAGAAAGGAAGACTCGTAGACTACATAAAAAAAAAAAGGGGGAGGAAAGTGCCCCCAAACAAACCAGGATACTACAATAACAGAACCCAAGCACAGCGAAGTTGTTAAAATGCCAGAAAAGGAGTTCAGAATATTCATAATTAAAATGATCTCTGAATTAAAGAATGACCTAAATGAGCAAATACAGGCAAAAATTGATCACTCCAACAAAGAGATAAGACAGCAAATACAGGCAATCATTGATAACACCAATAAACAGATAAGGGAGCAAATACAGGCATCCATTGATCACACCAACAAAGAGATAAGGGAGCAAATATAGGTAGCAAAAGATTACTCTTCAAGAAAGGGAGGGGATTCTAAAAAAAAAAGAAAAAGAAAAAGAAAAATCAGCAATCCTTGAAATGAAGTAAACAATAAACCAAATTTAAAAAAACTCAATAGAAAGCATAACCAACAGATTAGATCACCTGGAAGACAGAACATCAGATAATAAAGACAAAGTATACAATCTGGAAAATAAAGTTGACCACACAAGATGGTAAGGAAAGATGGTAAGGAAACATGAACAGAACATCCAAGAATTATGGGACAGCATCAAAAGACCAAATCTAAGAGTTATTGGGATACAGGAAAGCGCAGACTTTCAAACCAAAGGAATGCATAATCTCATCAATGAAATAATATCAAAAAATTTCCAAAACATGAAGAATGAATTGGAAAACCAAATACAAGAGGGTTACAGGACACCAAATGTACAAAATTACAACAGATCTATACCAAGGCATATTATAATGAAAATGCCTAGTTCAGAATATTCAGAATAAGGATAGAATCTTACAAGCTGCAGGAGAGAGGAATCAGATTATACATAGAGGAAGAACAATTCTTACCTCAGCAGATTTTTCAACCAAGACACTCAAAACCAGGAAATCATGGACAACATATACCAAGCTCTGAAAGAAAATGGATACCAACCAAGAATCTTATATCCAGCAAAATTAAGCTTTAGATTTGATGATGAAATAAAAACTTTCCATGATAAACAAAAGTTAAAAGAATTTACAACTAGAAAGCCTGCACTACAGAACATCCTCAGCAAAATATTCCAAGAAGAGGAAATAAAAAACAATGATAAAAATCAGCAGAGGAAGGGATTACACTAAAGGAAAATCTAATCAGAGGAGAAAACAAGTCACCTTAAATATCAAAAATAAATAAAAATGGCTGGGAGTACAAATCATGTCTCAATAATAACCCTGAATGGTAATAACCTAAATTAACCAAAGACACAGATTAGCAGATTGGATTTTTAAAAAGACCCAAAATATGCTGCCTCCAAGAGACTCATCTCATAAGAAAACATATCAACAGACTGAAGATGAAAGGTTGGGAAAAATCATACCACTCACATGCAATGTGAAAGTAAGCAGGGGTTTCCATCATCATATCAAATAAAGTAGACTTCAAATAAAGTAGCTAAAGTTAATCTAAAGGAATAAAGAAGGACACTACATACTGCTCAAGGGAACCATACCCCAACAAGACTTAACAATTATAAATATATATGCCCCAAACAGTGGAGCATCTATATTCAACAAACACTTTCCAAATTCAAGAATCAAACAGACCGCAACACAATAATTCTGGGTGACTTTAACACACTTCTTTCACCACAGGAGAGATCTTCCAAACAAAAGCTGAACAAAGAAACTACAGAACTCACTAATACATCAATAACTTAGACTTAACTGACATATATAGACTATTTCATCCTTCAACAAGCAAATACACTTTCTTCTAAGCAGCACATGGATCCTTCTCTAAAATAGACCATATATTATGCCACAAAGCAACTCTTAGCAAATATAAAAAAGTAGAGATACTACCCTGGGTTCTATCAGATCATAATGGATTGAAATTAGAAATCAATGATAAAATAAGAAATAAAAGCTACTCCAACACCTGGAGACTAAATAACATGCTACTGAATGAACAATGGGTTGCAAGAAGGCATCAAGGAGGAGACCAAAAAATTTTTAGAGGTGAATGAGAACACAGATAAAACATATCTAAATCTCTGGGACACTATGAAGGCAGTTCTAAAAGGAAAGTTCATTGCATGGAGTTCATTCCTTAAAAGAAGAAAAAGTCAACAAATAAATGACTTAACATTACATCTCAAAGCCCTAGAAAAACAAATCAACACCAAAAGCAGAAGATAGAAAATAATTAAAATCAAACTTAAAATCAATGAAATTGAAACAAAAAAATTGAAAAATTTGACAAAACAAAAAGTTGGTTCATTGAAAAAAAAAACATAAAATTTACAGACCCTTAGCTATATTAACAAAGAGAAAGAGAGAAAACAAATCATTAACATACATGATGAAAAAGGAAATATCAAAACAGACTCTACAAAAATAAAGAAGATAATCAGAAATTATTTTGAAAACTTGTACTCCAATACAAAAGAAAACACTGAAGGCATCGACAAATTTCTAGAGTCATATTTTGCCCAAACTGAATCAGGATGAGATACACAAATTTAAACAGATCAACTTCAAGTGATGAAATAGAAGACACCATCAGAAGCCTACCAATCAAGAAAAGCCCAGACCAGATGGATACATAGCCAAGTTCTACAAAACCTTTAAAGAAGAACTAATGCCAATACTCTTCAATTTATTTCAGAAAATAGAAAAAAGACTTCCAAATTCATTCTATGAAGCCCATACCACCCTGATTCCAAAATCAGGCAAAGACACATCAAAAAAAGAAAACTTCAGACCAATATCTTTAATGAACATTGATGCAAAAATTCTCAATAAGATTCTGGCAAATCGTATACAAAAACGTATCAAAAACATAGTACACCACAATCAAGTGGGGTTCATCCAGGAATGCAAGGTTGGTTCAACATACGGAAATCAAAAGATGTAATTCATATCAATAGACTTAAAGAACCAAATGATCATCTTCAACAGATACATAAAAAGCACTTGACAAAATATAATAACCTTTCATATTCAAAACACTAGAAAAACTAGGGATAACAGGAACATATTTCAACATCATAAAAGTTATTTATGCTAAGCCCCAGATCAACATCACTCTAAATGGAGAAAAACTGAAAACAGTCCCTCTAAAAACTGGAACAAGACAGGGATTACTCTCTTTCACCACTGCTGTTTAACACAGTTCTTGAAACACTGGCCAAAGCAATTATACAAATGAAAGATATTAAAGTGATTAATATTAAAGATATTAAAGAAAACTCAAATTGGCACTATTTCCTGACAATATAATTCTCTACCTAGAAGACCCAAAAAATCCCACCAGAAAACTTCTAGAACTAATAAATGAATTCAGCAAAGCAGCAGGATACAAAATCAATACCCATAAAACAAAGGCATTTCTGTATATCAGTGACAAATGCTCTGAAAGGGAAACGAGGAAAACTACCTCATTTATAATAGCATCAAAAAATAGGGGCTGCGACTGTGGTTCAGCAGTAGAGCACTCGCCTAGCATGTGTGAGGCCCTGGGTTCGATCCTTAAAACCACATATAATAGATAATATTTATTTATTATTAAATTTATTTATTTATTTATTATTTAAAAATAAATAAATAGATAAAATACTTGGGAATCAACAAAAGCGGTAAAAGACTTCTGCAATGAAAACTACAAAATGCTAAAGAAAGAAATTAAAGAAGACCTTAGAAGATAGAAAGCTCTACCTGGTTCTTGGATAGGCAGAATTAATATTGTCAAAATGACCATACTACCAAAAGCACTCTACAGATTTAATGCAATTCCAATCAAAATCCCAATGACATTCCATAGAAATAGAAAAAGCAGTCATGAAATTCATCTGGAAAAAAGAGAGATCCAGAATAGCTAAAGCAAACCTTAGTAAGAAAAGCGAAGCAGGTGGCATCACCACACCAGACCTTAAACTATACTACAGAGCAACAGTAACAAAAACAGCATGGTATTGGCACCAAAACAGACTTGTAGATCAATGGTACAGAATAGGACAGAGACTATCCTGCATAATTACAGTTATATTTGACAAAGGCGCCAAAACCATACCATTGGAGAAAGACAGTCTCTTCAACAAATGGTGCTAGGAAAACTGGAAATCCATATGCAACAAAATGAAATTAAGCCCCTATCTCTCACCTGCACAAAACTCAATTCAAAGTGGATCAAGGACCTAGGAATTAAACCAGAAACACTACATCTGTTAGAAGAAAAAAGTAAGCCCAAATCTCCATCACGTCAACTTCCTTAATAGGACTCCTATAGCATAAGAATTAATATCAAGAATCAATATATGGGATGGATTCAAACTAAAAAGCTTCTTCTCAGCAATAGAAACAATCAGTGAGGTGAATAGAGAACCTACTAATTGGGAACAAATTCTTACCACACGCATGTCAGATAGAGCATTAATCTCTAATATATAAAGAACTCAAAAATCTTCCATGTATGTATTATATGTCAAAATACATTCTGCTGTCATGCATGACTAAAATAAATAAATAAATAAAAATAAAAATAAATCGTATGGCAAAAAAAGAACTCAAAAATATTAACACCAAAAAAACAAATAACCCAATCAATAAATGGGCCAAGGAACTGAACACACACTTCTCAGCGGATATATAATCAATCAACAAATATATGAAAAAATGTTCAACATCTCTAGCAATTAGAGAAATCCAAATCAAAACTACTCAAAATTTCATCTCATTCCAGTCAGAATGGCAGCTATTAAGAATACAAACAACAATAAGTGTTGGCAAGGATGGGGGGGAAAAGGCACACTCATACACTGCTGGTGGGACAGCAAATTGGTACAGCCAATATGGAAAGCAGTATGGAGAATCCTTGGAAAACTGGGAATGGAACAACCATTTAACCAAACTATCCCACTCCTTGATCTAAACCCAAAGGACTTAAAAACAGCATACTAGGGGCTGGGATTGTGGCTCAGCAGTAGAGCGCTCACTTAGCACGGTCGGGACCTGGGTTCGATCCTCAGCACCACATAAAAATAAAGGCATTGTGCTGTGTCCATCTACACCTAAAAAATAGATATTTTTTTTAAAAAGCAGCATAATTCTCAATAGCTAAACTGTGGAACCAACCTAGATGCCCTTCAGTAGATAAATGGATAAAGAAAATGTGGTATATATATACAATGGATTATTATTCAGCATTAAAAGAGAATAAAATCATGGCATTTGCAGGTAAATGGATGGAGGAGAATATAATGCTAAGTGAAATTAGCCAATCTCCAAAAACCAAATGCCAAATGATTTCTCTGATTTAAGGATGCTGATCCATAATATGCTGTAGGGGGGCAGGCGGGATGGGAGAATTAAATGAACTCTATAGGGAAAAGGGGAGGAAGGGAACGGAGGGGGCTTGGGGTAGGAAAGACAGTGGAATGAGGGGCTGGGGATGTGGCTCAAGCGGTAGCGCGCTCGCCTGGCATGCGTGCGGCCCGGGTTCCATCCTCAGCACCACATACCAACAAAAGATGTTGTGTCCACCGAGAACTAAAAAATAAATATTAAAAATTCTCTCTCTCTCCTCTCTCTCACTCTCTCTTTAAAAAAAAAAAAGACTGTGGAATGAGATGGTCATCATTACTGCAAGTACATGTATGAAGACACAAGGATGTGACTCTACTTGTGTACAACCAGAGATATACAAAAGTGTGCTATATATGGGTAATATGAATTGTAATGCATTCTGTTGTAATATATAATAAAATAAAATTTTTTTAAAAAAAAGAAAAGGCTTAAGTCCAATCTTAAAGCATAAGAAAAAGATTTTTCAAGTAAGGAAAGGAGAATGATAATTCACACTCCTGAAATAGGACCTGTTAAAAACCAAATGATAAAACACTGGCTCACTCAGCAAATAACAAAATCAATATAGTACCTCATAGTTAGTTCGTTCAATCATTACTTAACAATCCCAGGAGATGATATCTATTTAACAATTTAAGAAATTGGGGCTTAGAAAAGGTAAGGTTATATGAAAAATAAGAGTTGGGGTAACTTTAAAGTCAGGTCTTTTAACTTAGTTCAGTGCTCTATCCAATCTGTCACTGTGGCTCCTAATATTTAACATTCACTACCCATTCAAAGCACTTGGTGTCTTATACACATGCTCCTCATAAATGATGCACAACTAATTTGGGATTAGAAAGAACTCCATAATCCTCCTTAGTTTCTAGACTAAATCAGTAAAAAAAAAAAAAAAAAAAAACATAGTTAAGAGAAGTATATAAAAACTACACCAAATGGTAGTCTCCTAGCCTAAGATCATAATAATTTCTTTAAGTACCTAATTAGTGAAAAACTATGGCCTTGTCCAAAGAGAGGTCTGGCCTTTACCTTTGCCTTCCAATCTATCTCTCTTCTAGGGGAAGGTGGCACATCAGGACTCAGTGTGGGGCCAGACACATCTAGTAGTCTTGAGTGTGGCTGTCCACACTAGAAAGACCAGCCATACAATTTAGTGTAGGGGATTTGGGTCACATGGTATTAGCAAACTTAGTCTCAGATAAAACACATGAACAATCAATGACACTTGCTTAATGGAGCCTCAATAAAAACCAAACACTGAGGCTTGGCAAGCTTTCCTGGTTGACATATTCCACACATAGTATCACACAGTGAGGCCAATAGTTAATACAGTTCAAGACTCCATGGAGAGAGTACAGCCACAAGCCCCATGTTTGGAACACTCCCGAGTCTGCCCTGTGCATCTCTTCCTTTGACTGATTTTCATATGCCTTCTTGCCTTCAATAAATCATAACCATGAGTATAATGACTCTTGATAAGTTCTAGCAAATAACTAAGCCTGAGGGTAGTCTGGAAAACTTCTTGAATTTGGTGTCGAAAGTGAGAGTAGGATTGGGGGGGGGGGGTCTGGGTCTTAGTTGGCCCTAAAAATCTTTACCTTTAGTAAAAGGGAGAACTTTAACATAATAGGAAAAGAAAGTAAATGGGGATAACATTAGTCTCCACCCTTCCCAGTCATTTCACATTATAATTTTAATAACAATACCTCCCCTGCATCCCTACCCTCAATAAAAACAGCAGAGAGAAGCTAACATTAATACTTCCCAAAATCAACTACACCAATTCCAGAAAGAGGAAGTAAATATACACAGCTTGGCAGCAATGGGTGGCAAAGACAAAAGGAAGAGCTTGAAAAGACATACAACCTAAACCTAAAATGTCTCTCATGGTTTTTTACAGTTACTGCTCACCCCCACAAAAATGAAAAATTTAAAAAGCCCATCAACAAGATACATTTCATGTCTGTCTAAGGTTCAAACCCTAGGGCAAAAGATGTGCAAAGTCTTCAAAAAAAAAAAAAAAAAAAAACCTCAAGACATAAACACACTAAGGTTAAAAGCAATGATGTGAATGGGGGTGAAAAAGAGCTCCCCGCAATTTTAGGAATCTCTCTCTGGAAGGAATCTTCCTTTTGGCAAATATAATGGAACCAGTTCTAACATTTACTCAGAAGAATGTCATACATACCAGAATAACATGGTCCTCTTGCTACTACTGTTATCTCTTTCTGGTGCTTACAAGCAGCCCTTCTGAGAAAGCATTCATTTTGGTAAGTGTCCCCATTTGATCCACAGACGGGAATATAATTTGTATGGCACTGCAAATGAAACAAAAATAAACACTCAGAACTAGGCATGAATATTAATAGTTTATTTCACATTCATGAATGCAATACCATAGTATTATGACAGTCTACTACTGAATAGTTTGTTCTTTTACTTGGGTTTTTTACAAAAGAAAAATTATGCTACTTCTTCATTCCTTTTTCACATTCATAATGAAAATACCAACTATCTGTAAAAATGAGACTGAAAATCCTTGTGCTATCTACTTCATTAACTTGCCATGAAAAGCCACTGAGATAATAAGAGGAAATTCTTGACAATGTTTGTAAAGAGCGATAGGTTAGGTAATGTCATTTTAGTATTACCAAAATTCATTTCTTTAATACTTCTATAGTAGGGAAGTTCCAAACTAAATGCTACAGAAGACACAAAGAACTATAACATGATTTCTGTTCCCAGAGACCTTATACTCAATAGAGTCATAAAAATATGAGAGAAAATGCTGCATAGCTAAATCATAATCCAAATTAATAGGATATACAAATAGAATATACATCTTTATTCTCATGTATACCTAGTAGGAAACTACTTCAGATTCTTTTAATCCAAACATTTATTATAAGCAAATAGAAGTATCTGACTGCTGTGCTTTCTTCTAGTATAATCATCTGCATTCATTTACATGTTTGCCTAGTGTTGTAAGCTAGAGTACTCAAAAAAAAAACCTCCTCAGAGAAAGTGAAATGTGAACTGGGCCTTGAAGGATGGGTAGAAATAAGAAAGATTAAGAAGAAAAAGGATGGGCTGGGGTTGTAGCTCAGTAGTAGAGGGCCTGCCTTGCACATGTGAGACGCTGGGTTCAGTCCTCAGCACCGCATAAAAAATAAACACACACACACACACACACACACACACAAAGTCTAAAATGAATAGTTTTAAAATCTGAGGGAAAAATATGATGCAAGTTTTAATTACTTAAAAAAAGAGAGAAAATTCAAATTAATAAAGCAACAGACCAGAGAAATGAAGTACAATTTATAGAAAAAATACAAAATAGCCAGTTAATGTACAAAAAAGCACTAACATTCACTTGCAATCAGAGTTATATACTAAAAGTGAAACATTATTTTTAACTTAATGTCTTTAATACTATTTAAAAATTTTTCAACTATGTGAGCATTCCAATACACAAATTATAGTCATCTAAATTGGTTCAACTTTGGGGTTACAACATTTAACAATATGTTTCAAAAGTTCTAAAATGGGAATGCAGTTTTTGTTCCAGAATTACATTTAAGAATCTATCTAGGGTTGGGGATGTGGTTCAAGCAGTAGCGCGCTTGCTTGGCATGCGCAGGGCACTGGGTTTGATCCTCAACACCACATAAAAATAAAATAAAGATATTGTGTCCACCTAAAACTAAAAAATAAATTTAAAAAAAAATCTATCTAGGGGCTGGGATTGTGGCTCAGCGGTAGAGCGCTCGCCTAGCACGGGCGGGACCTGGGTTCGATCCTCAGGACCCACATGAAAATACAGGCATTGTGTTTAAAAAAAAAAAAAAAAAAGAATCTATCTGAACGAAACTTGTAGACAAATATTTATTACAGTCTTTTCAAACAGAAATTTGTACTATCCAACCTAAGTGTCGAATAGAGCAATGTTTAATTAAAACATTGTATTTGTTCAAGAATACTGTAGTTATGAAGATTTAACTTTTAAAAAATACTGTGTGACAGAAAAAGCTAATATCAGGTTAGGTGAAAAACATATATATAACTTCTGGGAATTCTGTGCCATTTTTAAAAGTATTATCTATCTGTGAAACTAAGTGCAAAATTCTAAAAATAATATACTAATATAAAATAGAATATAGCAAGAAATTAAATCACATATCTTTCAATTTAGAAAAGAAGAATGTTTAAAATAAATTCTGGAAGAAAATATCAACAACAATTTTTTCACATTGTGTCTATGTTTTATTTCTGCAATTAAGATTTACTATTTTTTTAATTTATCAGAGATTTATTTATGAAACATAAATACAGCATAATATCACAGGTCAAGCACTGGTAAAAACAATTTCTAACTAATAAAATTAAGTTGATTTTGTACTCATTCAATATCAGCAGAATCCTACATCAACTTTTATTAAAATTAAATTTTTACTTCAGGAAATTTCGTGTAGAAAATACAGTAATATCATATACAAATAAGTCTGGTCTGTCATACTTTATCCCAATAATGATTTTTATTCTAGCATCCAACCATACTTCTACATCTTTACTTTCATGTACACCTGGTAGGAAACTGCTTCAGATTCTTTTAATCCAAACATTTATTAAAGCAGATAGAAGTATCTGACTGCTGTGCTGTCATCTGGTATAATCATCTGCAAGCATTTACACTGTAAAATATTTATATTATTACAAATTATTTTTATTTTTCTCTTATATTGGAATTAGGTATCATATTCAATTCTTTAATCATGTTTATGAAGGTTACATTATATTTAAGGGTAATAAAGAAATTAAACAAATTTTTTTAATTGGAGTTGGACACAATACCTTTATTTTTATTCGTTTATTTTTTTTATGTGGTGCTGAAGATTGAATCCAGCGTCTCACATGTGCAAGGCAAGCACTCTACCACTGAACCACAACCTCAGCCCCAAAACAAAATTTTGATTACTAAAAAAGAGCATTAAATCTGATAGGGCTGACAATCTTCACAGTTATTAAATAGTACTTACCTAGAACAAGCACTGAACTACAACTTTAAACGTACTATCTAACTTAAGTATCCCAATAACCATGTGAAACACATAGCTTAACACATAGAGCTAGGGCTCTGTAGTCAAAAGTACCTGTGTCCAAATCCTGCCCACCATCCATGTGACTATGAGCTAGTACCAGAACCATTTTCCCATCTGTACAAGGGTAATTATAATAGTCCCTACCTAAATAAGGTGGTTTTGAGGATTAAATAAGAGAAATCTACCAGTAGGATTTATATCTGGCCACAGTAAATTCCCAATAAACATTAACTATATCACAGGTCAAGCACTAGTAAAAACAATTTCTAACTAATAAAATATTTTAAAACCAAGTTGATTTTGTACACATTCAATATCAGCAGAATCCTACATCAACTTTTATTAAAAGTTATTTATTATTATTATTTCAGAGTCTTTAAGTATTTGCCCAGGGTCACAGCTAATAAGTGAAAGAGCCACAATTCCTCATAACTCATATACTTTAACCATTACATACTCAAGTTAGCCATCGAGATCTCACCACAGAGCTCTTGGAGATAATGAGCAAGGGACTTAATGTCCCTGAAATATAACTTCACAAGCATATCCTTAGGGTGAGCCCGAGATGGCAGAAGCAGATCTGGGTCATTCTAGTTTCTAGGAGTCATTCTTGGTGATCTCTCAGTATACTTGTAAACAAATGAGAAGATATCTGGGAACTTCTGATTTCTGCACAGGTGTTGGAACCTATCTCTAGGTTCCTCCTTGTTGGGGGAAAGAACCCTCCTCCATCACTTCTCTTTAGCCAGAAGAGCATGATGATACTTCCAGCTATGTAAAGTAGTTTAGAAAGATGCAGCAGTACCCAAGTCTACAGAATCAAGTCATTCAAGCATTTATTGTGTACCTACTGTGGGATGGAATTATGCTGCATGTAATCAAAACATAATAATTAGATTATCTGGGCACAGTGGCTCATGCCTGTAATCTTAGCTATTCGGAGTACTGTAAGTTCAAGGCCAGCATTGACAACTTTAAGAGACCCTGTCTCGAATTAAAATTTAAAAGTGGGTTGGTGGGGCTAGGGATATAGCTCAGTTGATAGAGTGCTTGCCTCACATACACCATGCCCTGGGTTTGATCCATAGCATCACCAAAAAAAAATGGGTTGCAGATATAGTTCAGTGGTAGAGTGCTTGCCTAGCATGTATGAGGCCCCGGGTTTGATTCTCCACAAGGACCATAAAAAAATGAATAAATAAAATCATAGATAGTGACAGGTAATTTCATACGTCAACTTGACTGGGACTCAGGGTGCCCAGATTCAAAATTATTTCTGATGCAACTGTGAAGGTACTTTCAGATATTATTACCGTTTGAATCAGTGCACCAAATAAAGCAGACTGCATTATGGGTAAGTATTATCCAATCTGTTGAGGACCCAAAAAGAACAAAGTGGCAGAGAAAGGGAGAATTCTCTCTGCCTGGCTGCTTAAGCTAAGAACATTGGTCTTCTGGTTCTCAGTCAGGCCTTCAGTCTCAGACAGGGATTTATATCATTGGATTTTCTGGGTATGCAATGTGCAGATGACAGATTGTATAACTTCAACCTCCATGATCAAATAAAACAGATCCTTGTAGTCTCTTTCTCTCACTGTCTCTCACATTTCTTGTGTGTGTGCGCATGCACATAAAACTCCAGCTAATACAAAGGTCTAAAAAGAGGACATGGCTCTCAGCAAGAACAGACACTGATAAATTCAGGAAAAAAGACACATAGTCCAGAGAACTGTGTATAGAAGAACAAAGAGAAGAAAGTCATAGGTGATAAGTTTTCAGGAAAAGATGCAGTATTGATCATTTTTCTTTGTATAAAAATGACTAAACATGGCTTTGTTTAGGTATGTGGTAAGATAACAGCTGTTATTAGCAGACTGAAAACAATTTTAGACTTTTACATACAAGTTTGTCATTACCTGTTAAAATGTATTTCAATCCTGTCCCAGAAAGTTTTTATCAGCACCAAAAGCATGCTAAGTCATGAGTTGAAAGTACCCAGCAGAAAGAAATGTTTAATGTGCACACTAAGTCACTGTTTTGAAACTGGCAATACCTAAAGTCTAGCTTGAACAGATTTATAAACTATGGGAAGGCACTGTGGCCAAAAGAAGGCTTTCTCAGCAAGAAGATCAAACTATGGATATGTAAGCCCTGAGGCAGTGTGCTCCTACAACCAAGAACCTACCTTTAAACGTCTTTACATCTAGTCTAGGACCCAGAATAAAGTAAATATTCAATAAACACCCACTGATCCCAGCTCCTAACTTATATTTCCCTTTCCTGCTCTGCCACAAGAATGCAAATGATTCAAACATGGGCTGGGGATGTGGCTTAAGCGGTAGCATGCTCACCTGGCATGACACAGTGCTGGGTTCAATCCTCAGCACCACATACAAATAAAGATGTTATGTCCACCGAAAACTAAAAAATAAATATTAAAAAATTCTCTCTCTCTCTCTCTCTCTTTAAAAAAAATGATTCGAACAGTTTCTGGGACAATTTTCTCTATTCAAATTTGTTTTTTAAAAAAAGGATATTTCTTTATTAATCTTAAAACCTTCAGCCAGGCACAATGGTGCAAGCCTATAATCCCAGTACTCAGAAGGCTAAGGCAGGAGGACCTAAAGTTTGAGCCAGCCTCTGCAACTTAGCAAGACCTTGTCTCAAAAAATATAAAAAGGGTTAGGGATGGAGCTTGGTGGTAGAGCACCTTGGGTTCAATCTCCAGTACAAATAAAGAAAAAAAAAAGTTTCAGAGAAAGACTTTCAAAGAATGAAGAAAATCAGAACCATAAAGACAAAAACACATAGATAAATATAATTTTCACAGAAAAATTTATACTTCCTTATGTGAAAAAAGCAAACAAGATAAAAATAAAACAATTATTATTTGTCAGCTAAAAGTAAATCATTTTTAAAAAGAAAAAAGCAGAAAATAAAACTAGGATAACTTCTTTAAAATATGGAATCTTTTTTTTTTTTAACAACCTAAATAAACTGTACTGGAACAGTCTCTAAGGTAAATACTATTCAGTAACTTACATACTTAAAAGGGGAACTAAAATCACATATGTTTGTATAAACACAAAAAGATAGCAGCCAATGTTACCTCTAAGAAGAGCAACTGATACTCTAGAATGGAGACTTTTTTTTCCATTATCTATCTTCTTATATTGTTCACATTGTTTACTATGGGTAATATAACTCTTTTTAAAAACACATCAAAACAGTTGGTTGGTTCTCATGAGGGTTTCTGAATTAATGGATATAAAATGCTCAAGCACAATAAGCAATATAGAAGTATTTAAATACTGTATTTTGTATAGCATGTACACGTACATTCACACATATATACATTATGTTTTTACAAATTAACACAAGGGAAAAAGAAAATATTACAAAAAATAAGCAAAGAAAGCCGGGTACAGTGATGCATACCTGTAATCCCAGCAGCTCAGGAGGCTGAGGCAAGAGGATCAAGAGTTCAAAGCCAGCCTCAGCAATGGCGAGGCGCTTAGTAACTCAGTGAGATCCTGTCTCTAAATAAAATACAAAATTGTGCTGGGGATGTGGCTCAGTGGTTGGGTGCCCCTGAGTTCAATCCTGGTCCAAAAAATAAAAATAAAAAATAAGCAAAGAATACGAAACATTAATTCACAGAAAAAATGGTCAATAAATAAGTGGCACGTTTTCAACTTCTCTCATAGACAAATGCAAATAAAAAATTGGCGGGAGGCTCGGAGGGGTTTTCAGATTTACAAAATTTAAAAGGACTGACAAAAATCAAGAAGCTGAGGGGAGAATGAAGGAACTTTGGTTTGTGTGGAGGGTAGTGAGGAGAGGGGAGGGGGCTATGGAGGTGGGAAGGACAGCAGAAAGAGACAGACATTATTTCCCTATTCACATGCATGATTACACTACTGGAGTGACTCTGCACCATGGACAGCTAGAGGAAAGAGAAGTTGTGCTCCATTTGTGTACAATATGTCCAAATGCATGCTATTGTAAAATAAATTAATTAATTTTTTTTAAAAAGAAGCAGCAGCAGCTGAGGGAGAGACAGGAACTCATATATTGCTAACTGGTGAGAATGTTAATCCTCTCATGAACATCCCACTGGTCCATTAGATCCATACCAAATTTAACCCAAGTAAATACTTAAGACAAGTAAGAGGAATAGCCCCAGTCTTTAGCAATGTAAAATAGCCAAAACTGCAACAAAAAAATACCTGAAATTTTTCTGGTTTCACAAACCAGAGAATAGAGTTTAGGGTAGACAAAGCTACTAGAAAATAAAAGGGAGATCCCAGGAAGTCTCAGATTCTCTGCATAAACTTAGAGTTTACCAACTCAGATCTTGGCCAACACTGAACCATAAACAGACAAACTGCTATGTAGTTCCACTAATGCTAAAAGAAATGATAGTTTGTATTGCTACCTACCACAGAAAGGACAGAATCTGCAGTTGGAGGTCAACTACTTCAAAAATAACAATACTAAGGACTAGGATGTAACTCACTGGTAGAGCACAGCTCACCCAGCATATATAAGGCCCTGGGTTCAATCCCCAGTAAGGCAAAAAATAAATAAGTAAATATATTAAAAAATTCTCAAAAAAAACCAAATTGAGACATCTAAATTATACCATTTGTAATGTGTAGAATAAATTTTAAAATAGTCTAACACGAAGACACAGCAAAACACTATCCATTGTTAAATGAAAAAGAAGGAAAAATCTAGAGAGATAATACATAAGATGTCCTTGATATTGATTTTAGCAGGAAAAAAAATTTAAAGCAGCCTGTAACATCTAGGCTCAAGTAAAATGTCTGTAATGAATGAAAAGATCGGAAATCCCAGCAGATAAAGAAAAACTATACATTCTAGAATTTAAAAGCCTGGAATTAAAAATTCACCATACAGCAAGAGTAGAGATAACAAAATCAAGCGTTATGGAACCTGAAGACAGATTCATAAAAATTATCCAGCGTGAAAAACAGAAAGCAAAAAACTGGGAAATAAGATAAACAGAGTGCCTCTGGGGCCTTGAAACAGAACCAAAAAGTCTAACGTAAATCAATAAAATCCCAGATTAAAAGACAGAATGGACAGAAAAAAAAGTATTTTAAGAGTAATGACCAAATACTTCCCAAAGTTAATGAATAACATAAATTTATACATTTCAGAAACTCAGCCAACTCCAAGCAAGATACATTAAAAGGAAAACAAACCTAAGCACTTCATACTCAAACTGATAAAAAAAACCCTAGAGAGAAAATGTTGAAGGCAAAATATTACCTATAGGGGGAGAACGGTTTGATTTACCATTGATATCTTGCCTGGTTCTAGAAAAAGCCAGCTTCCACGTTGAGGAGCCCAGGACAAAGAACCAGCGTGTCTGGCCAACAGGCAGGCAAACAAGGATCTGAAGCCAGACACAGCTACCATAAGCTTGGAAGAAGGTGTCTATTGCAAAAATACCCTCTTAACACTCTGCAAAACTGAATGTGAAGTCTATTTTGACCATGAAGAACCTGTTGGACAGTACACGCACCTATCCTTCCCCTTTCCTTAAACTCTCTAAGTCCTTTAATGAAAATAAACATGACCTGTAATTCCAGCAGCTCTGGAGACTGAGGCAGGAGGATCACAACTTCAAAGCCAGATTCAGCAAAAGCAAGGCACTAAGCAAACTCAGTGAGACCCTGTCTCTAAATAAAATACAAAATAATGCTGGGGATGTGGCTCAGTGGTTGGGTGCCCCTGAGTTCAATCCTGGTACCAAAAAGAAAATAAACATGATAGTTTACTTTCTGAAGAGAGGTCATACACAATTCTTACCAATCTAAAGATTCTTATTACAATATCGTAAGAAAGACAGGAAATGTGCCTTCTCTTTTCAAGTGGAATTTTCAATTGATGTGAAGGAAATTACCTAAGATCAGGCAAATTTATCTGAGGTCATGAGGTTACTGGAAATACTAATACTCCGATGCTTCTATTCCTAATTTCCAAATCTTTACCTCCCCCTCAAAATCCAAAATGGTTAAGTACATTTAGAATTAGACTATAAGTGAAAAGAAAATACTAGTTCCTTCTTTGTCTCATCTCAAATCCTGAATCAGAAACCATCTTACAAAAAACATTCAGAAACCCTGCAATTTAATTACAGAATAGATACAAAAAGAAAGGCTTGAAAGCAGCACACTTCATTTCCTTTCTTTTACTTTTTCAGACACTAGAATCACAACACTTAATTTGAGGTTCCACTTCCTAGTCCCTCTCTATCCCTGACTTACCCTGAGGTTCCAAGTCAATCAAATTCTTTGGCCTAAAATAATGAGACAGCAAAAAATGAGAATGGGAAGGGAAAGAGATATACTAACAGAAGAAAAGAAAAAAAAAGATGCCTACATGTTAGAAAGAGGCTCTATTGCAACCTGCACCTAATTTCCCTTCAGTGACAATTATATCTTAAATTTGAATAGGACTTTAAAAGTTTTTCAAAGCATTTTCATATCTATTATTGCCAGTCTGTCTGTCCTCTTTCATTCCAAAAAAGAAGCATGAAAGGTACAAATAACAGGGCTTCGTTTGACAATGAAGTACTGGTAGGCTAAGAACTCAATCTTCTCAGGGGGTCAACGTGTTATAAGCTTTCTAATTTGTAAACTGTATAATTATAAAATACGACAAATATAAAAAATTTTTAAGTTTGATTTCCTTACCTGAAATTGGCATGCACATTTCAAACCATCTCCATCTTCTTTACAGACTCCTCCATATTTACACGATGATTCATCACAAACTCTTACATCAGACTCCCTCACATTTAATTCTGCAAGAAAGAAAAAAATTGTTTTATATGTATATATTTGGCTTTTTTTAAAATCCAGATGTTCATAAACAAAAGAGCAAAGCCTTAAAATGTGTTGGGCATCCCATTCACAAGTATAACAATTAGACAATATACAAAAAGCAAGTTCTATAGAATGCAAAATGTTCAGTACACCCCAGAGAAGCTTAATGACATGTCAAAAAGACACCCACCCCAAACTTGAAATTTCAGGATTTAACATAATCCCCAAAGGTAAATCTATGGAATATTTCTATTTTGGCTGCCAACTCCTTACAATAAACTTCTTACTATTGTTTTAATATTTTAGATTATTTTTCTAGTGAGTAACTTATTTTAAAGGATAACAAATAAAAACAATTAGAAACAATCTTCTCTTGGTAGTGAAAATAAATTTAAATGATCATTCTAGACAAATTAACAATTTTAACTATGAATTATGAAGTGAACTTGGATTTTGTAATATGTATATATACATATATATATAGAGAGAGAGAGAACATTTATGTACACAGAAGAGATTAAAAATCTTCATATACTTAAAACTTAAATGCCTGATTTAAATTTGCTTTACCACAGGAAGCAAGTCAAATCAAAATCATACATCACTCTATGATGATTTTATTCCTGCTCCAATACTGTCAGTCCTGCACTGAAAGCATCATATTAAGCTTTCTCTGAAAGCAAATAAATTGCTTCAGGGTTAGTGCTAAGCTGCCAATCACATGGAATGGGGTGAAAATCTCTACAATGCTATTTTCATATCCTCCTATTAGGAATTTGAGCCACAACAACAAATGCACTTATGCAAAAAAAAAAACAAATGATTTTGTTGTTGCTGTTGTTGTTTTAAATCCCACACAGTTGTGATAACATGGATCTGGGAGCAGGGAAGCCAAAGTTCACCTGAGACTACTGGTCAGCAGCTGAGTAACTCAGAAAAGTACAAGGTCTCCTGCATTCTAGGTCTTCATGAAGGTCTGGCAAACATTTCACAGAGTACCCCCAAGATATCCCCCATCCATGGTTATTTTCTATTTCTAGATTTCAAAGTAGGACTCAAGGAATGGGTCAAGTAGAGTCCAGTGTCTAGGGACATCTACCCTAGTGACATTTCATTGACCTCACTGATTCATTGGTTCTCACTGCTCTGCAATGGCGTCTTGGGTCTGCCACTCCTAGGAACTGACAGTCAAGTACCTAAATACACAAGGAATTGACCAGCAACTATAGTCATGTGTGAACCATCCACCCTGAACCAAGCACTACACTAGAGTAAGCACAATACCTAACTGTGGGTTGCGAGGGTTTTTTTTTGTTTTGTTTTCTTTCTTTTTCTTAAATGGATCTCAAGTGCACAGAATTGGATTACTCTAAGTTCAAGCATCTGCACTTAAAACAAGAGCTAGCTTATACAGCTATTTTGTTATTCTGTTTCACAAACCATTCTAGGTACAGGAGATGCTCTCTTAATTTCTTCTGATTCTGGCTATGAAAATGTTAGGCCCTTGGTCCTCCTCTCCCAATACTTGCTCACTGTCCTGTTTCCCTCTTGACCATATGCTTTAACTATTGAGGCTCCTGAGGCTCCATCCTAAGCATAGGGGTTTTTTCCTATCCACTCACACTCCTGCTAGGAATTTATACAAGATCCAGTTCCAAACACTATCAAATAAACAGCTTCAGACTCAAGGAAAGTAACTAAATATTAATTAAAGATCTACCCTAGAAAAGAGCATAAAAGTGCATAATATCTTTGCTCAACTACAGATTTAACCAAATTCAGAGGCCACAGAAATGAGAATTGCACAATTTAACAAATAAAACTTAGTGTATTAACTCTTCTTTCCTTCCTTTAGAGGCCTAAAATTCACACTGGGTTCAATTACAATCTATAACACAATTAGATATAAAAGAAAAAACAAGAATAACTGAAGTTTTTAATATTGTCTCTGAGTCAAGATCGAGCTGAATCATACATTGCTACCTTAGCTTAAGATTCTTTTGAGTTATAATATGTTCTTCATGCTTTTATTTCATAGTATAGTGGATTGCATGCTAGAGAAGACCCAAACCATCCCTGCCACTAAGATTCACACATTTAGTGACCTCTCAAGATGGCCAGGCAAATGTTTGCCTGAAGGACTAAGGAATATTTTAGGAGAATGATATTCCTCACCAAAGTGAAGCAGAAAAGCTTGGTCCAATAAACAAAGTCTTGAACAGAGGCAGGGATCTGAAGCACAATGTGGCATCTATCACTTAGACTGCTCGCCCAGATCAGACCCAAGAGCTCATCATGACATATACAGATGGGCTACAATAAGAAATTAAAGAATGTCTTGTCTGAAGTGACAAGACATAAGGACCTCTGCTTTGATGCTTACATGACAAGTTATAACAGAAGTGAGACACAAGGGGCTGGAACCCACAACCGAGCCTGAGTATCTACAGCATACGTAGCAACACAAGGCCAAGAAGAAAAGTAGTGTCGGGCCAAGAGTTCCAGTGCTGATAGCTGGAAGGACATGCCAATGCAGGGGCAGCAAACATCACAGGAAGGAAAGGACAGCTGCAACGTGACAGAGGCCCACGGAAACACCCTTCGGTGACACTAAAGAAGGGAGGCATTTATGAGGGAGCTAGAGATCTGCTATGGTTTGAATGTGTCCCCAACAGCACATGCGTTGGAACCTAATTCCTCAGGGCAGTCAGTCTAGTGGGAGGTGTCTGACTCATGGGAAGGGAGCCACATGAATGAATAATGCCTTTCTGAAAGAAATGGACTAGGCTCCGCAGATTCATTTGCGAGTCCACTTCCTGCTTCCTCTCCCTTCAACCTCTGCCTTCATGTTTCTTGTTGGTGGATGAAAAAGAATCCAACAGAGGTAACTGAGAGACCAGATGGTGGTAACAGAGCCTTCCACATTCTAGGCAAGAGTTCCTCCCCTGAGCCACCGCCGCAGTCCCAATGATTTTCTTTTGGCCTGTGATTTTCAGATCTTCAATTTACATAGAACCAGCATTATGTGGTTGACACCAAGGACTGCCACCATCTTGAGCAGTAGCCAAACCTGTAGGAACCAGGCAGCAGCCTCTCCAGAGCTGGGTGACACAGCATGTTGCAACAAATTCCTAGGCCACCCTGTGCAAGCAGGATGCCCTACTGGCCTCTTCTCAAAGGGCTGGAGATGGGGTAGAACATCATGACAGAAGGGAATGACAGAGGAAAGCAGCTCAGGACCTCACACCACGAAGGAGAGAGAGATACTTCTCTCACCACAGACAAAGTATATACCCATTAATTCTTATTAGGGGATTAATTTGCTGATCAAGTTAACCCAGTCAATTCACCTCTAAACTTTCTTTCATTGTCTCACACATGAGGTTTAGGGGGACACTTAATATCTAAACCATAGCAATTTTTATAACAAATGGGAATGCATAGGAAAATACCAAGAAAACCTATGATATTGAAATGTAGGGCATTTTTATGATTGGTGCTTTTAATATTCAAATATTAATTTATCTTAAAATTTTATTTTTATTTTTCAAAATTTCTTATTGTTCTCTATTGCATGGAATGTAGTTAGCTAACAGTAGTGAAAAATGAATAACTAAATATAGTGTCAGGTTTTAACTGGATATAGTTATCTGTTATAATAATTTCTTCCATATTTCATTACTATAATATCCATTTATTATGGGCTAGACATTGTTCTAGATACTCAGGCTATAGGGATTAACAAGATAGGCAAAGAGCCTGTCCTCATGAAAATTTTATTTCTAATTAAAGAAGTAGATCATAGCCACATAAGGAAATAAATACATAAGTAAATGTGTCATAAGGGTCTTTTTTTTTCATTCTTAGATAGTTTAATTAGTTTCTCTAAAATATAGAACTATACCAAGTTATTTTTAAATATAGTTCCTAATAACAAAAACATTAATAATAATTTACTATCATCAATATTCAATGATCATGTTTCTAATTTTTATACGTTTTATAAATTATGTTCTACAGTTTGTTTAGACACAAATCCAGATAACTTCCACAAATTGTGATATATTTTTTACATTAATGTTTATCCTCTTTGATGAGAATACTGACAATTTATTTGGTTATGTCTGTGAATCTCTTAAAATTGGCAGTTTTGTTTAAGGCACAACTCATTTAAAGTAAAATAAAATAGATATGGAAATAGTGAAAAAAAAAAAAGAAATGGACTAGCTTTGTCAGAAATTAAATCCCTTTTCTTTTTTCTGCACATGCTCACATGCCTGTCTGCTTTCTACCATGAGGTAGTACAAGGCACTCACCAAATGAAACAGCCAGATTTCTTAGCCTTTAGAACCATGAGCCAAAATACACATTTTCTTTATAAATATATACAATCTCAGGTATTCTGATATAGCAACAGAAATGGACTAAGACAAGATACTATTATCAATAAGGGTAAAAGTTATGAAATTCTGATTACTCTGGCTACTAGTTATATCTTATTTTATGTCTATCTTGCAATCAAATACTGTTATTTTCATGTGTTCATGTGTTAAATATGATTAATTGATCAGAAAGAATTTATTAAGCATCTACGATGTACCTAATTACTATGCTAAGAATTTGGAATACACAGGAAAATATATAACAGGAGGCTTATGATCCTGCTACCATATGGAACAATTAGTGATGATTTCAATATAGTGAATAATTAAGGGGATAAATGGGTAGTACTGTCTATAATTGCTCTAGGAGTTTCAAGAAGTTGAGGATAAAAAGGGATTTGAAGCATAGGGTGCAGAGACAGAAAAGGCGAGAACTTGCATTGACCTTGAAATTTTAATAAGGTTTTTTTTTCTGATAATAAAACATAGATAATTATAAAGAACTTAGAAAAGATGTTTAAAAAGAAAATCATCTTAATTGCCCACAACATGTAATATTAAGATAGAAAAGAGAATTTTTTAATGTACAAAAATTATGTAAGTGAAAGTAGAGACAAAGTAATTTAATAGTATGCAAAAAATAGTATTAATGCTGTGGTTCTCAAACCATGTTCCTTGGGAAAACTGTTGTCCTAGACTAGGATATAAACTTCATTAAAATCAAGAGTTTTATTTGCTCATTTGCAATAAGAAAAAAGCAATGGATTATATATGAATACACATCCAGTATAGCTCCACGTAATGTACAACCACAAGAATGGGAAGTTATGTTCCATGTATGTATAATATATCAAAATACACTCTGCTGTCATGTATAACTAAAAAGAACAAATAAATTGATATTTTTAAAGCATTGGGAAAAAAATGGTCTCATTTCAAGGAAGTTTTTATTTCACTTTTATTTCTTAAACCTTCAATAGCTGATAACACCTCTTTACCTGCTATCAATAAAATGTTGAACAAATAAAGAATATTTCAGAAAAACTCCAACAGTTTTATAAGAACAAGGTCACGAATATACATCTTAAATTCTTAAGTTGTTTTATACTTGTGGCCACCACTAATTACCTTCCTCTTTTTTTTTTTTTTTTTGGTGCTGGAGATTTAACCCAGGAGCACTTCACCACTGAGCTATATCCCCAGCACTTTTTGTTTTTTAATTTGAGACAAGATCTCATCAAGTTGCTTAGGGCTTCGATAAATTGCTGAGGATAAACTTCAACTTGTGATCCTCCTATTGTGAGCCAGGATTACAGGCATGCACCACCACACCCCACTATTCACCTCCCTTGAATCTATCCTCCCCATCTTTCTGAGTAAGGAAACCCAACTAACTAATCTGCACTTCTCAGCCTCCCTAACTCTGTGCCACAGCTTATATAAGCAGTGTCCCATCCTCTTTCATTCTTCATTTTTTTTCCTGACAGAACATACCTACAATGCTAAGACTGGAATAGATGGAAGCTAGAGATCAAGATGATAGTTCAGAAAGACAGGAGCAAGAGGGTAGGAGAAGAATCATGGAATCACCATACCTACTGTGGACTCAATCCTCCAAATTTATTGTTGTAGGAAATAAATGAATGATAACATAAAACAATAAAGCCATCATCGTATAAGCCACTGTTGGTCAGGCTGCCCTGATGCAGTGAAACACAATCCACTTATAATAATCGCACACAGATTTAATTAAGACAAATATTTCTAAGCAAGAGTTGACAGAATTTATGCTACATTGAAATCCACATTTATGAATTCATCAAGAGACTTCCTGGTACTCTGCCTCCCAACAACTGTGAGAACCAATACCTTAGCTCAAACTCACTACAGAAGAAATCTATTCAGGGATCGTCTTCTGAATGTTTCAAGTATTCTGTACAATACCAGGCATCCAGAGGGCACTCTGCTATCTGTCCATGATGACGATTACATACCTGTCTTCTACAGCCAAAAACAGAAATTCAGCAAAATGGACAAGTCATTTCTAAGACCCTCAAAAGTCAATTCTCCAAATAGAAATATTTTACACAAAGAAGCACCCAGAAGAGTGGCTCAAAACAAAAATATTTTGCTCTGGTTGCAAAATCTGTCCATCAAGCAATTCTCAAAATGCAAAATTTGTCTCAAATTTAATTAACATTTTAAAGCTGGGAAACAATGCACACTAAGGGAAGGAACCCTGCTGACTGAACCTGAGCTGCCAAAATTCCCAAGGTTTGGCACCACTCACTGGGTTCAGGATGCCGTTCAAACTAACACCCAGCAGCCCTCCATCATGGTATGACTTTCTACCACCTTTCCAGTACACAGAAGGTGGTTCTGTTTAGCTGACACTAACTCAGAGCCAAAAGAGAAAAGACATATAGATGTTACAAGAGAATGCAGGGCTTCTCAATCTGAGCACCATAGACATTTGGGGTCAGATAATTCTTTGTCGCAGGTATTCTCTTTGTGCACTAGAGAATTCTGAACATCCCTGGCCTATACCCTGGCCTCTACCCACTAGCTAACACAGTAGGACCACACCAGCTGTGACAAACAAAAATGTCTCCAGACATTATATTATCAACTGGATCACCTCCAGTTGAGAACCACTGCAAAAACTGAAACCAAAGGCTTCATATGTTTGATGCCCTAAGACAATCATTACAAGGAAAGAGTCAAATAAGAAGCAATTTGCAAAATCTCAGCATATTTCTACAGCTATTTTCCATTTCAGTGGTGGAATCTAAATATACTGACTTCAAGTTTATGTCAAGCCAAGGTTCAAAGTAGAGGCCCCAGCTATAATGATGCCTTAACTGCAAATAAGCCTGGCTTCCTCTCTCTCTTCCTATCAAGACCTCATGGTCAACAAGGACCTCCTATTCTAAAGGTCCAACACTTTTTTAAGTCTTCAAACTTTACCTTTTTTACATTTTCCAACTTTCTCCTTGCTCTTTCTATAGTAGAAGACATTCAATAATACGCCCCCCCCCAAAACACACACACACACACACTCTGACTTCTTGTTGGCTCATTCTTTTTCCTCTCCTACTGGTCCGGTCCCTGGCTAAAGAACTCTTAGAGGTTTAGAGATTGTCTCCAGTTTAAGCAACTTTTTTTTTTTTTTTTTTTTTTAGTTTTAGGTGGACACAATATCTTATTTTATTTTTAAGTGGTGCTGAGAATCGAACCCAGTGCCTCATGCATGCTAGGCAAGCGCACTACCACTTGAGCCACATCCCCAGCCCTGTTTAAGCAACTCTTGAGATTAACCAAAGTGTGCTACCCACAGACAAATGTTTCCAGCACAAGCAAGGAATCCTCACTCTCTAGAACTACCATGAGCACTTTAACTCCAACCAGGGTAACTGTTCTTGAGCTTCAATCTAAGTCATACAGCCTAGTTATACACACTGTATCTGTTGCCATAATTACATGATGTCAACATTTCATAAAGAGTGAAAATAAATTGTTTCTATGAAAACTAAAACTGAAGACTTGGAAAAGGTGAGCTGCTTTAAAGAAAACGGCAGTTACATTTAGAAATCTTCATTTAGAAGTCTTCAAGTTCATTTTTTTAAAAGATCAAACCTGGAATTTGTAAATTAATGCCAAATGTGTTTTAGCTCGGTGGTAGAGCACTTGCCTAGCACGTGTGAAGCACTGGGTTTGATCCTCAACACCACATAAAAATAAATAAATAAAATAAAGGTATTGTGTCCATCTACTACAACTAAAAAATATATTTTTTTAAAAAAATGTGTTTTAAGGGCTGTGAATATGGCTCAGTGGAAGAGTGCTTGCTAGCATGCATAAGGCCCTGGGTTTGATCCTCATTACTAGGAGGAAAATATATGTATATGTACATTTTGTTCAAAAAAGAGGAAACAATTCAAGAAATAATTCTGCGCCCTCTTTCAAAATATCATTTATTAGATAACTACTTATGCCTGGCACAGTGGTGCACACCTATAACCCCAGCTGCTCTGGAGGCTGTTGCAGAAGGATTAAGAGTTCAAAGCCAACCTCAGCAACTTATC
This sequence comes from Urocitellus parryii, assembly GCF_045843805.1. Classification (NCBI taxonomy): domain Eukaryota; kingdom Metazoa; phylum Chordata; class Mammalia; order Rodentia; family Sciuridae; genus Urocitellus; species Urocitellus parryii. Next base: position 180,261,206 of record NC_135534.1, on the reverse strand, counting down.
AAGGCCCTAAGCCTATCTCTAAATAAAGTGTGAAAAAGGGCTACAGATGTGGCCAGTGTAGTTAAGCGCCTCTGGGTTCAATTCCAGGTACCAAAAAAAAAAAAAAAAGTTTATTTTTAAATCAAAATAAAATGCCACATGCATTTATAAATCATTTTTGTGACTCCCCACTTAACTTTCTCAATCAACTATCAAGAATCTTAAGGGCTAGGCATGATGGCACACACCTGTAATCCCAGAGGCTTGGGAGGCCGAGGCAGGAGGATTTCGAGTTCAAAGTCACCCTCAGCAACTTAGTGAGGTCCTGAGCAACTTGTCAAGACCCTGATTCAAAATAAAATACAAAATAGGGCTGGGGACGTGGCTCAGAGGGCGAGTGCCCCTGAGTTCAATCCCCAATAACCACCTCCCCACAGAAAAAAATAATCTTATGGAACTATGACAAGAGAGCTCCTCCTGTACATAAAATGTTCTGCCCTCAGCTGCCCATCATGCCATCAACCCATCTTGGTGCTCTCACCGCATTCTCATGCACCCACTACTTCAAGTGTTTAACCTGGCTTCCCCACTCTTATTAAAGCCATGTCTTCTGCTTTTGCCAGTGCTGTTTCTAGTCTTCAGGGCACTGCTAGGGAAAGTCCTATAAATTAATACTCTCTAATGTGGAAATCACCTCTAGTTGACTTCTTACTGTCTCCACATAAGACACATTTTACTTTGTTTTTAAATACAAAATTTCAGTGAGTTTATACTCACTGTCTAGATATTAAAAATTTCTGGGGAACCATCCCCTTTTCAGAAAAGGACACCAATCTAATCCAACAGGACCAATGCTGAATGATTCCACACCCAAAACAAGCCCAGCTCATTCCTGAACTTGTATCCAATCAGACAAACCAATTCTATGATCTCTATACTAAAAACAGCAGAAATATAAACATTTACAATATCCCTCACCAGGAAATGGTGTGGTATAGCCATGGAATATTATACAGCAAGTTAAAGATATGTATCATGACATATAATATTATGAAGATATCAGTGTTAAAAATGAAGACAAAAACATAAAACTATATACACACCTGCAATTAAACATAAAAAACACATGTAAGAAAATCCAGCCCGGAAAAAACAAAAATGGAAACAGCAACTGTATTAATACCAGTTGAACAGCAGGTGATTTTTTTCCTCTTTTCAATTTTATATGTTGGTTATTATTTTTAATGGAGGGGGTGTGATTTCAAATCACTGCTGAGACAGTCTGTTATGTAACACATGCTAGGTCTTCACCTTTTAGGTAATCACTTTCCCTTAGTATTATAATGTTTTAAGGATATAATGTACTTAGAATATGTATGACGCATAACAAAGAATCACTTTCTTTTCCTCAATTATGACTACAACTCCCAACCAATCTGAAGAGAAGCTTTAAGGACAAGAATCACTGAAAATATAATTTGGGGTAAAATTAAGCAATAGATGTTATAAATATTGGCTTCAAGTTACAGCAAATCAAAGAATTAAAAATTAAATTTTCTTGAGCTGGGGTATAACTCAGATGCATGAGGCTCTGGGTTCAATTCCCAGCACACACAAATTAAATTTTCTTTAACTTGATTAAATTAACCATATTATAGTATTTACCTTCTATAAAGATGTGAGGGAGAAAATAAACTTTATTTAATATTTCATGATACAAAATCAAAAGCAGTTTACATTAATATTAAAAGCATCAACAGCAGTGGTAACTAAAAATTCTCAGCTATACTTAAGGAAAGAAATTTTACATACACCACACAATTATGTGACTCCAATATTTTTTATTCCATTCTACGTGCTACTGCCAAACTACCCTTTGTTAAACAACACTTTGATCCTGTCAATCCTCCACCCCCACACCTGCTTTCCCTGCTGCCTACACTTCAATTCTAAATGCCTTGTCAGGATGCTTCAGGCAAGGTGACAGAGAGGACAGCTACTGCAGGATCAGATGCAAGAACAGACCTGGATCCCAGATGGAGTATTAAAGGCACCCAGGATGGTTCCAGACGTCTCCAGTCCTAGGGAAAGCCCCAGGAAACAGTGATCATCTCTCCTTCCCTCCCTCTGGTTCGGAATCTCAGGTTCTAACACTAGCTTAGCAAACCTGTAACATGTTTCCTTCTCAGTAGATCAATACTGAATCTCTTATGTTATTAAAAATAATCACAAAAAAATCCATTTTCTGATATGATACACTGAGATTTTTAAAAGGCAGTATTTTTTATAATATACAACACAAACTTTTTAATGCCCAAAAAAAAATCTGAAAGATAAATAGATGGATAGACATCTCACAGGGAATGTAGCTCAGTGGTAAAGCCCTTGCCAAGCATGGTTAAGGCCCTGGTTTCGTTTCATTATTATCATTTGCAGTACTTTTCCCCAGTACTGCAAATGATAATAATAATTTGAACTTTTCTTCATTATTCTGTATTTTTCTGAATTCATTTTTATGATGATCTTGTAGTACTTTTTAAATTAGATAAACAATTACATGCTGTAGCATGTAAGAAGCTTCAAAGTACTATGCTAAGGAAAGAAGTCAGGCACAAAAAGTCCACACATTTTCTGATTCTATTTATATAAAACACCCAGAAGAGGTAAAGCTTTAGACAGCAGTCTCTACATGATTTCCAGGGGATAGGGAAGAGGGGTAGGACTGATGGTTAGTAGTGACAAGGGATTCTTTCTGGAGTGATGGAAATGTTCTGTAATTAGATAGCACATAGTGATGACAGTTGTGCAAGAGAATGAATGTACCAAAATCAATGAATTATACTTTAAAATGATGAATTTTACACTATGTGAATTATCTCAACTAAAAATAATTTTTTTAAAAAATCAGACAGGTAAAATTTAGGTAAAATTTAACAACAAATAAAGAAGCTTTATAATTTTGTGTTAAAGAGGCTACCCTGGTTCTCTCACTTACCATCTGTGTAACCTTAATAATTACCACTTCTGGGCCCATAGTAACAATACTTCTCTCATAATGCTAATAGAGGATCAAATGAAAATATAAAGGTATTTAGAGCAGTGTGTGACATATAATAAGTGCTAAAATAAGTGTTGGCTACTGTTTTATTTTTTTATTATTAGCATCAATGTTGGGAAAAGGTGTGGAAAAACGAGCACTTGAACCCACTGTGAGTGTACATATTGGCAAACCTCTCATGTGACCATATGTATTGCAATTTTAGTTATCTTTATCCTTTTACCCAACTGTTCTATTTCTAAGAAATGATGATGAAGATAAAAGGAAAAATACCAAAAAATATACACATGACTGTTAACATGAACACTTTTCATAACAGCAAAGGAAAAACAGGAAACCAACCTAAGTGTCCATGTGTTAGGAAGTAATTAAACAAATTATTGATAAAATACTACACAGATATTAAAGTGTAGAAATACATGTAGGGATATGAAATGGAGAGAAGACTAAGACCCACTGTGAAAGTGAACAAAAGGTTATTAAATTATACATACATGTTTACATATATATTTTAGGATTTTGCAAGTACATTCAACAGGCTTCCTTAATTAACCATTTTTAAAAATTAATAAATGTACCTAAACAAAAGAAGAATGCCTTTTAGGGAGGAAAGAAGAGAAGGAATGGGATTGTACTGGGAATTGGAATAGAGAAAACTACGCTGTATGCATTTTATGAATATGTCAAAATAAACTACACTATTATGTGTAACTATAATGCACTAAACATTTTTTTTAAATTTTTTTTAAAAGGGCTGGGGCTGTAGCTCAGTGGCAGAGCGCTTGCCTAAGCACATGTAAGGCACTGGGTTCAACCCTTACCACAACATAAAAATAAATAAATAAAGCAAAGCATGCTATCCATCTACAGCTATTTAAAAAAAAAAAAAAAAAAAAAAGAAAGAATGCCTTCTATTTCTAACCACTTTTCCTTAGTGTCTGCAAGACTAATAGAACAGGGCCAGAACTCAAGGAACTCACCCACAGAGACAAAAGACTATAAAACCACTGGCAAATTGGCACTGGAGAACTTTTTCCTAGAGTAAAAATTGGTGTAATAATCTCTCATCAGACCACATAAATTAAATGACACTCATACAAAATAGCATTGAGAAACCGTAAAAGATATTTCTTCCTCCTTGGCTGAAACTACCAAAAATCAAACTTAAAAAGACATTAGTACAACCTTAAGCTCCAGCAAACTGTAGTAGTAGAGTTAAAAAAGAAAGAAAAAATGCCTAGATTTAATTAAATCGTAATTTAGGAAGTGCTTATGCTTAAACTTAAGAAGCAAATAATAAAAGGTAATACCATCATCAGCACTATCTAAAAATTTTCTCAAACCACTTTAAAGAGGTAGGCAGTAGAGAAGCTATGAAAAATGAACAGACACTAAATAAATAAATAAATGGACAGATGTAAGACTGAGCTGACTTGTGAACAAAAGAGAATCTAAAGATATCAATTAGGCTGTGAACAACAAAATTGTTAACAGGAACATCAGCAGTTTAGTTTCACTTGCAAACAATATTAGATGAAAACTGATACAGCAAAATAAACTTTTGAACTTCAAAATCTCAAAAGAAGATGTAACCTCTAACAGTAGGTCCAGTACAAGTAGAAAAAAAAAAATCAAAGCAAACAACTAATATTTTTTAAGAAAGCAAAATTTTTCTGTTATCAAATGATTTTCAGCATAAACATTAAGAGATTACAGAATAATAATCTGAGCCACTTGGGAAACTGAGGGCTGAAGGATCACAAGTTCAAGGCCACCCTGGCTAGATCCTTTAGCAACTCTGTCTCAAAATAAAAAATAAAAAAGAGCTCAGGATGCAGCTCAGTGGTAGCATACCAAAGGATTCAATCCCTAGTACCACAAAAGAAAGAGAAAGAGACACATTACAGAAGAAAATGGCAATTATAGATTGTTTTATATTTTTCCATATTCCTCAATTTTTCTACATAGATTATATACTGGTCTTTTAACAAAAAAAAGAAGAAGAAGAAGAAGAAGAAAGTGTATGTTCCCCCACACACACTTTTTTTCAACCACAGAGAAGAATGAATATTTGCATAAAAAGTGAGAGAAATGGAGTTGTGGTTGAAAATATAATACCTTCCCAAAGTTTCTGAAGGCAGAGTAGAATGTTAAGAGCTTGACAACCTTAACTGACTTTTGAAAAAATGATGGGGCAACTGAGCCATGGAAAATATATGACACTTTTTAAAAATAAATGGACTTGAATAGTAACAAAGGATTTACAATAAATGAAGTCACCTAATAAAAGTATACACTAGGAGGATTTTAAGATTTAAACAGAATTTTAAAATACATGAAAAGTATGCCAAGTTCCTCATACCTCATTTCTCCCATGAGAGAAGCTAATAATAGAATTAATAAAGGAATAATGAAAATAGTTCTGTTAAAACAATGTTTCTAACGATGTGAAAAAGGAGGGGGGAAGAATAAATGCTTGAAGTGACCTAACCCAGCTTAAAAGAAATCGAGATTTAAATTCCATTAAAGAACCACAGAAGAGCCAGCCATGGTGGTGTCTGCCTGCAATCCCAACAACTCAGGAGGCTGAGGCAGAAGAACCACAAGTTCAGGGCCAGCCTCAGCAACTTAGTGAGGCCCTGTCTCAAAATTAAAAATAAAAAGGAGCCTGGCAGTAGAGCACACCTGTAATCTCAGTGGCTTGGGAGGCTGAGGCAGGACGATTGCAAGTTCAAAACCAGCCTTAGCAACTTAGCGAGACAGTCTCTAAACAAAATATTAAAAGGGTTGGGGATGTGGTTCAGTGTTTAAGCACCCCTGGGTTCAATCCCTGGTACCAAAAGTAAAAATATAAAGGGCTAGGGATGTAGCTCAGTGGTTAAGCAGCAAACTGGTTAAATTTCCAGTACCTCAAACCCCCCAAAAATGCAGTACCCCCAAAAAATAAGGAAAATTAATAGCAAATATGAATTTAAATAAAAATGGTTGGTTATAATTTTGGAAGACAGTAGCAGATGTTGGTGAGGCTATAGAAGAGAGACCACACATACATGACTGGTGAAAATATATGGTGCCACCATCCTGAAAAACAATCAGGCAGTTCTACAAAATGCTCAAGTTACCATGTGACCCAGAAATTCTACTCCAAGGTGTATTACCCAAGAAAAAAAAAAATAAACAAACCTTCTAGCTTTATTTGCTCTTAGTTGACTTAAAAATCATTTTTGGAGGTCACACAGCTGAGCAATATATTATTACTCTCCCACGAGCTATGCTTTAGATAACACCTCTGCATGTGGGTTATGATGACAATGGTTGCCTAGGCTACTTCCCAGGGACATCAAGGCTGCTTTTGCTGAAGACACTACCTCTTCATTTGGGCCTGCAGACATCCAACAGGATGACTAGACAAGAGAAACAGGCCTGGCATTTCTGTCTTCATACTGTGTCTGTCTCCTTTGTGGCCCAGGATTTAGACGCCTACAGCCACCATGACCAGAAACAGAAGACCATAAAAGAAGTGAAAACAGGTGGCACCTGAGTTCCTAGAGGATAACTATTCCTAAAACAGGCATAAATAATCCTCCCCTTTATTAGCCTATCTCCATCCTGGTTATTCTTACCCCATATCTGTAACTCCTTAACTCCCTAGAAGTTGAGAAGCTGTTTTGCAAGCACTATTGCTTCTCCATTCTTTGGCTACTACTGAATAAAGCTCTTTCTTCTCCTCTCACTTGTCACTCTCTGGAGTCACTGGCCTTATCAAGCAGCAGCCAAATTGGACTTTTTCTTGGTTTCAGGTATATACATACCCAAGAGAACTGAAAACATATGTCCATACAAAAATTTGTATATGACTGTTCAGAGCAACACCATCTATAATAGCCAAAAGTGCAACAACGCAAATGAAATAAAATTTGATATTATCCACACAATGGATTATTGTTCAGAAAAAGAACAGAGTGCAATGGAAGTTACAAATATAGGCAGGAAAGGAGTTCAGACAGGTAGGACAAGACACCACAGAAATAAGGATTTGTATGAACTTGGCAACTATGAATAACAGGAATGAGAGAAGGAATGTTCATTTACTCCAAACAGGCTCTCCATTCCAAATTAAGAGCATCACAGTTCACCCAACCTATACAGTAGCAGAGGCTAAGGCAGAAAAAAGTGAAGGAAACAGATCAGTTGGATGAGGGCCATCAGAGTAAAGAAGTAGTGACTCTAGTTCATTCTGGCTATGTGGAAAGAGCACCTAAAGCTTCTGGAAAGTCCAAGTTTACAAGAGAAAGCAGAAATCCAGTCTTTAAAGTGAAACCTCTAATTTTTTTTTCTTTTCTTTTTGGTACTGGGGATTGAACCCAGAGGTACTTTACCACTGAGCCATATCCCCAGGCCCTTTTTATTTTTTGAGACAGGGTTTCCCTAAGTTGCTTAAGGCCTCACTAAATTGCTGAGGCTGTCCTAGAACTTGCAACCCTCCTGTCTTAACCTCCTTAATCGCTGGGATTACAGGAGCCCCAGTTCTATAGATTTTTAATGGTTAACAACCAATGCAACTTTTTCAAACCCTGCCCAGGCCAACAGTTCTCTTAATTTTCCCCATGTCCGTTATTATTTTTCACCATGCTTCCAGTTCCTTCACAATTCCATCTTCCCAATTACAGACTATTTCTAAAATCACAATGTCCAACCCTTTAAAAGCCTACCTTGCTCTTGAGAACAAATGCCAAACTTTTACATTAGCCTTAAAAGCCCTTCCACTAATGGTGGCAACTTGTACAGCATCTCCTGCCTTCATTTCTGCCCCCTCGCCCCAGGGCAATATTCCCAAAACACTGTCTTCGCTTTCCCACCTTCAAGACTTGCCATTTCCTCGGCCTAGAATACCCTTCCCAACTTTTCTCAGTTGCTATGTTCATTCTGTCTTTAATCCATCCCACAAATAAATATCCAATGGGCAATTAACTGTGGCAGACACTATGCTACACACTGTCTATACACACTACACCAAAGAGGCAAAAATCCCCACCTTCAAGGAGCTATATAAAGGAAACAGATAATAAGTAAAATGTGTAGTAAGTCACACAGGAAAAGGTACTTTGATGTTAAGAAAAAAGCATGAAGGAAGATTAAGATGGGAGAGGAGAAGACGGGATGAGAGGTGCAAAAAGTTGCAATTTTTTATTGCTTTTTTTATTTTTTAGTTATAGTTGGACACAATCCTTTTATTTATTTTTATGTGGTACTAAGGATCAAACCCCAGGGCCCTGCATGTGCTAGGCAAGTGCTCTACCACTGAGCCATAACCTCAGTCCCCCAAAAATTGCAATTTTAAGGCATCATTTTGAAGGTGCAAAGACTGAAGATGAAGGGATAAATAACTGGAACAAGAAAGTCCCAGGCAAAAGGAATATCAACAACAAAGGCCTCAGAGGCAAAAGTATTTCAAGCTATCATTCAACTCTGTCTTAAAACCCAATTCAAGTGCCACTTACTCTGGGAAACTACGTTTAATTTCTAGAATCAGAATTATTCATTTCCCCAACACTGTATCTGTTCCTTCCTTTGGGCACCTTGTACAGTGGAAACCCTCCTTTTGAGCATAAAGAATGATCACTGATCAATCAAAAGTTAGTTAAAGCAGAAAATTATTCACAAACAATACATATTTTAACCATTTTAACTTCAAATATACACCTTTTCTTTGAGCATGAGTATATAGATAAACTACTCTGATAATCCATTGTCTATGTTGTCCCTTGCCTTTAAGTAAAACAGGGACTTAGAAATAATTGAGATGTTTTCTGGGAAATTCATTTAAAAACTGACAGAGCTCTCTCACAGTTTAAGTTTTCTTGATCACAAATGCAATTAGCTCAAAGGCAGTTCTTTCAGCACCATGCCTTCATCAAGTCTTTCCAAAGCATTTCATAAAAATAACTTTGTATCCATATTTCTTGATTTGTGTAATATTTATTAAATTATACTCACAAGTACCAGTGGCATACATAAGTTTGAATATATACAACTAACTCTTAGAGAACAGAAAAATCAAATGATACACATGCCAACTACAGCAAACCTACCAATTTGAGCGTCTGTATAATAGTTGTGGGTATTGCCTAATACTATTTACCAAGGAAATGATTAAACCAAGATGTCAAATCAAACCCAACAAAGGATTTGAATAGATACTTCTTCAAACAAGATATACAAAGGCCAATAAGCACATGAATATTTGCTTAACATCATTAGTCACTAAGGAAATGCAAATCAAAATCACAGTAGTACACAACTTCATACCCACTAGAATGGCTATACCAAGAAAAAAAAAAAAAAAAGCAAGCATAGAATGTGAAGAACCGGAACCCTCAGACATTAATAATGGGAAGCATAAAATGCTTTGGCAATTACTCAAAAATGTTAAACAGAGTTACCATGTGACCCATCAATTCTACTCTTGTACACCTAAGAGAACTGAAAACATAAGTCTACACAAAACTTGTATATAAATGTTACAGCAGCATTATTCATAATCAAAAAGTAAAAACTCAAATATCCATTAATGGAGCAATGGATACACAAAATATGGTACAGCCATACAGCAGAATATTATTATCATAAAAAGAAATGAAGTTCTAATACACGCTACCATATGGATGAACACTAAAAACATTATGGTAAGTGAAAGAAATAGACACAAAAGACAACACATTGTCTTTATCCAGAATAGGAAAATCCATAGAAACACAAGGTAAATTAGTAGAAGCCAGAGGACAGAGAAAAGTAGAAATGTAGAGTGACTGTTGACAGGCATTGGGATTCTTTTGGGGGTGAAGAAAATGTTATGGAATTAGTGTCTAACTTTGTGAATATACTAAAAACCACTAAACTGTACACCTTTAAAGAAATTTAAATGCTACTAGTGTTCAATAAATGATTGTTAGTGGAGAGAAGGCAGGCCCAGATGTACTACTAAGCAGACATTTCCACCAGAACACATTTGTTAGAGGCCAACTACCTCTGTCAGACTCTGGCCCTGGAGGACAGAGATGCCTCACATATATTTACCTTAACATCTAGTGTATCATAGTAAATCAAAGTTCATTAAATTAATTAATATCCAAGAATCTAGAAGAAAAGTGTCCTGATCCAAATTCCACAATAATTAGAAAAACTCACTTTTTTATCCCCCAAAATTCTAAATTCCCACTAAAATGGCACTTCTCTTAATCTGACATTTATTCTATCCACATACCACAAGCCATTCTTACCATTATAACAATCCAGAGGGCCCATGTTTAATGCTGTGACATTTTTTTGAAATATTTTTTATTTGTAGATGAATACAAAAACTTTATTTTTTATGAGGTGCTGAGGATCAAACCCAGTGCCTCACTCGTGCTAGGCAAGCAGTCTACCACTGAGCCACAACCCCAGCTCCACTTCTGTGACATTTTTAAAACCTAGTTCAAATTCTCTACCTTATGTCTATCACCAAATGCTACTTATTGGGCTCTTCATGTGTTCTTCTGCCACTTTAGCATATTCCCTAAGATAGAAATGCCTCATATGTTTCACCCCATTTGTTCATCTCAAACACCCTAAAGAAAAAAAAATTCTAAATTAAAAAATCACTTATTCATGTTAGAAGTGGAAAAAAATCACACATTTTGGGTTACCTGGTCTCCTGAGCTCAAAGTCCACCTTTCTTCATAAATGTCATGTGGTGCCAAACTTTTTTTCTTTGAATGAATAAAGTACTTTCTCATATGTTAGAATTTGAAAGGAAAATAAAAAGATAAAAAAAAATCAAAGGTAATAACCAATAAGCCTGTCCAGAATGAGTGGCATACTGAGGCAAGAAAACAACAAAAAAGGGCTATTTAGAGCAAGAAGACATAAACAAAGGACCCACTGCTTAGGGAAGATGTTGTAATATCAAAAGATGAAAGGACAATGCAGACCCATTCAGCTTCTTTGCTTGTCTTCATGAAGGAGCCTGATCTTCAAACTGGGAAGGTTAGAGTTTTAACAAAAGGGAGCCAACATCTAAGATGAGTAGCTTGGATAGTGGACAGAAATGGAATATAAAACTAGTTCAAAAGTATCTACTTTCTGATCAAATATAACACTGCACAATACTTAAAAAACTTTCACATCTGACAAAAAAAAAAAAAAATTACTCTAACCAGTAGTTATTTAAGCTACCTTGACAAGGCAGCAGGAGTCAGAAATAAAAAGCATGCATCCTCAATCTTCAAAAAAGGGGACCTGAAAATCCAGAAAAGCATCTATGGGTTTTCTTGCCACATATTAGTTGAAAAATTCTAGAATGAGTAAATAACAAGTCTTTGGATACAGTTTATAGAAAGCCACCACGGGGACCTTTACTAAGGCAAGCTCCACATCTTTGCTTTTTGATAGGGTTATTAAAATGGAAAAAAAAAAGATAATACAGACATTTACACAACTGATTCTAACAAGACAATCTGACCAAATCTTTTAATGAGTGTATGATAAACAAAATGGATAATGTTGAACAGCGGTAGCTGGAAAATCTGTTAAACTCAACCAAGAGGATTTATAGCTGGTTGAACATCTCAGTGACTCATGTATCAACATCAACCAACTTTATAGGAAGTCTCCAGTAAACATAACAGGGTTCCACCCTTTCCCACAATCTACATAACTTCTGTTAATTTAATTAAAAAATTAATAAAGTCAGACCTGCTCTTCACTTTGTACATGCCTCAAAGCTTCGTGGCCCAACACACACAGTCAGACCGAACAAGGCTCCAGAAGAGTCATGGTGGGCTGAAGTGGTGATCCAAAAGCAAAAATGAAAGTCCACAGAAGTCAGGGCCAGCATTTAGCTTTTAAAACTCAAATACATGAATAAGTATATAACATCATTAAAAGACCTACACACAATCTTCAATTGCATTAACAGATGCTTATATCCAGACTGTCTCAAATAGTTCTCAAGTTCATCAATTAAAAAACACACGTATTTCCATATGAATTTTTCCCAGTCTTCATCCTTTAACAGTTACAAAAGGAATCTATAAATGTCATTTAGTTAATACTTTAGCTTCAGACCTAGAGTCATTCAAGTGTCTCTTAGGACTAGAAAACGTTTTATTTGATCAGTCTAATTTATTGACATTTTTATCAGTCACAAATATTCCTTGAAAGAAGGCTCTGATATTATTAAATCGAAGTCTCTCTTATAATAAAAGAATAAACCAAAAACAAAAAAATTAAATAACCTGCCCCAAGTTACCCAGCTGCTTTTTACCAATGGCCATGACTCCTAGATCCCATGCCCTTTTCCCCACATCATGTGGGTTTCCAGTTCTCTATTTCCTTTTTAAAAACAACCTCTGCATTAAAGAGTTAGAAGGCATACAGAAAAAAAAAAAGAAAAGAAAACCAACCAATACACACCATATTTTGTTAAAGACAACTTTGCTTAGCAAAAACAAATAACCATAGCATATTAGTCTGTAAAATATTTTGACATGTGTGATCACTTGCAAGTTTGATAACCAATATTTGTTTTTTCTAAAAAGGCACTCTAATATACAAATTGCTTTTATTCTTAAATAAAGTATGCTTACTCATTGAAGCCCTATCTCATATCCCACTTACCATTAGAAAAAGTTATTTCATGGATGGAAAGGCTTTTAATGGACATGCCATTGTTAACTGTTGTCAAACCCCCTCCCCCCCCCCCATAAAACATACCATGTGAAATTATTAAAAGGTTTTAGGCCTTCAAACAAACAGCAGGCCAAAATCTTAGCCCTGGGCTGAGACCCCTCTCTTGCTCCTTCATCAGCCCTCCCCTCTACCCCAAAACAATGCCTCTTCAGAGCCAGAAGGTACAAAGGTTGTCTGGCAGGCCGGCCAGCAGATTCCTGGTGGCCTCCAGTCCATCCTTCTTCCCCCTTTCCCTGGGTTTAAAGACTAGTGGTGGATTGAGAACTGATAAAAGGACAAGTTAGTAAGGATTATCTTATAATTAGTAGCATCTACTAGGCCAGCCTCAGGACCAACCCACCCACCCCCACCCCGGAAGAGACCTGGATGCCTTTCCTTGCCCCAGGCCTGAATCCTTGGGTTCCTCTGGGACCCCTTTAGAAAGGAAGAGGAAACTTAAATGCCCGGTACCCTCCTCCCCAGTGTCATCCATTAAAGCCCCAGCAAGCTCTTTGTTTCCAACAGCTGTGGGAGGGCAGTCGGCCTTGGAGAGAGGGGAGAGGTCATTCCCTAGCTCCCCTGGCTGCCAATCTCTGGGCTCTCCCTCTGGCAAAACACAGAGACACAGGCACATCACCCTCTCCTCTTTGCACAACCATCTTAATAACCCAGGGTTACGCTTTGCTTCACAGGGGGCACTCTCTGAGGCCTAAATTACCTGTTTCTATACCCCAACCCCACACAAGATGACTCCCTGGCCCCCTCCCTCTGTAAACGGGGTTCACTCTAGGACTCCTATCCCTCCTCCTCAATGCAAACGCCAGGGGGACTACCTGAGC